>NC_135344.1:3825826-4143326 GCF_023851605.1 Tamandua tetradactyla | reverse complement strand
GTGCCCAGGGCCAGCCTTCTCGGCAGCCTAGCGTGCCCAGGTGCTGGCCTGCTGGCTGCACTCTCCCTGGCTCTCTGCTCCCTCATGTCCTCCCGTGGCTTGTACTTCACTGCCCAATTTCCACTGCTTCTAGGAGGTCTGGTCCTAGGGGTTTTAGGCCCTCTGTGATGCAGCTGAGCCTCACCCTGCAAGGTCTGCAATGATCCCATCTTCAGACGGGCTTTGTCAGGGGGTGGCTCAGTCTACCACGGTTGTGCAGGGAGAAGAGCTGTGGCTTCAGGTAGAAGGAAGGCTGACGCTTGTTTCCTCTTAGCCTCATTTCTGCCAAGCAGCTTTACTCACGTTAAATACTTATCCTCTGTTTTACTCGATTATGTTGGATACTTATATATTGGGCTGAACCATGTGAAACTTATTTTTGTAGGTTATTATCAACCATTTCATCTGTATCTGCAGATTAAACTCTAACAAGAAAAACAATTATTAAGTACATGGGGACTACTGAAGTAAAATGGATGAGGTGGTAATAAATCAGAGAACAAGAGAGATTCAGGGGCATAATTATCTCATGATAGTAGAAGGTGTATGTGACTTTGCTAAAAAACCGAAGGCTGTCTGTGGCTGTAGGAGGGATTTTCGTCTGAGCTGATGGGAGTGGGTTCGCCAGCGACTCCAACACTGGAAGCCCACCTCTGACCAGACCTGAGCTCAGAAGCCTCCCGTTGCTCGTATGTTAATAAAGACACACTTGATCAAGATTGCAGAGAAGAAGAAATGGCATCATCCCATTCCTCTAATCAAAAAAATATATACAGTGAATTGAAGGAGACCTAAAGCTTTCCCATTACTGGCACGGGAGAAGCCACTGCCCTCAGACATGAAGCCAACTGCACGCGGAAAGCAGCTCTGTGAGTCTCCAGGACCTGCAGGTAGTTTGCAAAGGTGCAGGCAGTGTGCAAAGGTGCACGCAGTGTGTAAAGGTGCAGGCAGTATGCAAAGGTGCACGCAGGTGCCACCGACTGCCTCCTAGGTGAACCGTGTCCAGGCAAGCCGAGAGCCCCACCTTGATTGCAGCATCCATCCCAAACGCTTCAGGGTCACTTACAACAGTTATTTGTAACTGTGTGCTCACCCGGTTATTCAGACCAAATGACCTCGGCCCCCACAGGGAAGGTGCTGGCTGATTTGGAGAATTACTGGAAGCTGCATCAGCTGGAGGAGTAAGAGCTGTACTGAGAACTTGTTTGTATTCCGAAAAGTTGAAAATAATCACAGAAGTGTAAGGAGAAACGTGAAGTTACTGTTTAATCCTGGAATCGAAGGCTGGAAATTGTGTCTCTGCCCCCCTAGTAAGGATGATTAAAGGAAAACCACTCAAGACATCTAGCCTAGTCCAGGATTGCAGTTTCAGAAACTCATCAGTTCCCTCGAGAAAGCCCTTTTCAAAAAACCCGTGAGGTTTTTGCCTCTTCCTGTTTTTCCTGCAAGCAATACTGCAATGTGTTTCTCTCAGACTACACCCGAGTCCAGGGAGCCATGCCAGTCTTCTCTACTTGATAGCAGGTACCAGCACAACCGTCCTGCTCGGCCTAAGGGTCTCTACCTCTTCTAAACCATGGAATGAGCTAAAGGACCCGCCCATAATATGATGCAGTACTTTACATTGGTTCAACCAGCAGGTCCATTTTAGAAGACGTTAAAACTAGAAATGCTGAGTCACCATGGAAACTTCTTCCCTGCTCGGTAAGCCACAGTGTCCAAAGCGTTAGTGGGTGAAGGACAGCCCTCTCCACTCGGTTCAGTGCGTCCTCTTGAGTAGCTGCCGGAGTCTGCCTCTCAGAGACTGCTTCTCCCTTGCAGAAACAGCGCATTCCACACACTTTTCAGGCACTTCCCGTGACATTGCTTCTGGGGTGCAAGGTGACCGAGGTGCTGTCTGCAGCTGCAGGAAGTTTCCGGAGACGCCGGCAGGGGACCTGCAGCTGTAGAACAGAGGAAGTGCTGCCGTGCTGGGCCTCGGGGGCGTGGGTGGGAGCGGGGAGGTGGGGGGGGCAGGGAGGTGGGGGGCAGGGAGGGGGTCGGGGGGGGTCAGGGGCAAGGAGCAGGAGGGAGCTGTGGCAGGGAGGGGTGCGGGGGCCGCGGGGGCGGTGAGGGCTGATTTGGAGGACCCCCTCCCTCAGGGCATGGCCGTGCCCACCACGCTGAGGTCAGAGCCCCTGTTTACACGGACGTGCCTTTTGTGGGGACACGCTCCAGTCTCCCCAAGGAGGAAGAGCCGTCATGACTGGCAGTTCCTGTCCCGTCTTTGAGAAAGAGGGTGAGGATCCAGGGACTCGAAAGGAAGGGGTCTCCAGCCCGCTGACCTGCTGAGCCGCCCATCAGCCCGGCCTCCCTCCCCCTCCACTGGATCCCCTGCGGCCCTTCCAGCGCTCCCAGGACAAACTCAGTCTCTTTCCTGCCAGGTTTCTCCAGCCTCCCCTTCCTCCCATCGTGAGCCAGAGCCATGTGCGCCCCGCCGGGCTCCTGAGCTCCAGAGCCGGGTCCCCGGACATCCCCAGGGGCCTCAGCCCGCAGCACACACCTGCTGGCTGTGGGACCTGCCGCCTTGTCGGGCGCAGAAGCGATGTCCGGCCCAGGGTCCTGCGGCCTGCGCTCTAGCCTTGGGGCAAGTCAGGCCTCGGGGTCGCGACCCTGACTGCAGGGTCCCGGCACCCCACCAGCCACGGCCCCCAGCATCTGTGGCGGCCTCCCGTGTGCACCCCACGCCGCCACAGCCCCGTGACGCGGGTGTGATAACACTTCCCAAGTGAGGAAGCAGCTCAAGAAAGGACGTCCATGCCCCAAAACCAGCGGCCAGGGCAGAGTGAAATTCCAGTTCAGATCTTTCTGCGATCAAAACTCATCCTCCCCACGCACCTCACCCCAGAAAGCAAACCACACGCTAAGCAAAGCACCTGTCTCCATTAAACATCTGAATCAGTGATAAAATCAATTAACAATGGCCAGTTTGGGTCTGGCATTTAAATACGCATTTGAAGAAAACACATACAAATGACCTTTCAGTTTCTAAAAGCCGAAGAAAAGTTGTATGGTGGGTCTCGAAGCAGAGCACCCTGAGCATGTCCGCAGGAAGTGTAATGAACTGGCTTCCTATGCCCCTAAATTATTCTTTATTTAACATATTTTTCTTTGGTTAAAAGACAAATATCTCACCCATCACGGCCTGTTGTCTATAATCTAATTTCACCATCAATTCACCTGCCTCTGCACCTGAGTAAAATGCCTCGGTAGTTATTAGCAGATTTCCTAACTGCAATCAGCTTGTAGCATGGGCCTACCCAGGTGATGGCTCATCGAGAGCATGTAGTTTGCGTGCGCTAGGACGGTTCCAGCATGCATTTGTGTAATAGGCAGAGCTTTAGGTGTAGATCTAGGTAGAGCTGAGATGATGTCAATGGTGATAGTGGTAGAGATGGGATATGACACAGATACATGATACACATGGATACATTGTAGATGCAGAGATATGTAGACACAGCAGAGATATAGATGATGAACTTAGATGCAGAGATAGAGATAGTGCAGGTACAGGTGCAGGTATAGGTGCAGGCACAGGTGCAGGCACAGGTGCGGGTGCAGGTGCGGGTGCAGGTGCAGGCACAGGTACAGGCGCGGGTGCAGGCACAGGTGCGGGTGCAGGTACAGGTGCAGGTGCGGGTGCAGGTGCAGGTGCGGGTGCAGGCACAGGTACAAGTGCAGGTGCAGGTACGGGTACAGGTACAGGTGCAGCTACAGGTACAGGTATGGGTGCAGACGCAGGTCTGGGTACAGGTACAGGTGCAGGTGCAGGTACAGGTGCAGGTACAAGTGCAGGTGCAGGTACAGGTACAGGCACAGGCACAGGTGCAGGTGCTGGTGCAGGTATAGGTGCAGGCACAGGCACAGGTGTGGAGATGGAGATGTCACTGTGAACATCACTGTGACTTCTGAACAAGCCTGTTGGGAGGACTCCCTGTTTCCGGCAGTGTAGTGCCCTGACGATGGAGGCGCAGCCATCTACATTTCCTACCCAGCGTTGCCACAGACACTCACGTGTGCACCACCAAAGCCAGACAACTTGTTCCAACACATGCCTCAAATCCAAAATAGTGGCCACACTGGAATAGGGGGTCTCGTTGGGCGTGTTTAGTCATTTCTATCAATAATGCAAGCCCCATTAATCCTGGGGTTATAGTCAAGAGAGCAACAGTAGGCTGCAAAACCAGGCAAGGAAATGCAGCCAGTTACTTACTCCCTAGACTTTTTCATCTTGAAAAATGAGTGAATTTAAACCAACCATTAGAAAAAATCTGTAGGAGTCTCTTCTTAATCCACAAATTTTCCATTTGAAATATGAGAGGCCGACAGAGACCAAGTCCAAGAAAGGAGCGAAAGGATGTGTACTCATCGAAAGTTTCCTCTGAACATGTCTGAAGCCCCTGACTCAGTTTCCCGGTGCGGAGGCCGACAGGGCAGGCTGGGTGTGGAGGCCACGGGATGGGGCTCGTGTCCCCTGGCCTTTAGGCCATCGGTGTCCCCCCGCCCCAGCTGGCGTCTGGGACCCATGGCTGCATCTCACAAGGCTCCAGCGAGAGGCCAGCACCCAGCCCGTGCAGCTGGCCACACCGAAGGGAACAGCCCACCGAAGTCCCCGCTGCAACGGGGACTCGACTGCAGATACATCTAAATCGGGAGCCGAAACTCAACCCACAGTAGCCTCAGAAATGGTGTAAACCGCACGCTGCGGACAACCGTACCTTTTGGCACACACAATACGTGCTAGTGCTATGTGCAAGTGCTGTGCACACAATTCCAGCAGCTTGCACAGCTGTTTGCAGTAGGGAAGATGTGCCGGGCACTGCCCAGGCTCCCAGGAAGGAGGGGCCCTGGTCTCCCAGGAGGGAGGCGCCGGGTCCCAGTGACCCCTCACCAGCTCCCCTGGCTGCACATGCAGTGGCTGCGGGTTTAGGAAGCTACAACTGGGAACTGGAGATTTTCCAGGAGCCTGGACTAGAATTGATATACAGGGTCATATATGTGGATCCCCCCCACACTCCACTCCCTTCCTGATCCCTGCCACCCCCTTTCCAAATCCATGTGTGTGAGCCCCCACACACACACGTTTAGCCCCTTCTGAAAAGTGTGTAGAAAATACATGCCACTCTCAGCTTGCAGACTGACATTAAATAAAAAAGTAATGGGTGTAGGCGAGGCACAGATATTTTTCTTTTGCATCTAAGGAACCTTTCAAATATCAAAGTCTCTCACAATATAAGGCAATTCAAAATGCAATAGAAACATGATAACATCTAATTCTGCCCCCCCTTCCCTTCAAGGCTAATTAGCAAATTAAGATAATCATTGCTTTGAGTTCCCTTTTCTATCAATTACTGTATGTTTGTTTGAGAGTGTGTATGTATATACATAGATTAGTTAGATGAATGATATATGCATAGTTATAGCAATAAAACTTCATATGCATTAATTTGACTTATAATCTATAAAATGCCAAAGTTCTACACACCGCTCAGGCAAAGAGAAATTTAAATGACACACCAGCTTATTTTAAGCTGCACCTACCTTTTCCAGGCATATTCCGGCAAAAAGTTAATTTGAAAATGGTATGAAAAGCAGAAGAGAAATTGGCAAACAGCATGAGTAATGGATAACAAGTTGCAAATTAAATACCAAACAGATAAGCACTATCAAAGAGAGGCAGAATATATCAAAATTTGTTATGCCTCTAGGGATAGGCTAAATTTGCAATGCCATATAAAACAATGCTATTAACACGTCATTGCGAGATTTCCTTTTTAAAGAGATGACTTTGGTAAATGTGGATGTTTTTTCAGCACAACTGTTCAAGCACAAAAGAAGCCTAGAAGCACAGAATGCAATTTAGTCACTAGCCCTAACAAACAACCCGCCCATGATAATGATTCCAAAGTTTGGGAAATAGGCTGAAGTACTCTAACTTATAGTACTGAGTGGAGTTTGAAAACTAGATAACCTGTTGGTTCCCAGCGTGCTCTAGAGAAGACAACGAATGTAATTCTCTTAGTTAAGTATAGATGAACTAGAATCAACAATGGACTTTATGAAAAATATGCTCATCTTGATGTATAAGAAGTTAACTCTGAGGTCTAGAGATGGTTTGAGTTCTTGGTTCCTTTTATTCCTTGTTTAAAGGATTCATATTTGGTTTCGAAGGAAAAGTAATCAACCAAAGTTCGCCTGCTTCACAAAACAAATGAAAAGCCATTTTCTCGGGGGAAAATGCTTAGATAATTTTAGGGTTGAAATCTTTTAAGAGATATGTGCTCCTGAATAGACTTAGAAATTGAAAAAAAATACATAAAACCTATATTATCAGGAAATGGGCAGCAAAACTGGAACTCTGATTTTCAAAAAGAAGTAAATTGAATAACAAGAAATATAATATGAATACATTCAGAGCCATTTCAAATATATTTTTAGAAATAGAAGGGTAAAAAATGGTTTAGTCATTCTTGATCTAATTCTCAGGCTATCAAAATGTAGCTAATACCTACCACTCAAGTGTATTCTCAGGGTGAACTGAAATAACGCATGCCTATAGTAGCTGGGGCCAATAGCAGCAGTTCTAAAACTCAGATGTGGATTAATGTGGATTGATCTGAAAGATACCAGGCAGCCTCCAGGAAAGCCAGGGATTTCCTAGAAATAGTAAATGGGAAATCATGTGGTTTAGTGAAAACCAAGTTTCTTCTCTTAGTAATATGTTGCATTAACTCTTTAGGCATCAAGGAAATGTTAGTGGAGAAACTATTTGAGATCTAACACACAGTCAGAGTCCATCCTCCCTCGTTTCACAGAAAAAAATTCATGATAATCGCAATAGAATAAACCAGGAATTATATATATGTATGTGTGTGTGTGTGTATATGTGTAAAACTGTATTCATTTATATGTGTACAGATGTGAGATAGATGATCGATGAAGACATAGATCGATAGATGATAGTAGACAGACAGACAGACAGACAGATGGATGGAGCTAGAGATAGAAAGAGCCTCACTCTCACCATGTAGAAACCCAAAGAGTCTCAGTGCTGACCTTCCTCTCTGGCCTCAAAGTCAAGGCAAGATTGGTTTCTGGAGGCAACTGATAATACTTATGTAGACTTATGCTCCTAAAACCGTCCAAACAGAAATAAGCTGCAGAAAAGGCCTCT
Organism: Tamandua tetradactyla; assembly: GCF_023851605.1. NCBI lineage: Eukaryota > Metazoa > Chordata > Mammalia > Pilosa > Myrmecophagidae > Tamandua > Tamandua tetradactyla. Next base: position 4,136,074 of record NC_135344.1, on the reverse strand, counting down.
CACCAGAGCTTTCAGAATGCATAAAATATTTCATAATCTTATCATCAGAACATTATGTGCATTTTCTCTCTAAAATGGAGCGCTTTCCCTGAAAATACGTTTCTGCTTTTCATCCCTCTTGGGCTCATCATTAGCAAGTGTACTTCAACTTCATGAAATTCCAGATCTACAGTAATGCCGTAAAGTATGTACAAACTCTCTTTATAAAATGTTCTGGCATTTTGTCTCGCTTCATGGAAGGCACAGAGCTTCGGACTTCCCCCAAGCTCCATCTGAAACTGAGTATCTGCAAAAAAAATCATGTTCATTTCTCCTATGTCTGCCCCACCCCAAATCTTCCAGCAAACATAAATCTTTTCTCCTATTTTTCCACTACAATTCCCTCTTTTTTCTTTTATTTTCATGCAAGATATTAAAAAGATATCATATAGTACAATTACTTTTGTGAATGATTTTTGTACATGTGTCTTGGGTTTGCCCCGCAGAGACCACCTCCCCGCCAACACAGCCTGCTGCTTTGTAAACTTGAGTGAGAACCCTTTCCTTGGGGCAGTGGCAAGCTCTGGAGCCCTGCACCCCCAGCTTGCCAGCAGCTGCCCAGCCGTGGACAGCCACAGAGCCTCCTGCCTGACAGACACCCTGGACAGCCTGAGCTCCGAGCTCGCCTCCCCCACCTGGCCGGGGGCTCGGCACCCGTAAATCTTAGTTGTTTAACGTCTTTAATTATAGAACAGGATGCATTGTCCACTTCGTTTTCAAACTGCTATTTAGGACAAGGACACAGGCTCTTCCTCTCCAGCTGCTGGAGACAGAGCCAGGCTGTGTCCCAGCGGCTCCTCCTAACACGCTGCAAAAGCAAGGCTCCTGGGCAGTTTCCGCCATCTGCACGGATTCTCCTTGGGGCGCCCCGTCCCTCCCAGCCCAGGGGAAGGACACGCCCTACCCCCATCCCGCCCTTGCTGGACTGCTCACTTCACCCAGTCGTGGGGCTTGCCACAAGCTGGTCCCACAGGAAGGCAGAGGAGGGTCAGCCTGAAATCACTGGTTTCTGAAACCAAGGCAGGTGGATTAAACAAGTTGAGATGGTGTTAGTGATTCAGGACAAAACCTGTTTTCATATTCTACAGATTTTTAACATTTTTATACATAAGCACAAATAACAAATGTGGCCTGAAGGAATGGAAGACTGAAATAATATTGGCGGGGGAGGGGGAGGGGGAAATGTGCTTATAGGAAAAGCCTAAAGAAATGAACAATTTCCTGAAACGTGCATTTAATGTATTTGCTTGAATTAGAAAAAGTGGAAACAATTCCAACTTCATTAAGTAGACTTGACGCGTGCTTCTCTGTGTATGATCACTATATGAAAACTGCGTCCCAGGGCCGTGCCAGCTCCCTCCCAATAATAGATGCCTACACACAACCGAATAACATCAAGATTCTACTCTCCATGGCTCATCAGAATAAGTAATTGTTCTTTCCACAGCATCGTCTGTCAAAAATGACAATCTCTTTTATTAAAATGGAAAATTCGCTGCTGCTTCTCCCCATTCCCTTCCACTTGACTTTTTTTTTCCTTTGAAAAGCAGAGATAAATCCCAGTGGCACAATTAAAGCACAAGCTAAATATTACTTTGTTGGGCTTAACGATAGATTACAATGTGTGCATAATGACCCAGTTCTAGTAATATCATCTGATTTAGGAAGGAAATCAGAGCCTGCCATATGTTCACCGACAAGGTCCCAGAAATTCTTCTCCTCATTCCTGAGGTTTCAGCCAACTGCTGGGGAGGGTGCTGCTTGGGCCTGAAAGCCTCTTGTGTTTGAGCACCAAGCATATCCGAGTGTGCATCGCAAGACGCGTTTTATCAGACAGCTTCCCAAGGGGAGCAGGAGGTGAATAAACAACCTGTCACCTGTCTGTTTACAGTACCTTTTCCTTGATGGACTGTTTCATGCACTCCCCTGCAAACCTGTGGACTCACTGTAGGCTAATCTACAAGGATGCTTGTGGGGGGTAGAGAGTCGAAATAACAGGCCAAAGTTGAGTTAAAGGGTTCCCAGCGCCAAACACTGATTACGCGCTCTCTTTCATGTGAACTTAATGACTTACAGATGTGGAACAGTCTTTTTTTAGTTTGTAAAGTTGAATTTAAATTTTGACTATAGAAAATTAGCTTCAGAGTAGATATTAATGGAAATTCTATTACCAAGACATAAAATCAGACTTTTTGGCTATGTTAGATAATTTAATAAGAAAAAATATTTATCCACCAAGTCAGAATTCAAGACAGTATAAGAACAATTATTGATCTAATCAAATATTTGCAGTAAAAGTATGTCATAATTGTGCAAATTATTTCACATATTTAACCAAAATTAAAACACACTTAGTTCCTACAAAGATGGAGAAAAGTTCATATGGTGTGCTATTTTTGTCTAAGAAAAGGGACATAAGTTTTTAAAAAAAGCTTATTTTAACAAAAAAAATGGAAGAATGAATCACACAAAGCAAAAATAGAAATAGTTACTTGGAAGGGGTGTAAGGGAATGGTGGGTATAGAGCATTTTGTCAATTTTACTTTGGAACCATACAAATATTTTATGTAGTTATAGAACAAAATTCTATTTTGAAATGTAAATCCTAAACTATTTAAAAAACAAAACCGGACAAATGAAACTAAAGCATATTCAGTTGGCAGCACAGCTCCACAGAAGGAAATTATTCCAAGTGGGTTTTGAACATCGTAACTCAACTGAACCTCTCTAACAGATCCAAACAAAAGACAAAAAAACTGCAATTCACGGCACCTGCTTTGCTTACTCGTTTTGATGTTGTTAGTGCTGGTTCATTACTCTGAGACCGTTGTGTTAATAGAACGGTCAGGATCAAGCAAGAGGGTAATTCTGTGGTATTCTAATACCCTCATCCTCTGGATCTCCAGCAGCCGAGGTTCTCTGCGTGGAAAAGAAGGGAGCGAGAGACACACGGCCGAGGCGGGCAAGTAAAACCCCACCACTAACGTGGTGGTCGGTACCCAGTAAGTGGTTATTCATTGAGAGAATATCTAATGAACTGTTTGCTACTTGTGCCAGCACTGTTCAAAGTGTTAGGCGATGTAACCACAGGCTAAATGTACAGAATCCCCCTCCTCGTGGCTGTGACACGACTGCAGTGAATCTGATGAACGGCTGAGCACACTCACTGCCCCACTGTCCCCTCTCAGTCTGGACTTGCCTGCTCAGGAGCCTTCTGCTCAGCCTCCCTGACTCCACTGCCTCCTGGCCCCAGGGCTTGTCCACACCTGGACACATTCGGGCGTGCACTTGTGCACCTGTGTGTAGTGGCCTTGATCACATGCTAACTCAGGAACCGGCCTGGAAATGTGCACTCCATACGACACATGTGGCTATTGGCTCAGCCTGTCCCGAGGCCACTGTCCTGCACTGGCCACCCCTGGAGTGTGAGTCCTTGGAGAGTATGCCCAGCTCGAAGGCACTTACCCCTCCCTGCCTGGGTCACTCCAGACATCGCTCTTTGGCCTGGGCTCCCTGTTCTGTCAAATAAAAGTGATTCTGTGTTCTAGGGAGGTCACTGCATGTATTCCTAAAACAGTGAAAAAGTTGTGATGGGCAGGTGATGCAGTATGGTAGAAATAACATTAGCTTTGAATTGATGAATTTATGTGTTATCTCTGCCACTAATTAATTGTAGGACATTGGAAAACAATTTAATAATTGACATTATCCTTTAATAGCTCATGTCATTAGCAATGTTAATTAGTTCAATATATCTTCTTTTGTAAATAGAATTGAACTTGTTTTCAAATTTTATGGTATGTTTATAGAAATTGACTGAGTATCAGATCATACAGAAAGCTTCAATAGCATTAAAAAATAAGAAAGACAAATTGTTTTCTAACCATAATATAATAAAACAAAATTAAATTTTAAATTAAAAATTTTAAAAACACTTTTAAAATAGTACACTTCAACTAATTATTCAGTAAATGAGAATATCAAAATTGAAATTATGGGCAATTTTAAAATTATAAAGAAATTAAATAATAACATTATGAAATGTATCCACATCTGATCTCAGAGGCAAATTCATAGACTTAAAAGTTTTGGCTATAAATCAGAAAACTAGATATTGTATAAAAAAAAGAAACACTCAATTACCTCAATTCTTTCCAAGCATTCTATATGTTTAAAACAATATTAACTAAAAGCTCATTAGGATTTGTTTTGAAAATTGACTGACTAATTCTTGAGGTTTACTCCAAGAATAACAAGAAAATGAATCAAATACATACTAGTTTAAAAAATTATTTCATATGATAACCATAGTAAGTGTCCCAAAATCTCCATGTCTGTACTACAACAAGTTTTCCAAGGCAAGATATGTTCCTTTGACACCTGATAAGCTATTTTTAATTTCAGAAACTCTTTATAAAATTCTAACAATTGATACACAAGATTCCCATGAAAGGTAAACTACAGAGAAATTCTGAATTGGGAAAATACTTCCTTGATTTCCATAGAAAACATTCAAAGAATGAAAATTAAAGAATTGGGTGCAGGTTTGGCTGGAAGCAATGTAGATAGAACAGCTAACATCCATAATCGCAAGCTACAGATGTATCTGCCAAGGCTGAGTCATTGGAGATAAGGAAAAGTCTGGACAAGGGATAGTGGAGAGTCAGGAAAGGACAGTGAGGCTAGGGTGAGCAATTTGTTCTCCTAACAGTAAATCATAAGAACCTCTGCAGTGATATCTGCAGGAGAAAACTTCAGTATAGAGGTACAGCAGGGAGACCACAGGAAAAATCCCATCTCATTCCTCCAAACTTATCGCAAATACAGATAAATGTTTAAAATGAAGGTGAAAGACATGACGTATTAAGCATGTGAGAAATGTCGCTGTAGTATCGAAATGGAATGGAAATCCATGGCATGACCTAGAACAGCTACTTAGGAGTGTTGTGGGGTAAACCAAAAGAGAGACCACACAATTCAAAACTGCAAGCCAATTGGGAGTCTTGATTAGCCGGCCTACTGCCTCAGAAACCTCCAAGAAGGAAGATTCAGAGAGCAGCCCCCAGAGATTTTCAAGGTGAGCTTATAAAGGCTAAAATCATGTTGTGGTTTTGCAGTTGCTAGCAAGCAAGCGTGATCGTAGAAGCAAAAAAATGCCATTAGCTGTTGCCAAAACACATCCCTTTCCCTCAGTTCCCTAACATTAGTTATTGTTTAACTCTTGGGGACTTTTCGCCCCAATGGTGGGGACTTTCCCTGCTCGGGCCTGACTGTTTGCTCCTGGCCCTCCACAAGGAGATGAGACGGAAGACATCCTGGGCTGGTGGGGACCAGGGGAAAACTGGACAAGGGGTATAGGCAGGGGTCTTGCGTAAAGGTGTAGAAGACTCATAGCCACATGGACCAGTGTCCATGGACAAGCTGGAGTGAAGGACACCAAACATCCTCAAACGAGGACCGGACCACCATGCCGCTGTCTGAGCGACAAGGCATGGGAACTCCTTCGAGGAAAAGATCCAAATCAAATAGATGAGCTGTTCGAGATAAGTTCACAAACAAACATCTCAAGTATGTGAGGAAAACCAATAACAGGACAAACCGCCAACAAACACTACAGAAAGGTGTACACGTGACAAAAACTAGGCGAGATTGGATCAAGAACAGGTAGATACGGAATAAATAATTAGAATATCTGGAACTACAAGATACAATTGAAACTGTAGAGTAACTGAAAAAGAAGACATTTGACAGGTCAGTGAGGGACTGATGATAGTAAAGATGGCATTAAACTTTGGGCACCATCTCAGGCTCTGGCTGCTATGACAGACACTGCACAGCGGGTGGACTCGGCACCAGGAATTCCCCAGCTCACAGTTCAGAGGTCTGGGGCCCATTGCATCCTGGCTGCCCCACGGGCCTTGGTTCCTTGGCTTTCCCATCACATGGTGATGTCCTCTCCTTTCTTTTCTGGTTCCACTGACTTCCAGCTTCCTCTCCTGGCCTTCTCTTTGTAGAGAGCTACATAATAGGATTCAGGCCCACCCTGATTATTCAAAAGGCCTCATTTTAATTTTAAAATAACATCTTCAAGAAGTCCTTTTTGCAATGGTTCACACCCACAGGAATGGAATTCAGGTTATGAACATGGTTTTCTAGGATTCGTAATTCAAAACCCTATGGCTGGTAATAAGGATTTCTTTGTTGCTTCTGGGTCCTGGTTCAAGAAATAAACTGTAAAATGATTTGAAGAACAACCAGAGAAATTTAAACATGGCATGTACACATTAGTATCACTTATGCATGAACGTGTGTCACCCCATTGAAAACAACAAAGGAAAGTCTTTGGTGAGAACCACTGAGATGATAACTGTAGTAGTTAGGGTTCTCTAGAGAAACAGAATCAACAGGGAACACTCGCAAATATAAACTTTATGAAAGTGTCTCACATGACTGTGGGAACACAGAGTCCAAAATCCGCAAGGCAGGCTGTGAAGCTGACAATTCCGATGGAGGGTCTGGACGAACTCCACAGGAGGGGCTCGCCAACCAAAACAGAAAGAGCCTGTTTCTTCTGAATCCTCCTTAAAAGGCTTCCAGTGATCAGATTAAGCATCGCTCATTGCAGAAGACACTCCACTTTGGCTGATTACAAATGGAGTCAGCTGTGGATGTAGCTGACATGATCATGATTTAATTCTATGAAATATCCTCATTGCAACAGACAGGCCAGCTCTTGTCCAACCAAACAAACCGGTATCACCACTTGGCCAAGTTGACACATAAACCTAACCATGACAATAATTTTCTCAAATCTATACCTATCCTGCTGAGGGAGGGATGTTTGAGAATACCAGCCCACCCCTCCCACTTCAATTATATTTTTATTTGTCCACCTAGCACAAAGGGAAGGCATCCTTCTCCTTGACTGCTTTCTGGTCTCACGTTCACTCTGACCAACTGACAAGACGCATCCTGTTTCCTAACAGGAATCACCTGTGTCCCATGGTGACTAAGTCAGGATAAACCTCCCCAAGGCTACTCTCAGACCGAGATACCCCAAGTGCCCATTTCACTTCCCTCATCTGGAAGGAGGTGAGAAGATCTGCAGCTTTCTGTGCAGCCCATTTGAATAACTCATCTCCAGGTCCCTCAAATGTGCCGCCGAGCTTCCTGCTGGTCTTGCTGCCTTCGAATAACAAGTACCATGGCTGGAAGCCACAGAAAGTATAATAATGCTCAATATTTAGTATTTGTAGACTATTTTAGAGAAAATGCCGCAATGCATAATTACATTCTTTAGTACGCAAAAATAAATATAATCTTATGTATCAATATGCAAAAATTATCTTATAAACATTAGCTTTGCATGCAGATAACATTTACCCTCTGTGAAACCCAAAGAATATGCTGAATGCCAGCATATGATGTTCCTTCTTAGGGAAAAGTGAGTGTGTGTGTTTGATAATTGAGCCATGAGTACTTGTGAACTCAAAAATAAGCTTTAAAGATTAGCTTATATTAGAACTTTCAAGTTCAAGGATCAACCCTTAGCTTAGTTAGAATCTGGATATTCCAAAGTGAAATTTTTGGATATGCTCTCATTCCTGAGAAAAGGCAAATTAGGTTTGTCTCTTGGTCTTAGCCCACATGGGGCCCACTTGGGTTGTAGTCAGACCTATAAGGAGAAAAGAGAAACATTTGCATTTACCTCTGAGCCCCTGAATAAGCAACTTACACTAATTTCAGTGTTGACTGATTTCTACAGACTTAGAAGGAAGAACTGACACTTGAAAATTATTTTTGATATATAATAGGCTCTTTAATTAACAGATAGGGCTAGTACTGAAGCCATTTCTCGATTCTTCAGCTCCTGGCCACTTAGCCTTCCACACCTTTCTCTGGTTACAGCCTTCATAAAGCGATGCAGCAAAACTGCCGTGGAAGCACTTACCGTTGTGCCTGCTTCACTGCCACTGGTTTTATTTGCTTCCCTGTGAGACTTTCCAGTTGTCTGTCAAGCTCACATCTGCCCAAAAGGAAGCTGGCTTGGGCTTACTTTGGATCTCATGGTGATGAGATGAACAAACTGTCTTCCTGCTCCTTGCAGCAACTATCAGTGACTATTTCGTAGGCTCACGAGTAGAAACAAACACAAAATTTATTTTGATTCTTGTCATAATACTTTTGAAGGATGAGACTCAATATTACCCTACAAAATTGTTACTGTAAGAAACAGAAATACACTGGAAAGTTTTAATAATTTTCACAATGAGATTGGTAAATTGAGTCATCTGAAAATATGGTAGGAAATCAAGAGCCAGGAAGCACTTGGAATTTGGGAAGACATAATCAAAAGGAAAACATACTTGTGTTTAAAACAGCAGCAGATTCAGTAAACCACTGATAGAGTACTGCAGAATGCAAAATTGATGAAGTTTGAGAAAAAGAAGTTCTCCCAGAACTTAGAGCAAAAGAAAAAGGGACTTTGTAGCTGCGAAGATAGTTAGACCCTTGATATCTAATGTAAGCATAATAGAATTTAGAGAGGCAAAAGTACTTAGCAAAAATAATCAATAAAATAATAAAAACAGAACATTCCTTAGTTGGAAATAGTCTTCAATCTGTATGTCAAAAGAAATAACTGGGTTAAAAAATTTTAATAGCACATAGGCCAACAGCTAGACATATCATTATAAAACTCCAGAAACAAAAATGATATAAACCTTTAGTCAAGGAAAAATATAACCTACAAACTGACACTATACTTCGTCATGAAGTAACAGACACTCAAGACAGAATTATCTATAGGGTTTTGAAAGAAACATATTGTGACTCAAGAATACCTACCTAAGTTGATTGTCCTTTCTGTGGTATTATAAAAACAACCACAATAAAAAGAAAAAGAGAAGGGCAGAGAAACAGAGGGGGGAAGGAAAACATCAGAGATAAGCAAATACTCAGAAACTACCCTTCCTGTACATTAAAAATAGTAAAACTAAATAAACAATAACCTCAAGGATGATGAAGTTACAGTATAATAGAATTAATTAACAGCAAAGAAACCACTAAAACAGAGACTAATGCACACAATTGTAGTATGACATGAAATGTAATTAAAAGAAAGATACAATAATTAAAAACGAATAATTGAGTAATAATCTGACTCTAACATCCAAGATTGTGTCAACACACACTAAGAATTAAGAGAACAGAACTGGAGGCATTTCTAATTATAAACATATGAAGTCAATATAGGAATTCAATTTTTAATTTGATAAGAGGAGCAAATTAAGTTCAAATATTTTAAGTTCAAATATTTAATACATTAATAGTGATGGACGCTTCTTGAATAAAAGCAAAATATATTTTTTCCATTTACAAGGGGAAAAATGATCAAAGAGACCATGGCTCATATAAAATACAGGCAAAAGGAAAGAATAAGCAAGCATAAAACAAGAAAACAGAAGTTAAAATGAATTATATTATGACAATAAAATGTATAGATTAAACACTGCTCCAAAGGTAAAGATTCTAAAAATAAAAATAAACCTCCAATATATGATAATTTCTAGAGACAAAATGGCAAGGGGCTATGTTATTTATGTACCATGGCATTCTTTCTGATATTGAAAAAGCATGAAATACCCAATTGATGAACATACAAATGAATTATCTTTATCCCTTCAAAGGATATTGTATGTGATCATAAAAATCATGTTCACAGACTATTTAGGAACGTTACAAAATGCTCATGGTGTATTATTAATCTTTAGGCTCTTATTACAGAAAAGCCACCAAATTATCTTTGAACCCTTCCACCTGGTTAGAACATGTCAGCTTAATCGAGGTCCATCCCTGTCCCTTTTTCCAACTAGTTAGTTTATACACATAATACATACAATGTGATTCCAACTAAAATATCAGCTGACTTTTACGGAGTCAGATAAGTTGATACTAAAGCTTATGTAGAAAAGTCAGCTCCCAGCAATAGCTGGAAAACATTCAAAAGAAAGAGCAATGAGTGGAAACCAACTTACTGGATGTTCAACACACTCAAAGCCTGTGTAATTAAAGCAAGCTAGTACTGGTGGGACAAATGCAAGAGAATAGAACACTTAGAAACACTTCCACTGAGAAGAGTCCATTTTATGATAAAGGTGGTATATTGAATGAATGGGAGCAAAGAGAGAATTTTTAAGACATTGATTATTGGAACTATGAGCTGTAGAGAATAATGTACTTAGAATAATTGTAATAAAGGTGTCATACTAATGCTAAATGTTAACAGGTGAAACTTGTGGGGTTTGATGGGGAACAGGGGCGTATGTATAGAAACTCTGCTCTTTCTGTATGATTCTTCTGGAAAGCTACAACTGCTCTGATAAAAAAGTAAATAAATAAATGGATTACTGGGACATTTGGTAAAAAAGTAGATCCATGTCACCAACCATGTAAATAAACCCCCAATGAATCAGAGATTTAAATGAAAAAAAATAAAATAAGGAAGTACTAAAAGAAAATACGATGAATCCCTCTATAATCTGGGGATAGGGAAGCCTTTTCCAACTTTTATTAAAAATTCATATTTATTTAAATGAAATTTTAAAATAGTAAAATTTGGTGACACAGGTGTAGTGTTTAATCTCATGTGACAACTTGTCTAGGGCCAGCTTTTTGGTCAAGCCAGCCCACTGTGCAGCCATTTCTCAGACGGATCTGCACAGACTGTCTGTTGAGAGCACTTGTGATTGCATCTACAATCAGCAGGGAGCTTGCTGTGAGTAATGAGAGGAATCTCTTCATCTAATCAGCCGGAGGTCTTAAAAGCCAGAATGGAGGATTTCAGAGGTCAGAAAGAAGAATCTCTGCCTCGACTTCAGCCAGCTTCTCCTGTGAAATTCAACTTCACCTTCAGCAGAGTTTCCAACTTGTGGCCTGCCCTATGGAATTTGGACTTGGCAATCACCACGGATGCATGAGCCAATTCCTATAGAGATCTTTTAAATGTCTCTGAAGAACCATGACTAATACAGTAAAAATTTAAAAAAAAAAACGTTTGCTTAGCACAAAAAAAGCTATACACACAGTCAAAGACAAGTGACAAACATGGAGAAAATATTTGCTACATGTATCACATATGCAAAGCAAATATCACTACAATACAAAGAACCTTCAAAAACTGTGGATGGAAAGATCAGAAACATTACAGACAAGTGGGCAAAGCCATGAGCAGACATAGCTGATGTCAAAGCTCCTTCACTGCCCAGGGCTCGCGAAGCTGTGGACGAGGCATGGTCTGGAGCAGAGGCCACGGGGCAGGGAGGGCCACGGGGCAGGGAGGGTCCACAGACACCAGTCTACATTTTAATTTCTTATCTTCTTTTTAAAATGTCATTAACAAAAGCTATGCATGCACATCATTTCTTCTAATTAAAATATTTCAGAAAGTATTTGAGTCTCTCATAGCATAAGCCTATCCATGAGGCAAGCACTGTGGAGAGTTTGGTGTTGTTGGAAAACTTTTAAATTCACTCTGTTTCAAGGTTTTTTTCATGGGGTTTCTCTAAAATCCAAGGTGTTTAGCTATGGAGAGAATGTTCTAGTTCTTGTCATTTCAACTGTCTTTAATTGAAAATCTTTTGACAACCAAAAGTGAGATTGTGGAAATCATGGTGAGAAACTTTGCTATCTGGGGAATGGACTCCATGGTCCACCACAGAGCTTGAGGGAGAACATTTTGTGGCGACAGCAAGAGATCGACTTGTCAGGTTCCAGGAAACCCTTCCAGGCAAGACGCGGGCGCACAAGGAATGGGGCGTGGGGCTCCGTTTGTTTGTGGAATCCCCTGTGAGTTAATACACATTGCGCTGCCTGCAGGCCAACGGCGAAAGTTGTCCAGAGCTTTTGAGTAGAAACGTCATGAGAGGCACATGCACCCACGCTCCAAAGGACTCCAGGGTGGGCCCTGCTGATTCTACCCCTCCCCGCCCCTCTGACCCAACAGCAGGCGCTTGGTGGTAGGACCTGCATCGTAATGCTCAACCTGGATTGCTCATTTGGCCTCCACCGCAAGCTTCTCCAAGGCAGGAGCTGTGCTGTCCACTCTGTCCTCTGCCTGTGCCCAGGCCAGACCATGACCTGGAGCGCCTCAGCAGCAGTGGCTCTGCTGACGAGTCTTCGCAGCCACGTACATCTTCAGAGCTTGCCCATACCAAGTGCTTGTGTGGCAGCACCAGTGCCCCGGCTCAGCCCCTGCAGCAGCCCAGGGTTCCCCAGCAAGCTCCTAACAGTGACTAAGAGGAGCTTGCAGTGAGAGCCTGAGTTCAGGCCCAGGGATGCTCTACCCGAGATTGAGACCGACCTTACAAAAACAAGTTTGCTCATCTGGACATCCTCTCCAATTCTGATAAGCTGCACCATGCATTCACGATTGTTCATTGGAATGACTGCTAATCTAGAAATAATTGTTTCAAGAAGATAAAAAAGCAAGTAAAACAAGGTTGGGTGATGTGAAAGGAGAAAACCTATTATTGGTTCACTAATCATGGGCAAGCAAAAGAAATGGCTTCCTCCACTTTCTGCACAGCCAAGCAAGTTACATTAACAAAGAATGATCCTGCTGGGGAATTTTGCAAAATTAAAAAACCCACATGTAGAGAAAGAGAGAAAGCACATCACAGCGAAGGAATTGGAAATTCAATTCAACTTAGGGTAATTTTTGAAGACTTGACAACAAATTACCTCTTTTGCATTTTTCTCCCTTTCCTCTGTTTCAAAACAATGCTTCTTATTTCTATGCTATGAGAGCAGAGAGAAAAAATTTTGAAATCTCTACGTGTATGTTGGAAAATAAGCACCATGTTTTCAATCAGTACCATCTCTTTTTTCTTGTAGAACATTGCACACTAGACTTCTTATCCCATTTAGTCCCTTGGGATTTCTGAGGTGTAGTGCTTAGGCCCTGTTAACCTGGAAAATGGGTGATCTTCTTGGAATCTGACACTGTACTCAACAAGGCACTGCCATGTCTCTTAGGTCACCATGCTATGCCATGCTAAGGCAAAACGCAGTAAATTTTCTGAACACAAGTACTTGTGCACATGTGTTCCTAAAGCAATGCCATGTCCTCACCTTCAATTGCTCTTGCTAAAAAAAAACAAACTGAAGGATTACAGCTTTTCCCTTTTTCTTTAATTAGAGAAGGTGCAGGTTTGCAGAAAATACAAGGTTCCCCAGTACCCCCTCCCACACAGTTTCTCTAAAGGGTTAAGTGTTGGCTCTGGGTTGCTCTCTTGTCCCCACCCCCACCCTGACGGACTCTCAGGTAGACCTGGGAGCACATGGAGGCGGGAGCACATAGAGGCAGGGGCACATGGAGGCGGGGGCACACGGTGGCGGGGGCACACCGTGGTGGGGGCACATGGAGGCGGGGGCACATGGAGGCGGGGGCACATGGAGGAGGGGGCACATGGAGGCGGGGGCACACGGAGGCGGGGACACATGGAGGCGGGGGCACATGGTGGTGGGAGGACATGGAGGCGGGAGCACATGGAGGAGGGGGCACATGGAGGTGGGGGCACATGGTGGTGGGAGCACATGGAGGCGGGAGCACATGGTGGTGGGAGCACATGGAGGCGGGGGCACATGGTGGTGGGAGCACATGGAGACGGGAGCACATGGAGGAGGGGCACATGGAGGTGGGGGCACATGGTGGTGGGAGCACATGGAGGCGGGAGCACATAGAAGAGGGGGCACATGGTGGTGGGAGCACATGGAGGCGGGAGCACATGGAGGTGGGGGCACATGGAGGTGGGGGCACATGGAGGCGGGGGCACATGGAGGCAGGGGCACATGGAGGCAGGAGCACATAGAGGCGGGGGCACATGGAGGAGGGGGCACATGGTGGTCACAGCCACACTTGCCCGCCCCAGTGAACATGGCAGTCCCTGCCCTCACACAGCTCAGGAAAAGAGGTATTTTATAGGCTCTTCTCTTTATTGCTACATTTACAGATAGATAAGCAAACACGAAAAATGTAGAAAAGTATAAAAATGCATTTGTGCTACTAGAGATATATACCTTTAACATATTGAGCATTTTGTTGTATATCTTCTATTTTCTATGTTCATGTAAAGTATAAGATGTATATATAATATATATGTGTGGGATAGAATATGTGCAAATGCATATTTTAAGCATAACATATAATAATATAGGATAGATATAAATATAATGTGTAAGATACAGGATATAGATACACAGTTAAATATAATATGTAGTGTGAAGATTTGAAACTGCTGTGTACCCCAGAAAAGCAATGTTCTTTAATGCTGATTTAATATGGAAGGTGGGATTTTTTGATAAGATAATTTCCATGGAGATGTGACACACCCAATTGTGGGTACAACCTTTTGCTTAGATGGAGATGCGACTCTGCCCATTCCAGGTGGGTCTTGATTCGTTTATTGGAGTCCTCTGACACGGACAGAGACATTTGGAGATGCAGAAATAAAGACTTTTGGAGAAGCTGTTTGAAACCAGAAGTCAAAAGACAAGCAAATGCCAGCCACGTGCTTTCCCAGCTGAAAAAGAGCTTCTGGACTGTGCTGGGTTGAAAGGATAATGTACCCTAGAAGGGCCATATTTTAACCCTGATCCATCTTGTGGAGGCAGCCACTTCTTTTAATCCCTAGTCGGTACTGTAGGTTGGAAACCTATTAGATTTTCTCCACAGAGATGTGACACATCCAGTTATGGGTACCAACTTTTGATTAGAGGGAGATGTGACTCCACCCATTCCAGGTGAGTTTTGATGAGTTTACTGGAATCCTTTAAAAGAAGAAACCATTTTGGAGAGAGTCATGAGAACCACGAGAGTCCACCAGCCAGAGACCTTTGGAGATGAAGAAGGAAAACGCCCCTGGGGGAGCTTCATGAAAAAGCCTGGAGAGAAAGCCAGCAGACATTGCTATGTTCACCAAGTGCCTTTCCAAGTTGAGACAGAAACCCTGAACCCCATCCACCTTTCCTAAGTGAAGCTAACCTCTTGTTGGTTCCTTAATTTGAACATTTTTGTAGACTTGCTTTAATTGGAGCATTTTTATAGCCTTAGAAGTGTAAACTTGCAACTTAATAAATTCTTCCTTTTAAAAGCCATTTGTTTCTGGAATATCACATTCTGGCAGCTAGTAAACTAGAACACAGATCTATCAGTTTTTCTTGAGCCAACGTATCTTTCCCTGGATGCCTTAGTTTAGGCAGTGTTATAGCCTTAAAACTGTTAATTACTTTTGTAAAAGCCATTCCATTTCTGATATATTGCATGCCGGCAGCATTTAACAAACTAGTACATATATACACATGCCTACAGTGGAAGTTATAATATATATGTATATATACACATATACACACAAGCAAAATGTGTAGGATATATATGCACACACATATAACATTAGATAATGCTTAGGTTATAGTATACACAAACCCACACACAAGCACACAATACTTAGGATACAGAATATGTGTATAGCGTAGAGTATATAGATGTATATAATGTATAGAAATTACAAGTATATAATGTAGGATATAAGACATATGTATGCATACAATATAGTGGTTAGGATATAGTTATACATACTGTAGGATATGTAGAGCTGTATATGGCATGCATAAAGTATAGCAATCTGTATCTTACACACGTATAGAATGGATATTCCACATCTGCTACTCAATAATCTGACTTTTCACTCAACACTATATTTTGGTAACCTCCTGTGTCAATGTACACCCAGCTTCATTTTTAGTGGCTGCACAGGATTTATTTCATGGAGCTCTCTAACTTCCTAGCAGAAGTCCCCTTTTGTTGATTACCTGGTTCGTTTGTTCTCTTATTGTTTTCCTAATTCTTACTTAACCAGCCCTGCTGTGTTTGCAATTCAGACTTCCTAATTCTGTATTTGGAAAATAAACATCTACGCATTTGCCTAATTGTTTTCTAAGTAGACATTTCTAGAAGGGGAATATAGCTAGCTAATGCAAAAGCTGGGCACGAGTTTTGCCAAATGAGTTTTCAAGAAAATCTGCACTGGCCACAGGAGGCGACAGGAGTAGAAAGGACCCAGCGAAGCTTTCCTGCTAAGGGATGCCATGCAGAGGCTGTCTCAGTGCAGCAGGCGACCTCAGCCTGTCCCTGACACCAGCGACTAGCTGGGCCCTTGGAAAAGGTTTGGAGAAAGGAAGGTGGAGGGAACAAATTTAGAGAGCCAAACACAACGCGCAGAGGTTGTCTGTCCATGGCACTTCCCTGAGCCCTTCCCGGCCGCAGTGGACTTGGCAAGAGGAGCCCACGTCTGGAGTCACAGCCCCAGGTCATGCCGAAGCAGGCTGACCACGTAGGAACGGGCTCAAAGGAAATGCCAGGAACTAGGGTATTTGGAGTACAGAGGGGAAAACAAACAATCGAACACACAGATAGCCTTCATTTCTTCCTCCTTATGTTACCAGAGCCTACTCTGGTTTTTGTTAAATCCTGAGTAAATAAAAATTGAAAGATTATAATTCCAGGTAGAAGTCAGATAAGGGTTTATTAGAAGGACACAAATGTCTTATATTAGCGAGGCTTCTCGAAGTTTTTTCAACTCGCAGTTTCCTCTCATGACTTCATCAGCTCCTTGTGAAATAACTGACACTTAACAATAATGAACTGTACTGCCACCCCAGTCCCACCAAAACCGAGTTTTACACCTTCATCCCCGATTCTCCTTTGTCCGCCTCTGAGGACGCCAAGCTGCATTTTCCAGCCCAAATACTTCCAGATGCAGCTTTCATAAATTATAGAAAGTTTTCTTTTTCCTTCAAAAAGAGGTTGGAGTTGTTTCTCTGCTTTGCGTCATTTGTTTTCTTGACGTAGATCCTTAAAGAAATAGCAATCACGAAGTTGCTAATTGCTTTTTTCATTTTATAGTGGCAACTTCGATTTTATTTTCCTCTGGCAGTAAAGTATTATTAAAAGTTGTTTGATTTGATTTTTGCACGCCTAAATGTTTCAACAAATGCTCATTTAAGATCCCTGTTTAGTGTGCTGTTTTCCTCTCCTAAAAAGTTCAAATTGACAAAATAAAAGAAGCCACTCAGAAACAAAATCCTCAGTATTTTTACTTTTTTTTTTCAATAGGTTTATAATTTTTACATTTTAGAGCTGGAGAAGTAATATGAATTATGTTTAATCTGCTAATCAGCCTCAGAAACAGAAGCTTAGAAAGACTTTTACTCAGGCTGTCATTGAGCAGTGCTGGGAGGCAGGACGAGTCGTGCTGCCCAGAGGGCGTCCCGCTCAGAACCGTGTGGCCACGCTCCCTGGCTCACAGTGTGCTTGATACAAAAACGACAGAAACGTGACTATAAAATGACATAAAAACACATTGTTGATAAATACCGTGCTGAATTTAAGAGAGGGAATTTTATGCCCAGGAAATGTAACTTCTTTTAAGTGACTGAAAATTCATAAGGCTTCTAACCATCGGCTCTCCCTGCTGGTTTTGGTAATTCTGGTGTGTCACCCATTCTCTAGCCTTTTTGGAGCTGCAGCTCCTCTGAGTCACCTGTTGGTTTGGACGTTTTCTTCCAAGTCAACGGTGTGACGTGGGGTTGGCGCACGGGCCAGCTTGGCTTTGGGCGGCCGGTCCCCTTTGAATGTAATTGTTTGAACCCCATGAAATGAAGTAAGGCATACGACTGACATCGTGCCAACAGCTCTGGCCTCTGCCTGCAAATGAGCACGTAGCGCCCAGCGCAGCTGTTACCGCCCAGGCCGCCCCAAGGGGACGAAGTACGTGAAAATGTCCCCCGAGGGCTGGGAGCACACGGCCGCTGCACTGTCAGTAGATTTAGACTCTCACTTGGTTGGAGAACAAAGTCATCCTGGCAGACCTTGGAGAGGAAATGGGTAAAATCCTTATTAGTCATTGAATGGATGAGGAAAGAGAGGCTGGGATAGAAAGAGGAAGGAGGGAGTGGGGGAGAGGGACAGGGAGGGAAAGAAGGAGAGGAGGAGGAGAGAACGAGAGAGAGAAAGAGTGAAAAGAAAAGAAGGAAAGGAAGGAGGGAGGAAGAGGAAAATTAAACTAATAAAAATTACCTCTCATTTTTACAGGGACCTCTCACTAGGAAATATTTATTTCTATCAAATACTTAATACAACTAAATTGTCCAAAAGTTAAGAGCAACAACATGAGTCTGCACTCAAGAGCACCTCATAAAACCACAGAGACTGTAGGAAAAATAACTTCAGCACATGTATGGGTAGGAAAAGATTTTGAGAGCTGCATTCTCTGTTTTAACATTTGCGGATTTCTGGTAGTCTAACGTGAGAGCAAATTCCTGTGAACTTGACTTCTCTCCCAAGAGTAAATGTGTAATGAAGACTCGGATGAAACAAATAAGGAAATCCTCAATATACATAAGGTCAGTGTGGTTTGGTGGCGTGGCCTGGGCAGCCCGACCTAGTGGACAGACATGGGCTTTGCCTTCAGAGCCGGGAGGCCAGGCCGACTCTGTGGACCTCAAGTGCCCAGAACGTCCCAGGCCCACCCACAAGGCTTCTACTTGGGCTCCTTATCCTTAGCTGCCTCCTTTGAAGGTTCTCTCCACCTTCCTATCTGCCACGTTCTCTGCGTGGGGACCCCTGCTCTGCCTTCCAGCTGCTCTGGGACCCTGCTCCACTTTGCAGCTACTGCAGAACCCCTGATCCTCCTTCCAGCTCTTCTGGGACTCCTAAGCTCTGCCTTCCAGCTACTCCAGGACCCCTGCCCCTCCTTCCAGCTACTCCAGGACCCCTGCCCCTCCTTCCAGCTACTCCAGGACCCCTGCCCCTCCTTCCAGCTACTCCAGGACCCCTGCCCCTCCTTCCAGCTACTCCAGGACCCCTGCTCCTCCTTCCAGCTACTCCAGGACCCCTGCCCCTCCTTCCAGCTACTCCAGGACCCCTGCTCCTCCTTCCAGCTACTCCAGGACCCCTGCCCCTCCTTCCAGCTACTCCAGGACCCCTACTTCTCCTTTCAGCTACTCCAGAACCCCTCCCTCCTTCCGGCCACTTGAGGACTCCTAACTCTTCAGACTTGCTGTTGGTCTAACACCTGAGTAATCAGGGTCCATTTTTGCCTCACTGTTGAGTCATCTTTCATTGCTTGTTTTCACTGACACTTTCCTTTGTGGTTTTTGGCCTATATTAACCCTGGACATTGAGTTCGCTTTTCCCTCCCCTTAGATAAGAGTCGTCTCAATTCCGCTTCCTGCCCCATCACTGGCCTGGTCACCCACCTCCAGCCAGAGCCCAGGCCATGCAGTCTGAAAGCCAAGCGCAGGATCCCGGTTTAACCTCTCTGAGGCCCCACTGCTGGCACCCATGTGAGCCCCAGCCCCTGTGTCTGGGGCTCGTCACCAAGGCGAGCACTCGTGCATGCCATGCGGCTTGTGGGTGACATTCAGGCTCAGCCATGCTTTTGCCTTAAGGACTGAGGGACGGAGGAGAGACAGACAGGAAGGCTTCTTCTGTCTGAAGCTCCCTGGTGTCCTTCCTTCTCCAGCAAACTAATCCTATCAGCCAGGTCTTGTCCCCAGAGGGGACTCATTGTCCTGGCTTATCTCAAACACCTTAGATGAGCATGGTGCAGGCTGTGGGAGAATGCAAGGATTTTTCCTCTCAAGGAGCTTATAGTTGAGTAGAGAGTCTCATATGGAAACAGATGCCATTCAAGGTGAAACAAGAGCAAAGCAACAAGTCTCCATGGTTCTGCCTGGGGGAACCAAGGAAGGCCCAAACTGAGGAAAGAATGAAGAATTGCTTAGAGAAATTCAAGGAAACCCTGTGCAAAGACTGAGAGAAAGAAGAAGGAGAGCAAGGTGTGCATTTGAATCGGCAGATATTGAGAATGTGATCATGTAAAGACAACATTTAGGACATGGTGTGCCTGTGCTCAGCTCCTCCAGGCTGGTCCCAGAAGCAAGGATGCAGGTAGAATACGCCCTATGTTCAGCTCCTCCAGGCTGCTCTGGGGAGCAGTGGGTGCGGGCAGGTATGCCCTGTGCTCAGCTCCTCCAGGCTGGGTCCCTGGGAGCAGTGGGTGCGGGCAGGTATGCCCTGTGCTCAGCTCCTCCAGGCTGCTCTGGGGAGCAGTGGGTGCAGGCAGGTATGCCCTGTGCTCAGCTCCTCCAGGCTGGGTCCCTGGAGCAGTGATTGCGGGCAGGTTTGCCCTGTGCTCAGCTCCTCCAGGCTGGGCCCTGGGAGCAGTGGGAAGCTGGAACCCCCCTGGGAGAGGGCCCTGCCATTGCAGATGATTGCCGCAGGTGTTCGTGGAGAACGGATGAGAGCTGGGAGGCCAGTTAGCTCAAACCTCGCTCCTTTAGTCATCTCCCTAATGGGTGCCTTCCCCACATCAAAGCACACATGCTTTGCTTCCTGAAATCATATTTCTCAAAACATGTGTTTTCTTTTCCAAACATTTCCTTCCTAAACCTTTAGCATCTTATTTCCAATTCAAACCCTGGAACTGTAGCTTCTACTGAAGTCGCATAGAGATTTCTGATGCTTACTCTTCTTGATGGATTTGAGGTATTTGGCATTCCTGAATTTGTGAAATCCTGTTTAACTTTGGGCCTCTCCCAAGTGCATGGGACACCCCATGGCGTCACCTGGAGGCATGCGGCCGAGGAGAGGCTGTGGGTTCAGATAGATGCGGATGTCAGAAACCTCTCAGGAAGCTGGTTCCCTTGCTTGTCAAATGGGAACACCGGAAGTGTTGAAAGAGATCACACAACACACACACAGACACACACACACACCTGACAGCCACACCTTACACTCGCAGTAACTGTCAGACGTGCTAAACATGTGACTCTGAGATGCCAGGATCTTTGAACAAGTGCTCACAGGTCTGCAGCTAAGTAAGAAACATGAGAACAAAAAACACTTCATCGTTGTTTTGAAAAGAATGGTGAAAATGGTATTTTATCTTTGAGTGTGTTTAATATTTTTAATTGGAAATGTATTTATTTTATTTGTAATTTTACTTTGTTAATGAAATCCAAAATGTTGGGGAGCCCTGGGGAAAGCTACTGAATTCTCTGATCCTCAGTAATTTGCTATCTCATTAGGCATCTTTGGAAGCTGGGGTGATTCTTTTAGGAAACTTATATTACACCGCAAAAATTGGGAGTTCATTTAATTTAAGATTAGGAACTACTTATGTGTGTCCATTAAATATACTTCTCTCTGAATAGTATATTAAAAATGCACTGGGAAATCGCATAGCTATTTGTAGAGATGTGTTCTTAAGTCTTTCACTTTCAAATGAAAGTACAGGATGAGCAATCATTCAATAAACAATATTTATTGACTAGTTCCTAAAACCGCCACACTCTCCGATGAGAAATGGCATGGAAGCCACTGCTGGGGAAGGCGAGGTGAAGGACGTTCTCGTGTGATGTGTCCTGAAACCACTGCAGCCCTCACATGCGCCGAGTTCTTGATGCGTTCCCCACGTTTTACAAATCCATAATACTTTAAAAGATCTCTCTGCTGGGAACTATTTCAATATTTTTTTCACAACGTTCTTGGGGATTAAAAAGAATTAAAAAACAAGCATGTGGCTGTCACCAATATATCCATATTTCATGAAACAATCAGATCATTGCTCAAATTCCCTGAGCCCCGAAAGAAGGTCTATAGGACCGATCAGAGTCTCCTGCTTCCACGTGTCAAATTCAGCCCCAGGAACTAGTCTGGTAGGAAACCTATCAGTCATTTCTGGACCCTAGGAGTGACTGGTTTGTCTCCACCATCTACCTTGCCAAAAGAATTATTTACTGATGTAAGCTGTGCCTAAAGTGTCGTTTGAGTACTGTACTGTCAAGCTGAATTATTCACTTGTAGTTCTGAGAAATACCAGAGTGTAGTGAACAGATGTTGCTTGCAGGGGACAAAAAATGAAGGAGAAATAGCAGGAAACTAAGAAGATACCTAATACACAAAGCTGAAATACTGTTTCTTTCTTTGCTATTTGTGGAAAATAAAGTTTTGACTAATCAAAGCTTTTGGAGTGTCATCACATGTAATGCACATGGCTAGCATTTTTATCAAGTAATGCAACATCATGGGTGTAAAATCACATAGAAAAAGTAACACCAAAGATGCAACACTGAAGAAGCAAAGCTATATACAGAAAAGTAACACCAGTAATAGAGATTACTGAGTACAATTTTGTCATCTGGTATTTGCTAGTATAAGCATATAGAAAATGAAATGGAGGAAAAACATTTTAGATGTGTTTTGTAACGTTCCAGATAGTTGAGTTCCAGACAGTGAAATGCCAGGTAAATAAAATGCCACATATACTAGACCTACATAGCTGTAGCATAGTCCAGCTAAAATGGATCCCAGGCATTCAAATTAATTCTATTAAGGACATCAGAAAATTCTACTTGGTTATGGACTGGCAAGTGAATGCAGAACTGTCACAAATGCAGTGACAGGTGACATACAATGTTTTATAGTTAGGAAGCAACATTAGCTCATACAATCAAATTAACTGATGTAGAAAAATCATGACAAAATCCAATACCCATTCAAGATCAAAATGCCTAGCAAACTAGGAATAGAAGGGAATTTCCTCAACTTAATAAAGAACATTTACAAATATATCTAAGATAGCATCATAATTAACAATGAGAGCCTGGACACTTTTCCCCTAAGATTAGGAGCAATCTTATACCTATTCGACACCATGGTAGAGGTCCTGGTTAATGCAAAAAAACAAGAAAAGGAAATAAAAGTATAGATTGGAAAGGCAGAAATAAAGCTGACTTTATTTGCAGATGGCAGGCATGTCTATGTAGAAAATCCCAAAGAATACACACAAAAAAATCCCTCCTAGAACGAAGCAGCATGTGATGGTTACTTTGGCGGGTGCCAACATGACCAGGCACGGTTGTTTGGTCAAACGCTGCTCTTAGTGTTGCTGTGAAGGTGTTCTATGGATGTGATTTGCATCTATCCATCAGTTGATTTAAAAAAGGCAATTATGTTTGATAAGGTATGTGGGCCTCACCCAATCAGTTGAAAATTTCAACAGAAAAAACTGTGGTTTCTGGAAGAATATTTTCTGCCTCAAGACTTCAGTGGAGAAGGGATAACAGTTTCAACAAGTGATAGTGGAAGAACTCAATATGGATGAGGAAAACATAAATCTAGGTACAGACCTTACACACAGAACTTAACACTAAGCATAATTGCAAAATTATAAAACTTCTAAAAGAAAACATAGATTACTATGCCAAAAGCAGGAAAATACACCAACTTAACAGTGAAAGCCCAATGTGCTGGTTTGAAATTGTTAGGTACCCAAGAAAAGCCATGTTTTCTGGACCTATTATTTAGGGTGGAAACTTTGATTGGATGGTTTCCATGAAGATGTGACACACCCAGTTGTGGGTATACCTTTTGATTGGAAGGAAATGTGACTTCACCCATTCCAGGTGGGTCTTGGTAAGTTTACTGGAGTCCTTCAAAATGGGGAAAATTTTGGAGAGAGCTCAGAGCTGATACAGAGAGAGACGTTGGGAGATGCAGAAAGGAAACCCCCCAGGGAAGTCATTTGAAACCAGAAGCCGAAGGACCAGCCACATGCCTTCCCAGCAGATAGAGATATTCCAGACTCATTGGTCTTTCTTGAGTCAAGGTATCTTTCCCTGGATGCCTTAGTTTGGACATTTTTATGGCCTTAGGACTGTAAACTTGAAACTTAATTACCTTTTTAAAAGACTTTCCATTTCTGGTATGTTGCATTCTGGTATCTTTAGCAAGAGAAAACACCCTGCAAACACCACCTCAGCCATGCGGTCAAGGTTAACATCAGACATAATCAGCCATGTGAGAGTAGCCTTGATAGGATGTGATGGAAACGCCACTTTGTTCATTGGTCTCCCTCCCAAAACACATCACCTCAGCCTAATCTATGTCATTGCACAGCTTGAGAGCACATTCTTTTTCTCATAGTGGGATATAATTCACCTACCGTAAGAAAAATATCAGTCCAATCCCAACTGAGGGACATTCTACAAAGTGCCTGACCAGTTCACCTCAAAATGGTCAAGGCCATTCACAGCAAAGAACGTCTGAGAAACTGCCCCAGCTGAGAGGAGTGGAAGGAGGCTGATGGTCATTAAATGTCACATGGGGTCCTGGACGGGGCCCTCGAGTGCACACCAAACGTTAGGCTAAAACAAAGAAATCTGAATTAAGTATGGACTTAGTTAATAGTGATGTGTTCACTTTACTAATTTTGAAAACTGTACCATACGAGTGAAACATTAGTATCAGGGGACTGGAGCAGGGAGTAAATGGGAACTTTGTACTATCTTCATGTTTTTCCTGTAAATCTAAAATTATTCTAAAATTTAATAAGGGCGGTGCAATGGTGGCTCAGTGGTAGAGTTCTCACCTGCCATGCTGGAGACACGGGTTCATTTCCCAGTGCCTGCCTACACACAAAGAAAAATAATGAGCAATCTCCCATGAGGAAAACCCAGAACTGGAAAGAGGAATAGAAAAATATGTGAGAAAAGATTGGTGTATGAGGGCAAGATGTGCGGTTTTTTTACCTACTAGGTATTTTTTAATTTACAAAAGTAAAGTGTAAAAGCAGTTCTCATGAGGAAACTTCATACATCCTAACATTTTTCATTTAAGTCAATATCACATTTAATGTATTTTAGATAAAAGGCAATAACTATGTCTTGAAACCAAAAATTTCCTATTAGCCTAATACTTAGGTACTAGAAATTCCTAAAAAGACATAGAAAACATAAATTTACTTCAAAATAAACTTCAGCAGAAACTAATTCCCAAACTGGCAACAACAAACTCAGGAAAACAACATAGATTTGAATTGCCTTCAATTTAATAAGAATATGAATAAATAAGAATAAACCTTAAAATGTATGTATGAATTTTAGAATTTCTCCTGCAAAATTTTTGGCATTCGTTTCTGAGGATTTTGCAGTGTTTCTGTTTATTGGTTTTGATCTTTCCTTACTGAAAAACTCGCTCTGACAGAAGAATGAAAAAATTCCATTTTCCTTGTCAAAGTTTCAATTTTACACAGTCGTGAAAAGTTGAGAAAATAAAAACTTCAAAAACAGGTTGTAGTTATTCTCTAGAAGTGCCACCCCTATATGCTATTTTGGATAAATAAAATTATCTTACCTGAGCTATTCCACAGTTGCCTAAGAAATGTGATTGAAATCGGCGAGTGCTCCAGTGTAGATTGTTCGTTATTTACACAGTGCCCTGTTTTGCCTTGTTCACAATCATATTGAAAAGAGATTAGTTCAGATAAATTGTCACTATTAAGAATGCAATGTGGCATCATAAGGACTAAGTATTTTCATTTATCTCTTTTAAAAGGCACACTTTAAGAGGAGAATTCTAAGACTTTTTGCTTGGCCATGTTGAACCCAGGGCACAGCATTTCTTGGAATGGAAAAGCGCCCTTGAGTTCTGGAATCGACAGATGTGACGATGCGGCTGCTTCGGAAACGATGACTCTAGAAGGCATAGCACATACGACAGTCCCAGGGAGCTGACCACACAGGGGAGGCCACAGGTGACCCCCTACATGGGGGCTCCATAGATTTCCCTCTCTCTAAGTTCTGTGCTGTTATGCCAGGGGACACTGAGAGAACGCTTCTCCTGACTTCTGCCAGGTGCTTTTCATTTAACGCCTGTGATAGCTTCAAAAGGTTATACTCTCACATCGCTGAGCAGGAGAGTTACAGCCTTTCAGAGAGCTGGGGCTTAAAATCCCTTTCCTCCAAGGAGAGAATGGCACCTATTCAAATGTAAGAACAGCATTAGCTGATTTCTGATTTTTTAACTGCTCTCTTACTTCTTGACATACAGATGAAAATTTGGCAAAATTATCCCTGACAGTATTACATTATCATCTTAAATATGGCCAGCACTCTGCTGAAAAGGAAGGGAACTCATCCGTAAGTGTGCAAGCTAGCAGCACATAGGAATGCCCGAGCACACCAGCTGATGGTGGGGAGGCCTCCTCCTCCTTCCTTTCCTTCCCTCTTTCTCCCCGTCTTTTCATGGGCACAGAAACCCTAGAGAGGACACAGGCTTCAAAGGCACCAAAGGAGCCTCAAGGTGTGGGAAGAGGGCTGAACAGGGGCAGTGGTCTCCCGGCGGGGGGCCTGGGCACCCAGGCGCCTAGGGGCGACGCACAGGTGGGCAGCTTCCAGTGACCATCCGAAACAGCCGGGACAAACTATGCCCCTCAAGCAGTAGGGCCACAGTTCAGGCAGAGAACCTGGGGCCACCCATCGGAGCCAGCCACCCCACCTATGCTGCCCCCTGCACAAGTCCCTTCTGTCCCCTGAAGCGGGCATCGCCTGTCATGAGCTGCTGACCCCGGCAGCAGGTAGACCAGCAGCCAGCTGATCCCCGAGTGCCCAGGAGTGAGAAAGCACTTCTGGATGGAGAAAGGAATCAGGGACGATGACACAAGACAAGCAGAAATACCTCCATCTTTTGGCCGCCCTGTCTCCTTTCATTCCAGGCTGTGGGGTTTGTCTTGTTGCTTCCAGCCCCACAGCAGGTGCTGCTGACAAAGGACCTGCTTCCCTCTCAGCACTGTTGGTCTTTGCATCCACACTGCCTTCTCCACGGCTCGGCCCTCCACACCCACATGGGAGGACACGCCGCATGCACAGTCAAGAGAGAGGGTGGCACACGGAGGGAGAACGCGTGTCCAGGCAGGAGGTACAGGGCCACCTCTTGCCCACTGAAAGGCGTTTTGGAGAGGTAACTGCTCCCCTCTAACCAAAGCACCGGTGGTGAGGGACGCAGCCTCTGGAGACTGAGTAGTCCCCAATTCCGATGCATGTTGGAGAACACAACGCAAGAAGTCACCCCTCAAAACACAGCCCACGGCCCCTTCAGGGAGAAAATCACACCGCTGTGTTTCCAGCTCCAGCAGTTAAGAGAGGGGGAATAGGCTCGGAAGGAGTCCAGGGGAAGCAGCCATCTCCACCAGGGTAAAAACATTCAATCTGGAATGTCAGCTCCTGTGAGAATCGGTCTAGGGTATTTTAACCTAAAATGGCTCAGCTCCCCTTCTGTCCACACATGCAAAGTGAACGGACTGCAGTGGGGTCCATCTCTTCATTTCAGTTTTCTTGCAGGGTGTGGATGGCCAGCCAGTCTACGTGGCATATCAGCCTCAGATGTCAGGCCAGCCTCGTCACAGGTAAGCACGTGGGGGGCACACACCCCCTCCTGCCTCCCCTTTATAAAATGTGGCACCTTCTCTATAGTTCTTGGTCACGAGGGGACAGACCAGGGTGGCCGTGGCTGTCCAGCGGGGCAGCACAGCACAGGGTCTGCAGCTCTGCACACATCTCACCTGCCGAAGCTCCTATCTCCCAGTCACTTTATCCTGCGGGACAGGTGTCCCTGTCAGCCATGCTTCACCCAAACCAGGTCAAAGTGACAACTGTCAGGACATTGAAGTCCAAATTCCAAATTAATGGAGATTCCTTATTTTCCCATTATAAACAGCTAATGGTGCAATAGGGAAGTTCTGCTTTTAAACCTATGTGCATCCTTTTCCATGTCACATCTGCAGTCTGTTGACTCAGTGCAGAGTGCTTTCATGTGTTAATCCTTTTATCTGAACAACTGCCTGAGTTTATTTTAATGCAGCTGCAAAGGAATTGGCCCTGAGCAAACTACTGGTGGAGTGGGAGGCACCCCCCATGCGAACTTGGAGCATGGATGACATGGAATTTTTATTCCACCAACTTTGCATATCTAGACCTGGCGTCCCTGGGGGAATTCTCCCAGGACATCTTTGGTGCCCGTACTAGTCACAGTTCGTAAGGAAGCAGAACCAACAGGACGTATACGTAAATATTATGAAATTTTTATAAGAATTGTCTTACATGACTGTGGAGATAGGCAAGTCCAAATTCCATAGGGCAGGCTACCAATTGGGAATTCCAATGAAGGTTTTTGATAAATTCCTCAGGAGAAGCTGGCCGGCTGAAGTAAAGATGAAATTCTCCCTCCTGACTGCTGAAATCATCACTTCTTATAAAGTCTTCAACAGATGAGACGAGACGTCTCCTATTGCTGAAGGCAGCCTCCTAAGATGGCTGTAGATATGCTCAGCCATAGAGGCGATCAACTCCCCGATGATTTAAGTCCATGAAATGTCCCCTCATTTGCCATCAGACCAGCTTGACCATCCAACTGGATATGTCACGTGGCTTATGGGCAGGGTTCCCTTATCATCACGCTGCCTCAGTCCCAGAGTTACGTACATCATAAGGTGAGCTCACCTGAGGGTGCAGTGGGAACCCCTGCAAATATCACACAGAATCAGAGATTTAGAAATCATGAGTTTTGCAACTTTCCAACCATTTCTGGCTGCACCAAAATCTTTCTTCAAATGTAGTGTGGAACACCACTGAAGCACTTTAAAACCAGGGCCTAGAGGGCCAGCTGATGGCTCCGGGCCTCCTCTTTGTCCCTCTCTGCTCTCCCGGAGCTTCCTGGCCAACAGAACAGCTGCAGGATCAGTATTTCCCCTCACCCCACATTACTCAGGAATTCAGGAGCCAAAAGCTGACCACTACAGCCCCAAGATCCGAGTTTCCCTCGCACCCCCCATCAGCCACCTGGCACGGGTGTCCACTTGTCCACTGATTCTGATATGGTCATGCGGTGTGTGAGGATCCGCACAGGGCAAGGGCAGTGGAGGAGGGGAGCTCGACCCCATGGACAGATGGCCCTCTTGGAGACTGAGGGCCAAGAGGCAGGTGGGGGGCAAGGAGGGAGGGTCGTGGGGCAGCCAAAGAACAGCCAGGGGGTAGGGAGACATTCCATAACCAGTGTCGAGGAAGAGTGTGAGGGGCTTACATGTTTTCAAGTCCAATGAAGGACTTCTAAACTGGGGGAAGCAGCAGGTGTATTTTGGGGTGTTGTTGCCCGGAGTTAAGCCCTGGGGTCCCTGCGTGCATCTCCCTTCAACGCTACCCAGACCTCGGACCCCATGGCCTGGTCTCTGCACCTGCCCGGTGAGCGCTGGAACCATCGCAGGCACAGAGTTGGAAGTCCAGGCTGCCCAGCCCTGGCTGGACACACAAGCAGAGAGGTTTCTGAAAGCAAGTTGGGTCCAGTGGCCCAGAGTCACTCATGCAAAGTAGGAAGTACGCACTCTGCTGTCAGGTGGGCTGGGGTCCACCGTGCCCCACAAGGCTCCCTGAACCTCTTTCTGCCTGGTTCTGATCCTCTGATGGGAATGACAGTCATTTGGCAGGAATCCATTACACATTCAGGAAATAGAGAGAGAGAAAGCCCACCTACATGAAGATTTCAAACTGGGATAAGGTGAGTCAATACAGAAAATAATAGAAGCTGTTCTAAAATCCAAGGTGTAGCCCTGCTATGCACTGGAATAACTCTGCATGTGGCCACATCTCATCTGTAATGGTGACGTTTGATTTTCACAGTGATCCGTGAGTGTTTACACATTGCCCTGATATAACATGGGGGTCTGCAGTGGGAGCTTCTCTTTCGGGAGGGCAAGAGAGTGCCACTCATCCGTGAACGAGTGGGCCACGTGAGCTCTCAGCAGCGTGGAGCCTTGTGGGGAAGCCGGGCCCAGCGATCTTCCCGCCCTCCCAGGGACTAGCCTTCAGGTGCAGGGGCTCCCCCGGGCGGCCCCCAAGCATGCGTCCCTGAGTCCTCTTCTTCCCACACTCGTGGGTGGGACAGGGCCACACATCTCGAGAGCACCCCGGGACCCCACGGCCGCTGCCTCCCCCTCCCCGCACAGAGTGGTCCCACAGGAGGGCAGGATGCCTGGGTGGGGCAGGGCCCTTCAGTGGGGGACTGCAAGCAGTTTTCACTGTCTGGACAGGGCCAGGTGGGCTCCAGCCGGGCCTGCAGCTCCGCAGTTTGGACACCAGGGCAGCCCCAGCAATAACCGCAGAGGCTCAGGAAGTGGATGCTTCATGTCCTAGAAACTGCCCGGTTATTAAATGCTCAGCTGGCCTCCCGGGGGATGTATTTGCACAGGTTCTTGTGTGGACTCATGTGTCACTGCAGTCTCTTTAAAAAAAATTAGAGAAATTGTAGGGTAACAGAAAAATTATACAGAAAATACAGAGTTCCCATATGTCATTGCCTCACGCAGTTTTCCCTATTATCCACGCTTTGCATTAGTGTGGCATGTTGTTACAATATATGAAAGGGACTTATTATAAATACACTATTAGCTAGAGTCCATAGCTTAGCTGGGTTCTCTGTGTCATAAAGTCCTACAGTCAATTTCCCCTTTAGCCACACTCTAGTATGTAATTCAGCAATGTCACACACATCCACACTGTTGTACCAGCAGCATTACTGCCCATTACCATGACTCTTCCACCACCCAGACAGAAACTCTGCACCAATGAAGCATTTCCTCCCCATTTCCTACCCTCAACCAAGTCTCTGCTAGCCTGCATTCTAGTTTCTGGCTCTATGAATTTGCTTTTTATAATTGTATCATATCTGTACTATCCTACAAGGTTTCTCCTTTTGTGTCTAGTGCATTTCACTTAACATGAAGTCTTCAAGTTCAACATGTTGTCATGAAGTTTTTCATTTTGATGATGTCCTGTTAATCTATTTTTTCCTTTTGTTGCTTGTGCTTTTTAGTATAAATTCTAAGAAGCCATGGCCAAGTACCAGATCTTGAATATATTTCACTATGTTTTCCTCTAGGTAGTTTTATAGTTTTGTTCTTATATTTAGGTCTTTTTTCCATTTTGAGTTAATTTTTCTACATGGTATGAGGTAAGGGTCCACCTTAATTCCTTTATCTGTGGATACCCCATACTCCCTGGACCATTTGTTTAAGAAACTATTTGTTCCCATTGAATGCAATTGGCACTTGTGGTAGTGAGGTTCAGGTGTCACCTTAGCCAGGCGAAGGTGCCTGGTTCTATTGCTGTGGACATGAGCCAACGGTACATGAACCTCGTATGTTGTTGATTACATCTGCAGTTGGCTAGGAGGTGTGTCTGCTGCAATGAATGATGTTTGATTTAATTGGCTGGTGCTTAAAAATGAGAGACTCAACATAGCACAGCCCAAGCAGCTCTGCATACCTCATCTCAGCACTCACAGCTCAGCCCAGGCCTTTGGAGATACAGAGAAGAATCACCCCAGGGAAAGTTGTTGGAACCCAGAGGCCTGGAGAGAAGACCAGCAGAGATCACCCTGTGCCTTCCCGTGTAAGAAAGAACCTCAGTTGAAAGTTAGCTGCCTTTCCTCTGAAGAACTATATGTTAACTAAATAAATCCCCTTTTATTGAAAGCCAATCCATCTCTGGAGTTTTGCATTCCAGCAGCTCGCAAACTACAACAGCACCCTTGTCAAATTCAACTGGACATAGACGGGGGGGTTTATGTCTGAACTCTTAATCCAATACCCTTTAGCCTATATGTTTGCTTTGTGTTACGACCTGGTGTTTTGATTATTGTGGCATTGTAATAAGTTTGAAAATCAGGAAGTAGGAGTTTTCCAAACTTGTTCTCCTTTTTCAAGATGATTTTGGCTATTCAAAGCCCCCATACAACTCCATAAAAATTAATGACTGGTTTTTCCTTTTCTGCAAAAGAGGCTGTTGATATTATGATTGGAATTGTGTTGAATCTGTAAAAACTTTGGGTAGAATTGATACCTTAACAATATTTAGTATTCAAATCTGTGAACATGGAATGCCCTACCATTTATTTAGATTTTCTTTAATTTAAGCATGGCTTGTAGTTTTCCACAAACAAGTCCTTTGCATCCTTGAATAAATTTATTCCTAGATATTTCTTTTTGTAAATGGAATTTTTCTATTGTAAATGGAAATTTTTTGATAGCCACTTCAGAGTGTCTATTACTAGTGTATGGAAATCCTACTGATTTTTGTAAGTTGATTTTGTACCCCATGACTTTGCAGAATTCATTTATTAGCTCTAGTATCATTGTTTCGTATTTTTCAGTATTTTCTATATATCAGATCATGTCATCTGCAAATAGGGAATGTTTTACTTTCTCTTTTCTGATTTGGATGACTTTTTCTTTTCCTGCCTAATTTATCTTGCTAGAATTTCCAGTACTATGTGGAGTCACATGGTTCTGTGCTTTTCTTTGTGGGAGGTTTTTGATGACATGCTTTTATGGGTCAGTTGAAATCTATTTCTTCTTGAATCAGTGTAGAGTTTGTGTGTTTCTAGGAACTTATCCATTTAATTCAGATTATCCAGTTTGCTGGTATACAGTTGTCACAGTAACCTCTCATAATCCTCTTTATTTCTCTGGTGTCGGTACTAATGCCTCCTTCATTTCTGAGTTTAGTTATTTAGATCCTGTCTTTTTTTTTTCTTTGTCAGTTTAAGTAAAAGTCTGCCAATTTTATTGGCATTGTCCAGAAAACCTATTTTGGGCTTCAGTAATGCTTGCTATTGTTTTCTTACTCACATTTCATTTATTTTTGCTCTAATATTTGTTTTTTCCTTCATACTGATGCTTTGGGTTTCATTTGCTCCTTTGATAGCTCATTCAGTTGTGAAGCTAGGTCTCTGATTTTATATCTTTCTTATTTTTTAACATAAGCATTTAGATCCAAAAATTTCCCTATCAGCACTGCTGTTACTACATCTTGTAACTTTCGGTGTGTTGTATTTATGTTTTATTTGCGTTAGGATAAGTCCTAATTTTCTTTGTGATTTTTCCTTTGAGCCATTGGTTGTATAAGAGCATTGTTTAATTGTCACATATTAGTAGATTTTCCAGTTCTCCCTCTCTTATTAATTTCTTGCTTCATTTCATTGTGGTCAGAAAAGATACATGTATGATTTCAATATTTTCAAATATACTGAGAACTGCTTTGTGACCTAACACATGGTCTATCCTGGAGAATGACACAGTTCACTAGAGAAGAATGTGTATACTCTGTTAGGTGAAGAGTTCTATATATGTCTGTTAAGCCTAGTTGGCTTTTAATATTGCTCAAGTCTTCTATTTTCTTATTGATCTCTTTAGATGTTCTATATATTATTGAAAGTGGTGAGTGAAGTTTTCTACTATTATCCTTGAGCTGCCTATTTCTCCCTTTAAATTTGTCAAAATTTGCTTCATATATTTTGGGACTCTGCTATCAGGAGCCTATGTATTTTTTTAAATTGTTATCTCTTGCTGAATTGATACTTTTATCAGTATGGGGTGGTCGTCTTTGTCCATCATAGTTTTTGACTAAAAGTTTATTTTATCTGATATTAGCATAGCTACCCTTGCTCTCTTTTGGTTACAATTTGTATAGTATATTTCTCCATCCTTTCACTTTCAATTTACTTTTGTCTTTGAATTTAAGGTGAGTCTCTTCTAAAGAGTACATAGTTAGGTCATACTTTTTTATCCATTCTGCTAAACTCTTCCTTTTTCCTGGAGAGTTTAATCCATTTACATTTAAAGTAACTACTAATAATGCAGGACTTTCTTCTGCAATTTTACCATTTGGTCTTTGTAAGTCTTATCCCATTTTGTCCCTGAATTTTTCCATTAGTGTCTACTTTCATATTTATTTCTTATGTACCATTTTGATTCCATCCTTATTTCCTTCTGCATTTATTGTCCAGATTTTTTTTTGTCATTACAATTGGGCTTAAATTTAACACCTTAACACTTTAGTTGTCATGTTTGAATTGATTCCAACTTAACTTCAATAGCATTCCTTGTTTCTATGCCCCTCCATTCCCCTGCCTCTCTGGTGGTACTTGTTCCAAGTTATATCTTTATGTATTGTATGTCCAAAACTCTAGATTTACCACAACATTTATACATCTGTATTTTAGAACCTGTAAGAAGTAAAAATCAGAGCTACATACCAAAAACTACAATATAACAGTACTGGCATTAATAATTATCCATCTGATTGGCTTTACTGAGTCCTTTTTCTTTATGTTGTTTCATCCCACTGACAGTGTCCTTTCCTTTCAGTGTGAACAACTCTCTTTAGCACTGATTGTAGGGAAGGTCTACTGGTGATCAGCTCCCTCAAGTTTTGTTTATCTGAGAGTGTTTTACTATTGCCCTCATTTCTTAAAAGGCAGTCTTTCCAGATATAAAATTTTCAGTTGGCAATTGTTTTATTTCAGGGCTTTAAATATTCCATCTCACTGCTTTCTTGCTCCCATGATTTCTGATGAAGAATAGTCACTTGCTCTTATTGGGGCTCTTTTGTACAAAGCATATTGCTTTTCCCTTGCAAGTGGGAGCTGCCCTCCACCCCCTCCAGCATAAGAGAAGCTGCCTAGACTCATTGGCTGCTCGCCTACTCTTCTGGGTGACACTGACTAACCCAGAACATTGTGATGTTTGTCTTTCATGTTGAGAAGTGGTCTGGAGTTCACTGGGCAAGACTACCACTTGCTTCTAAGGGTGGAAGTCAGCTTCCTCCAAGAAGTGTGTATTGCTGCATTGCTGCTGTTAGTTCTCATAAAAGAAGCTGGTTGTAAGACAAGCAATGGCGACCAGAATGCTGTTGCTGTCTTTTTAAGTTAGTCATTCCAATGTCTCATTGTGGCTTCACCCAGAAAACTCTGAGTGATTGATGATGATATTGTGCATCTTTTCATGTGCACATTTGCCATCTATATAGCTTCTTTGGCAAAGTTTCTTTATGAATCCTTTGCCCATTTTTAAAATGAGGTTGTTTTCATATTGCATTTCTTCGGAGTTTCTATTATATCTTCTGATACAAATCCAGATTAGATATGTTCTTTGAATATATGTTCTTCCAATATTTTACTTGTCTTTTCATTCTCTTAAAGGGTTTTCAAAGGATAAGATTTTATTCTTATGAAGTCCTATTTGTTAATTTTTACTTTTATAGAGCATACTATCAGTGTCATATATAAGAAAACTTTGCCTAACTAAAGTTCTCAAGGATTTTCTCCTATAGTTTTGTCTAGAAGTTTTGTGGTTTTAGGTTTTTCATTTAGGTCTAACATCATTTCAAATTAATTTCTGTATATGGTGTGAGGTAGGGATCAAAGTTCATTTATTTGCATGTGATATTTTCAGTACCATTTTTAAAAAGATAATTTTTTCTCCATTGTACTGCCTTTGCACCATTGTCAAAAAACAAGTGACCACATAGGTACAGATCTATAACTGAAAACTCTACGTTGGTCTATTTTTCTAGCTTATCCATAATATCACAATTCCTTGATTAATGTAGCTTTATAATGAGTCTTAGAATAAGATTGTGTAAGTACTTCAACTTATTCTTCTTTTTCAGAGTTGGTTCAGCTATTATAGATCCTTTGCTGTCCTTACTGTTTTTAGAATAATTTTGTGAATTTCTACAAAGAAGCAGTCTGAGAATTTTATTGGAATTATATTTCATCTATAATCAATTTGGGGAGAATTGACATCTGAACATTATTGAGTCTTTAGCCCATTAACACAGTGTGTCTCTCCATTTATTTATATCTTATTTATCTCAGCAATTTTTCATAGATTTTAGTGTATTGGTTTAGCATATTTTTGTCAGATTCATCCCTGGTTCTTCTATATATTTTAGACTACTGTAAATATAGCTTTATTAATGATCATTCATTGGCAGTATATGTAAATACCAATTACTTTTTATTGATCTTGTCTATCAAAGCCTTGCTAAACTTAACTTACTAGTTCTAGTGAGTTTTTTTGGTAGATTCCATAAGATTTTCCCATTATTGATAATCATGGCATTATAAAATAATACTGTCTTACTTCTTCCTTTCTTTTCTGGATGCCATTATTTTCTTTGTTTTGTCTAATTATCCTGATTAGAACCTTCAAAATCTGCTATATCTTGCCATTTTATTAGACCTTCATTATCTCCTTTCATTAATAATTTTTAGTTTTCAATGTAGAAGTCTTGCATGCCTTTTGTTCAGTTCATTCCTAAGTATGTTATTCTTTTTGATGCTATTTTAAATTGAATTGTCTTTTTTTGTTTCATTTTGGGGTTGTCATGTATATAAATATATATACATGTTCATGTATATGAATTGACTTTTGTATATTTATCTGTATCCTGCCACCTTGCCCAACTCATTTATTAGTTTTTTATAGATTTGGGTGTGGGTGTGTGTATTCCTTTATATTTTTTATGTACAAGTTTATGTCATTTGAATACAGAGATATTTGTACTACTTCTTTTCCCTCCTGGATGCCTTCCATCTCTTTGTCTAATTCCCTGGATTGAGTTTCCTGCACAATGTCAAAAAGAAATGGTGAGAGCAAACATTCTTGTCTTGTTCCTGATCTTAATGACATAGCTTTCAGCAGTAAGTCCCTTTATCATATAGTCCCCTTATCAGGGTGAGGAATTTCCCTTCTCTTATTAATTTGATGAGACATTTTTATCAGGAATGGATTTTGGATTTGTTAGGTGGGGCTGGAGCCATGTTGAGTTTAGGGCTAATCTTTCTCTGCTGTTGAGACAAAACCCTTCTCCCTGGATGCTCCAAGCATGCCACAAGCCATAGGAAGTGTTCCCCGTCTGTCTGAGACCTGGAGGCTGTTTCCTCTAATCCCTCCAGGCAGTTCTTCCTGTAGCCTCGGGACTCCCACATGCAAGTGCAGATGTGCTTATTAGGAGCCAAGGTCTGCAGGTCTGGAGCAGGTGGCCTGTGAGGACCTCTCCAGGTCTCTGCCTCATGAATTCAGAGTCTCATCAAACTGGACATCCAGCTTGGACTCCTCAATTCAGGGTGGCCTCTGAGCTCTGTCTGGACTTCTCCTCCCGGGGCAAATGCCCAAGAAACTTTCTCCCAGCAGTAAACTGAGGTAATTTTTTGTCTCTGTCTTGTAGGAATTGCTTTCTTTTGTTGCCTGATGTCCAATATCATGCATGCCTTTTTTTCATACACTTTGACCAGTTTTTTAATTGTTTCAGGCAAGAGGATAAGTTTGGTCCTCAATTTTCCATCTTGATATGAAGCAGAAGTCCATTCAAGTTATTTATTTTTAGATAAATTATTCATAATTAACTGCTTGTGGGGGCAGGGGGAAACAAAAAAAAGGAAGAGAATTAAGATAAAGTTGAGAACATTTGCATTGATTTAGAAAAAGAAATAAAAAGACAACAGAAAAAGAAATAATGTTCTAAGAAATGATGGATATGCAACTATGTGATGATATTAAGAATTACTAATTATATATGTAGAATGGAATGATATCTTAATGTGTTGTTTTTGTTGTTGATTTTTTTAACTAATAAATAAAAAGATAAAGTTGAGAGAAAGAATGAGATCCTGAGGAAAGGAAACAGGATTCCAGTCACAAGAATTCAGCTCAGACAGGAGATGGAGCATCTTTCCCAGGAGAAAATAAATAAAGTATAAAGGCAGCATAAGCTGATTATGTTGGTTTGTTGTTAGAAAGTTGAGGTCAATCCTTTCAATTCTCTGTGTGAAATAACAGGTCATGCCTGTAGCCTGTGTTGGTGATGATGTGAGAGGAATGGAGCAGGATTGAAACAAACACTATAAAGGATGCAAGAAAACTGACTAGAGAAATGTGGAAAGACTCAGCATGGCATTAAGCATCCACTGAGCCTGGTGACTATGAACTTATCATCAGTCTATGTTTACGTGGCCCTCAGAAGTGCTCAGGAGCTCGAGTTAAGGCATGGACCAAGCAGACGGTTGAATTGATGTAGGATTGGGTGCTGTCAGGAGTTGCAGCTCTTAGCGAGAATGTAGTTCAATTTCTCAAACCAGAAACCTGGCTGTTGGGTTCTAATTCTGCGCTTTCTCCTCATCCAGACCCAGTTAGTGCCCAAGCCTTACCATCTTTGCTGGCTTTATAACTGTCAAATTATGCCTTTTTCTCAAGCCCAGATTTCACAGCTTTAATTCAGATCATCATCATTTTTTCCCTTTAGATCAACAACAGCTTTCTAAGTGATTTCTCTGCCTTGTCCAGTCCGATTAATTCTCTAGACCAGCATTTTCCATCTTAGCATTTTGCACTACTAGTTCTCAAGATCCAAGGTGAAAGAACAGGTCAGTGGTAAACTAGCTTATAAAATATCCAAGCAGGGTCTTCACGCAGGATTAGTCAGTCTTTTGATACTAATGCATAGCCTCACATTCCCAAAGACATATTTTCTATCTCTGGATACTTGTCATCCTGGTGTGATATTCTCAGAAACAAACAAGATGGAACCTAAATACACTCATGCAATTTCCCTTCTTCGGACTCTTCGGTGGCTTCACCGGCCTCAAAGTGAGGTCCCAACTCAGTCAGACACTCAATAAATCGCTCCAGATCTTGTCCCTGCTTTAGCCTCAGCCACATCTCCTGCCTCCCTGCTCACTGCCCATCCGTATCCTGGCCACGCATAAGCCCCAGGCATCCCAAAGCATGGGTAGTTCCTGGAACTCAACCTTCCTATTTTCCACATTTTTGTGAGGATAACTCCTACTTATATTTAGCATTAAACTAAAACTTTGCCCTTTCTTGGTACCCCACTTCTTATACTCTCCTGAAGCACACTTGACTGCTTTTGTGGTTTATCACACAATGTTATAATTTTATGCTTACTTCTACTTGCCTCTCATGTAATCCATTAGTGCTTTAAGATCAGGAAGCTTGTCTTTGTCAGCTCCCATCTCGGCACCCAGTGCACTCCCTGGAAAAGTAGAATTCAATGTTTATGCTACTCAATTCTATCAAGATTTAACACTTCATTGTGTGGTTCAGTAAACAAGGTAATAGAATATTTTCTAATAGGAACACCATCTGACTTTTTAAGTTAAATTTGGGAAATAGGAAGAATGAAATTGTTAGAAGTATATTCTTTCAGAAAGGGGGTTTTGCATGATCAGAAACACTACTCTGTAAGTTACCACGATGGGGTTGTCCAGCATGAGGTCTGAGTCTCTACCACTGTCCCAGCTGTGGGAATTCCTGGGTTAGTCTCACTAGTCCTTACCTTGGCTGAGAGCAGGTACTTTTTAGCTTGTTCCCTAAGGTGACCCTACAATATATTTACCCGCCTGTGACAATTTTGAGATTCAAGGGAGTTTCTGTTAATGATTTTGCCAGAACAGCAGGCATAAAGCAGGATGGTTCTGGGCAGGCAAGGCACACCCTCCTGCATTTGAGGGAACCTGGCCTTCTCCTCCCATCTTTGAAGGGCTTGCCAAGGCCTCAGGCCATCAAACGCAGAGTCCGAGGGGGCTGGCACGCCTCCGTCACACTGCACCATCAACAGGGGCGGATGGTGCCATTGGTCGTGCTTCCCAGGAACCGAAGGCCCTCAATCTAGCTCTGTCCTATTTTGGGCTTGTCCATCTCTTCCATCCTCTGACAGCAATATTTGTTCGATGTGTAGGTAGGAAAACATCCTCTGCAAGCATGTCCCAATTTGTCTACCTGATGCTTGCACCCACAATCTCTGAACTGACCAATCAAGTGTGGGGCTTTTATTTTCTGGTTCCACGGTAGGTGGTCCACACTTTACTGTCTGGCCAGGGAAGGGATGGATATTCAAGAAGAGAGAAACAGTCTCAAGGTAGATTTAAAAGATCCAAAAAGCATATAGTTTAATACTTAAAATATTATTCAACTATCTATATAACAATATACTTTTGTATAATAATGGAAAACTTTATATACTTGATTGATTTAGATTAAGATTGGACATAAACCATCCTGAGGATGAAAATAAATGTACAAATAACATGATACACAGAAGAAGAGCATATGGCCACAGCCATTTTAAGAGTAACTTGTGTGTAAACGGTAACATCCAAGTTGTCTGAGCACCGTGGTCCCCAATATCCTCCCAAAACCCAAAGAAGGACGCCCTGTGCTCCTGCCCAGTGTACTGCAGGAATCTGGGCATGGCACAAGCTACAACCTTGGAAATCATTCTTTGCATCCTTTCTGGCTCCATGTCCATTCCAGCATTATGGTTCAAATCTTCCCTCACTCTGTGGTTCTGCTGCAGTTTCCTTTGCCCAAGACCCCTCCCAGCCCACCACCCCAATTACTGATATTACCTTGTAATTAATCCTCTTGCTTCCAAATTGCCCTCTTCAACCCACTGTCCTGGGAATCACCAGAGTAATTTGCACTTAAGTCTAAGTTGAGCCCTTTCACTGCGCAGCTCCATGCTCTTCAGTGGTCACCCACTGCTTATTAAATTCCTACGTTTCATCTGGGGCCACTTGTCCATCCCAGCCTCCTTCTCACCCTCCATTAGGGCTGTCTGCCAAATCCTCACTTGCCTTCAGATGTCTGCACATGTCGTCTTGTGTCATGAACCCAACTCTTTCTAGAGCTGTGGGAGTTACCACGAGTTTGAGGGAAGGGGTCACATGACCTCACTGCGAGGTTCCATCTGTTTGTTTCTAAGGCGTGTTTGGTAGAAGAGCGCTCCCACGATGAAGAGTGTCCTGGGCTCCATTTGGCCCTGCCATCCGCTCGTCAGTGCACTCTCCAACCTCGACAGCAATGTCAAGAGTGCAATCTCCGATGGCACTCATTTAGAATTCCGGTGGTTTTTATAAACACTTACTACAGTTTGTGATTGCACATTCATTTGCAGGCATTTAATATCTGAATCCTCCACCAAACAGTAAAATCCATGAGAGTAGAGAAATGTTGGTTCTGTTGCTCACCTGCATTCAGGGTCCTGCACAGAACCTGAAAGACAGCAATCCCCCAATAAATATTTACCAAATTAAAAAAATTAATGAATCCAAATTTGGAAGAAAGAAACCATTCTGCTAGCTTAGAATTACTGTCTTTTAATTTGCATTTACTTATTAGAATTGTTTTTGAAACTTTTTATTTTTAGATAATTATGAATTCATGTGAATCTGTAAAAAAAAAATACAGAGAGACGGAGATGCTGCGGACATTTTGCCTATCTTCTCCATAGCAACGTCCTACAAAACTATATGTCAGAACTTGGATAGGGACGTTCATTTACTCAAGAGAAGGAAATTTCCATCTCTCATGTTGCACTTTTATATCCACACATGGCACCCTCCTGCCCTCCACGGGTGGCTTTTTTCCTTTAGCAAAATTCCCTTGGAATCCATCCAAGTCATTGCATGTATCAACAGTTCATCCCTTTTTATTACTAAGTAGTATTCCATGGTACAGATGTGCCACAGTTTGTTTAATTATTCCCCAGTTCAAGAATACCTGGATTGTCTACAATTCTTGGCTATTGAAAATAGATCA
The DNA here is from genome assembly GCF_023851605.1 of Tamandua tetradactyla. Classification (NCBI taxonomy): domain Eukaryota; kingdom Metazoa; phylum Chordata; class Mammalia; order Pilosa; family Myrmecophagidae; genus Tamandua; species Tamandua tetradactyla. Next base: position 4,094,678 of record NC_135344.1, on the reverse strand, counting down.
GCTATAAACATTCATGTGCAGATTTTTCTGGGAACATGCCTTCATTTGCTCTGACATAAATACCCAGGGGTGCAGATGTGAGATGTTATGGTAGCTACACATTTAGTTTTTAAGAAACTTCCCATCTGTTTTCTAGAGTTGGATTCTAACTCCATTGGGTAAAAACAGCCCATTGGTCCGCTTCATATATTAGAATGGCTCCCCATTCATAAAACTATTAATTTTAGCCATGTGTTCATATACTATGTGTCTTCATTTCCTTGAGCAACAGAGCAAACTTTCTCTGGAATCAGCTCTCCCATAAATATGCAGCAGCAACACATACAGGGATAATTGCATTGTAACATATGAATTACCATACCTGCTCTAATCCTTCTTGTGATATGTCATGCCAACTTGGGTTTTAATGTTATTATCACTCTTGTGAAAGTTCAAATCATATTGTATTAGTTTTCTACCTGCTGAAATGTAATATATCAGAGCTGGAATGGCTTTTACAAAAGGAGGATTGTCCAGATTAACAATTTCTGGCTTCTTTGTACCCAAGAGTTCAGTTCTCAATTTAACTCTTTCCTCATACAATTTACCATAAGCTTCAAGGAGCAGCCAGACTGCATTTTCCACATCCAGTTTGAAAATTTCTTCTGCTAAATATCCAAGTTTATCATGCTTAAATTCTGCCTTCCATCTACAAAGAATGCCTTCCTTCCAGTTTGAAACGCCACGTTCATCATTTCAGTCTAAAGCCTCATTGAAGGTATCTTTACAGTACACGTGTCTACCAACATTCTCTTCAAAGCATTCTAGGTCTTCCCTATCAAGCATCTCACAACTCCACCAGAATCCTCTCCTTATCCATTTAAAAAAATGTTCCACCATGTTTTCTATTTGCAAACCTCAACAGCACCCCACTTCTGGTACCAAAATCTGTGTTAGTTTGCAAGCTGCCAGAATGCTATATACCAAAACTGGAATGGCTTTTACAAAAGGTGAATTTATTATGTTGCAAGTTTACAGTCCTAAGACCACAAAAATGTCCAAATTGAAGCAAGGCTATTAAAATGTCCAAATTAGAGGGGGCCAAGATGGCAGCTTAGTAAGGTATGCGCGTCTTAGTTCCTCCTCCAGAGCAACTACTAGGTGACCAGAAACAGTGCAGAACAGCTCCCGGGGCCACAGCAGGGAATGGACACACAGCGTACCCCAGTCTGGACTGGCTAGACCGTCTGCGAAACTCCGCTGCAGTGAGCTCCCCGAGTGGCGCGTGCTTCGCCGAGCCGTGGCAGCTGGCGGCCAGCGCCCCTACCTCCCTCCTTCCCGGGCCGGCTGAGAGTCTCGGAGAGGCAAGTTTCCCAAGCCGCGGCGGCTGGCGTCCCTCTTTCGCGGGTGGCTTCCCAGAGCGACTACGATCTTGGATCAGCGGGCTCCCCAAATCGCAGCAGCCGGCAACCGGCGCCCCTCCCCCGTGGGTGGCTTCCCAGTCTGGTGGCGAGTTCCCCGGGCCACGGCAGCTGGCGACCAGCGCCCCTCCCTCACAAGCGGCTGCCCGGAGGGAGAAGAGGGAGTTTCCGACAGTGGCAAGGACTGGGTCCAACCAAGCACCAATAGTGGCATTAATAAAGGAGCCACAACATCTTTTGCAGGTGGGACCCACAGACAGACAAGCGCCACCTACTGGGCAGGATAAAAAAAAAACAGAGTCCAGAGACTTCACATGGAAAATCTTTCAACCTGCTGAGTCTCACACTCAGGGAAATCTGATTAAATGTCCAGACACCAGCAAAAAATAATAAATCACACCAGGAAAATTGAAGATATGGCCCAGTCAAAGGAACAAACCAATAGTTGAAATGAGATACAGGAGCTGAGACAACTAATTCTGAATATACGAATAGAAATGGAAAACCTCTTCAAAAACCAAATCAATAAATTGAGGGAGGACATGAAGAAGGCAAGGGATGAACAAAAAGAAGAAATGGAAAGTCTGAAAAAGCAAATCACAAAACTTATGGGAATGAAAGATACAGTAGAAGAGATGAAAAAAACAATGGAAACCTACAATGGTAGATTTCAAGAGACAGAGGTTAGAATTAGTGAACTGGAGGGTGGAACACGTGAAAACCAAAAAGAAACAAAAACTATAGGGAAAAGAATGGAAAAATTTGAGCAGGGGCTCAAGGAACTGAATGATAATATGAAGCGCACAAATATACGTGTTGTGGGTGTCCCAGAAGGAGAAGAGAAGGGAAAAGGAGGATAAAAGCTAATGGAAGAAATTATCACTGAAAACTTCCCAACTCTTATGAAAGACCTAAAATTACAGATCCAAGAAGTGCAGCGCACCCCAAAGAGAATAGATCCAAATAGGCATTCTCCAAGACACTTACTAGTTAGAATGTCAGAGGTCAAAGAGAAAGAGAGGATCCTGAAAGTAGCAAGAGAAAAACAATCCATCACATAAAAGGGAAACCCAATAAGACTATGTGTAGATTTCTCAGCAGAAACCATGGAGGCAAGAAGAGAGTGGGATGATATATTTAAATTACTAAAAGAGAAAAACTGCCTGTGCTGGTTTGAAAGGAAGTATGCCCCCTAAGAAAAGCCATGTTTTAATATAAATCCCATTTCTTAAAGGTAGAATAATCCTTATTCAATACTGTATATTTGAAACTGTAATGAGATCATCTCCCTGGTTGATGTGATTTAGTTAAGAATGGTTGTTAAACTGGATTAGGGGATGACATGTCTCCACCCATTTGAGTGGGTCTTGATTAGTTTCTGAAGTCCTATAAAAGGAGAATGAGAGACTCAGAGAGGGCAGAGAATGCTGCAACACTACAAAGCAGAGAGTCCACCAGCCAGCGACCTTTGGAGATGAAGAAGGGAAATGCCTCCCGGGGAGCTTCATGAAACCAGAAGCCAGGAGAGTAAGCTAGCAGATGACGCCGTGTCTGCCATGTGCCCTTCCAGCAGAGAGAGAAGCCCTGACTGCGTTCGCTATGTGCCTTTCCAGATGAGAGAGAAACCCTGAACTTCATCAGCCTTCTTGAACCAAGGTATCTTTCCCCGGATGCCTTTGATTGGACATTTCTATAGACTTGTTTTAATTGGGACATTTTCTTGGCCTTAGATCTGTAAACTAGCAACTCATTAAATTCCCCTTGTTAAAAGCCATTCCTTTTCTGGTATATTGCATTCTAGCAGCTAGCAAACTAGAACACTGCCAACCAAGACTTCTATATCCAGCAAAATTGTCCTTCAAAAATGAGGGAGAAATTAAAACATTTTCAGACAAAAAGTCACTGAGAGAATTTGTGACCAAGAGACCAGCTCTGCAAGAAATACTAAAGGGAGCACTAGAGTCAGATATGAAAAGACAGAAGAGAGAGGTGTGGAGAAGAGTGTAGAAAGAAGGAAAATCAGATACGATATATATAATACAAAAGGCAAAATGGTAGAGGAAAGTATTACCCAAACAGTAACAACACTAAATGTTAATGGACTGAATTCACCAATCAAAAGACATAGATTGGCAGAATGGATTAAAAAACAGGATCCTTCTATATGCTGTCTACAGGAAACACATCTTAGACCCAAAGATAAACATAAGTTGAAAGTGAAAGGTTGGGAAAAGATATTTCATGCAAATAACAACCAGAAAAGAGCAGGAGTAGCTATACTAATATCCAACAAATTAGACTTCAAATGTAAAACAGTTAAAAGAGACAAAGAAGGATACTATCTACTAATAAAAGGAACAATTCAACAAGAAAACATAACAATTATAAATATTTACGCACTGAATCAGAATGCCCCAAAATACATGAGGAATACACTATAAATACTGAAAAGGGAAATAGACACACCTACCATAATAGTTGGAGACTTCAATTCCCCACTCTCATCAATGGACAGAACATCTAGACAGAGGATCAATAAAGAAGCAGAGAATTTGAATATTACAATAAATGCTAGACTTAACAGACATTTATAGGACATTACACCCCACAACAGCAGGATACACCTTTTTCTCATTCTCAAAGATAGACCATATGCTGGGTCGCAAAGCAAGTCTCAACAAATTTAAAAAGATTGAAATCATACACAACACTTTCTTAGATTATAAAGGAATGAAGTTGGAAATCAACAATAGGCAGAGTGCCAGAAAATTCATAAATACATGGAGGCTCAACAACACACTAATAAACAACCAGTGGGTCAAGGAAGAAATTACAAGAGAAATTAGTAAATATCTCGAGGCGAATGAAAATGAAAACACAACATATCAAAACCTATGGGATGCAGCAAAGGCAGTGCTAAGAGGGAAATTTATTGCCCTATATGCATATATTAAAAAAGAAGAAAGGGCAAAAATTCAGGAATTAACTGTCCACTTGGAAGAACTGGAGAAAGAACAGCAAACTAAACCCAAAGCAAGCAAAAGGAAAGAAATAACAAAGATTAGAGCAGAAATAAATGAAATTGAGAACATGAAAACAATAGAGAAAATCAATAAGACCAGAAGTTGGTTCTATGAGAAAATCAATAAGATTGATGGGCCCTTAGCAAGATTGACAAAAAGAAGAAGAGAGAGGATGCAAATAAATAGGATCAGAAATGGAAGAGGAGACATAACCACTGACCACACAGAAATAAAGGAGGTAATAACAGGATACTATGAACAACTCTATGCTAATAAATACAACAATGTAGATGAAATGGACAAGTTCCTAGAAAGGCATGAACAACTAACTTTGACTCAAGAAGACATAGATGACCTCAACAAACCAATCACAAGTAAAGATGTTGAATCAGTCATTCAAAAGCTTCCCAAAAACAAAAGTCCAGGACAAGATGGCTTCACATGTGAATTCTACCAAACATTTCAGAAAGAATTAAGGAATGCTCAAACTCTTCAAAAAAATTGAAGTGGAGGGAAAGCTACCTAATTCATTCTATGAAGCCAACATCACCCTCATACCAAAACCAGGCAAAGATATTACAAAAAAAGAAAACTACAGACCAATCTCTCTAATGAATATAGATGCAAAAATCCTCAACAAAATTCTAGCAAATCGAATCCAGCAACGCATTAAAAGAATTATACACCACGACCAAGTAGGATTCATCCCACGTATGCAAGGATGGTTCAACATAAGAAAATCAATTAATGTAATACACCATATCAACAAATCAAAGCAGAAAAATCACATGATCATCTCAATTGATGCAGAGAAGGCATTTGACAAGATTCAACATCCTTTCCTGTTGAAAACACTTCAAAGGATAGGAATACAAGGGAACTTCCTTAAAATGATAGAGGGAATATATGAAAAACCAACAGCTAATATCATCCTCAATGGGGAAAAACTGAAAACGTTCCCCCTATGATCAGGAACAAGACAAGGATGTCCACTATCACCACTATTATTCAACATTGTGTTGGAGGATCTAGCCAGAGCAATTAGACAAGAAAAAGAAATACAAGGCATCAAAATTGGAAAGGAAGAAGTAAAACTATCACTGTTTGCAGACGATGTGATACTATACATCGAAAACCCGGAAAAATCCACAACAAAACTACTAGAGCTAATAAATGAGTACAGCAAAGTAGCAGGTTACAAGATCAACATTCAAAAATCTGTAGTGTTTCTATGCACTAGCAATGAACAAGCTGAGGGGGAATTCAAGAAACAAATTCCATTTACAATTGCAACTAAAAGAATAAAATACTTAGGAATAAATTTAACTAAAGAGACAAAAAACCTATACAAAGAAAACTACAAAAAATTGTTAAAAGAAATCACAGAAGACCTAAATAGATGGAAGGGCATACCGTGTTCATGGATTGGAAGACTAAATATAGTTAAGATGTCAATTCTACCTAAATTGATTTTCAGATTCAATGCAATACCAATCAAAATCCCAACAACTTATTTTTCAGAAAGAGAAAAACCAATAAGCAAATTTATCTGGAAGGGCAGGGTGCCCCGAATTGCTAAAAACATCTTGAGGAAAAAAAACGAAGCTGGAGGTCTCACGCTGCCGGACTTTAAGGCATATTATGAAGCCACAGTGGTCAAAACAGCATGGTATTGGCATAAAGATAGATATATCGACCAATGGAATCGAATAGGGTGCTCAGATATAGACCCTCTCATCTATGGACATTTGATCTTTGATAAGGCAGTCAAGCCAACTCACCTGGGACAGAACAGTCTCTTCAATAAATGGTGCCTAGAGAACTGGATATCCATATGCAAAAGAATGAAAGAGGACCCGTATCTCACACCCTATACAAAAGTTAACTCAAAATGGATCAAAGATCTAAACATTAGGTCTAAGACCATAAAACAGTTCGAGGAAAATGTAGGGAGATATCTTATGAAACTCGCAATTGGAGGCAGTTTTATGGACTTTAAACTTAAAGCAAGAGCACTGAAGAAAGAAAGAAAGAAATGGGAGCTCCTCAAAATTAAACACTTTTGTGCATCAAAGAACTTCATCAAGAAAGTAGAAAGACAGCCTACACAATGGGAGACAATATTTGGAAACGACATATCAGATAAAGGTCTAGTATCCAGAATTTATAAAGAGATTGTTCAACACAACAACAAAAAGACAGCCAACCCAATTACAAAATGGGAAAAAGACTTGAACAGACACCTCTCAAAAGAGGAAATACAAATGGCCAAAAGGCACATGAAGAGATGCTCAATGTCCCTGGCCATTAGAGAAATGCAAATCAAAACCAGAATGAGATATCATCTCACACCCACCAGAATGCCCATTATCAACAAAACAGAAAATGACAAGTGCTGGAGAGGATGTGGAGAAAGAGGCACACTTATCCACTGTTGGTGGGAATGCCAAATGGTGCAACCACTGTGGAAGGCAGTTTGGCGGTTCCTCAAAAAGCTGAATATAGAATTGCCATATGACACAGCAATGCCATTGCTAGGTATCTACTCAAAGGACTTAAGGGCAAAGACACAAACGGACATTTGCACACCAATGTTTATAGCAGCATTATTTACAATTGCAAAGAGATGGAAACAGCCAAAATGTCCATCAACAGATGAGTGACTAAACAAACCGTGGTATATACATATGATGGATTATTATGCAGCTTTAAGACAGAATAAACTTATGAAGCATGTAATAACATGGATGGACCTAGAGAACATTATGCTGAGTGAGACTAGCCAAAAACTAAAGGACAAATACTGTATGGTCCCACTGATGTGAACCAACATTAGAGAATAAACTTGGAATATGTCATTGGTAACAGAGACATCAGGAGATAGAAATAGGGTAAGATAATGGGTTATTGGAGCTGAAGGGATACAGATTGTGCAACAGGACTAGATACAAAAACTCAAAAATGGACAGCACAATATTACCTAAATGTAATGTAATTAGGTTAAAACACTGCATGAAGCTGCATCTGGGGTATAGTTTTTTTTTTCTTCTTTTTTCTTTTTTTCTTTCTTTTCTTTTTTTCTCTCTATTATTGTTTTATTTCTTTTTCTGTTGTCTTTCTATTTCTTTTTCTAAATCAATGCAAATGTACTAAGAAATGATGAATATGCATCTATGTGATGATATTAACAATTACTGATTGTATATGTAGAATGGAATGATTTCTAAATGTTGTGTTAGTTAATTTTTTTAATTAATAAAAAAAAAGTCCAAATTAAGGCATCCAGGGAAAGAGACCTTGGTTCAAGAAGGCCAATGAAGTTCAGGGTTTCTCTCTCAGCTGGAAGGGCACATGGCAACAGCTGCTAGCTTTCTCTCCAGGCTTCTTCAATGGCTTGCCCAGGACTGTCCACTCTGTTGGCTCTGTCGGTTCTGGTGGCTCTCAAGCTTTTTCCAAAATAGTTCCCTCTTAAAAGGTTCCAGTAAGTAACCCCACCTTGAATGACTAGAGATGCATATCTATGGAAACAATAAAAAAGATCGTACCCAACAATATTGAATGAGGATTAAAGGACATGGCTTTTCTGGAGTCCACAACAGATTCAAACCAGCACACATGGAACAAACTACATCTGTCTGTTTTCAAGCAGTTTGTTCTATAAAACCCAAACTCAAATGGGATGAGACTCTTAGTAAAACCCTGCAATGTAGCATTCCATTTTGACTTTTCATAGACATGTTTGTCTAGCATGATAAATCAAATGTTTTTTTACCAACAAATTCAATAACTTGACCCTTTTTTAGGCTTCTATCCTCAAGCTTCTGGACACGGCTCACATTGGATAGATTTTATATCCAATCACCAGAGACACATTTGAATCCCTATAATTCTTTCTTTTTTTTTCACTGGGAGACTACTTTAAAAGATTGCCTTGAGTATGGCCTCCTGAAGTACCTAAGACTTGGACACTCTTTATTTCTAAAAAGAAAGAGAAGTTCTGAGATTCTTTCCTTCCCCTCCCTTTTCCACCGAAGGCACAAAAATAGGACAGCCATTATTTTCTTAGTTCCTGGGCAGTGTGTGATAAAGCTGTGAAGTTTTTGGCTGCCCTTTTACGGCTTCTGTTGTTTTCTTGGGGGCTCAGTGGGTTAGATAGTTTGTGCTGTGACAGGACATGCCAACAAATTGCATCACTTCTGCCTCGGTGACCGAGGACAATGACACGCCATATGCCAACGGCAGGAAATGAATGGAGCTCATTTACACTGGCACCGGGTGCCCTCAGCCCTGTCAGTCTTCTGGGGCCATCCATGGCAAATTGGGCAGTGGCAGAGGCACAGAAAATCTCCCCACCTTCCAATCCACACCCGCGGCTGAGAGCTCTGAGGCAGGCTAAGGAGATGCCAAAGGGGGGGTTCCCCTTTTTATTGCAATTTTCGAAAATACATAAAGCAAAAATCACCATCTCTTCTCTCCCTGCACCAGAGGGAAAGAGAAAGGAAAAATTGTTGAGAACCTTCCAGCTGCAAAGAGAAAACAAAAACACAGTAGGTGTTATGCTCCATGCATTCAGAGCAGTTTGCCTGCACAAACAGACTGCCACAAAGACCTGCCCCAATGGTGACCCCACTGCCTCTAGACTGCACCCCAGCAACAGCACAACTCATATTTGACCTCCGACCTTCCCAGCAACACATCATTTGTCTCTGTGGGTGGATGCAAAGGATGCTGGGTGATAATTGAAGAGCCAGAGTTCTGTTGACCCGGGACGCTAATGAGAACGGAGAAGCTGGTCAGCGACCACCCTCCCAGGGCAGACCCGCGCACGGAGCTAATCTGTCGCTAATTGTCCCTACATTTGTTTTAAGGGCAGCAATGAGGACGGGTTGCAATGTCCCGCTTCTTTATAATCACTGTAATTAGCGTCATAATCAGAGTTGGGCGAGCTTGAGGCAACTTGCCTGGCAGAGAGACTCACTTTTAAAATAATAATAATAATAATACTTAGCATTTATAGGGCCTCTTTATCCGATTGCAGAATGCCGTGGGGAGATTAATTAAGTCCTCTTTGTAGCACCCTGTGCAGTAGGCAGCATGGAGCCCGTCTGCTGGGAGGCCCTGCAGGGCCCCGGGACATACCAGAAATGTGACAGCCTCTCGCTAATCGACTGCGGGCCACGATATGGCATAAGTGACATAAAAACAGAAATGGAGATACGAAACAGCAAACATTAGCATCTCTTTTTTTTCTTGCCCCATTGACCTTCTGGGAGCTCAGTGCCGCCTTTATAAGCTCTGCCTTCTCTTCATCATCCGGTCAATGGCCAATTTCCTTTCTTAGTCAAGGCTCCTGTATGAAAAGAAGCAGAGACCAAGGACCGGTGCTCAGAAGAAGTGACCCAGGCATCACTTCTCATTTTGCGTTGGTTTTACAGAAATGATAGCTACAGACTTACCTATTTTTGCCCTCATGAGGATGTCTTAAACTGAACTTACACCAGGGGCAGTGTTCGCTCTGAGCATCTAGACCCATGTACAGCTGGGAGGAACGCCTCCGACCCGGACGCGTGGAGGCTTAGGGAGATGCCCCCAACATCTCAGAACTTGGATTAGCACAACGAATGGCCCTCCATTCCCTTCTCCACAACCTGGAACTGCTTCCACCCTGGGTCTCTGGCGGGCTCCAGTCTGGCTCCGTCCTCTGTTGTAGCTATGAAGAGCCATTAGCCGTGTCTTTGTGCGCCTTTCACACTGGGGAGCTTTCTCAGGAAGGAGCCATTTTTGCCCTTTGTCAGAAAGTCTTTGTCCCCTCATCCAAATCTCTGAAGAAGTGTGCTTCCTGGAGGGCGGAGAGTCGGGGAGGCTCACTGCATAATGTGATACATAAATGAACACCCAGAGGTTCACGTGTGCATGCAAACTGTGTGAATAATCTTCCCAACCTCTTATTAAGTGCTTAACCACGGATGGCTCTCACTAACTCACTGACATGCAGCCGCTAAATGCACACGGATTTGCATATGCACGCAGGGTAGGTGTGTGCATGCCCACATGCAGCAAACCTGACTGATTTGCAAGGGAATGAGTTTTGGGATATCAATGGATGTTCAGGATAAACTTACTCCTTTGTGTCCCTTCCCAAAGGGGATTTTGCGAAAGTAACACTAAAATGAGATATATGCTTTCCTGCCCTCTGAAACAGATTCTTGACTGTGATTTAACTGGGCTGTAATGAAATGGTAGCATCCATGATCCTACACTGAGTGTATGGGTTTTGTCTGCCTGCTTTGCGTTTACTTGGTGTCGTGTGCGTGTGGCTGTGACTATATATTGCCGAGTGTCGAGCCTCTGGCACTTTCATTGCCATACCAGTTGTCCCTTCTTCAGCTCCTCTATGCAGTGAGCACAGTAACTGAGCTGCTAGAAATCCATGTAGGGTAAGAGTAAGTAGGCTCCAAGTGAGAAATGCAGAGGTTCTCCCACAACGTGCAGCACGCGAGCTTTCTTGCCGGCTCTTTCTGCTGCCAGAGTGTGTTCTTTTCCTCTTCCTCCATCCTTTGCGGTAGCTTGGAGGCTTGTTAAAGAACTGCGTTAGTGCTAGCACCTTCCTCTTCTGCCCTGGTCACTCTTTCCCTGCTCTGGTCAGCACTTGTCCTGCCCAGAAGAGAGTCCCTCTCTGGAAGCCTGGTGTGGTGTCAGGACCTCGTATCTGCTACCCCCCGCCTGCCTGCAGGGCCACTTAGCCGGACACTGCACCCACCCGTCGCCACTCGCCCCACCAGGAGCCCACGTCTCACAGATGTGCCGATGGTCAGGTCTCCTCTGCTCACTTCTCCCGGGCACCTCCCGTGCCTTCTGCTCCAGGTCCAATGAGAGGAGACTCACGTTTCCTCAACCACATCTGCCGCCCTGGAAAAGGCCCGGCAGGGTCAGAGGCCAGGAAATCAAGTCTCTCGTCTGTCTCTTCCGCCCTTTAGGCTTCACTTCTCTTCCCAAGAGATAAAAGCTCTGCCTCTCAGGTCCTCCCGCCCCACCTTAGCCCACGAGCAATCCCTCAAGACTTGTATCTATCCCACTTTGGGAGGTCTGAGAACGTTTGCTATAGTCTCCTAAAAGCCTGATTTTCAAGTTCTGAGTTTGGCAAGGAATTTAAAAGTCTCCTTTCAAATTCAGAACTCTCCGTGGCTTCTACCTGGAATAAAGAACCCCAGCTTCTAGACCCCTGGGGTGCCTGCAGGGAGAGAAAGACAGTTCCACAAAAGGGAAATGCATGGCATTAGTTTCCACACATAGTCCCCTGCTGCTCGTGTTAAAAAGTTCACTTCTGATCACAGCGTCAGGGATTTGAATCCAGTTATGTCACTTAAAATTACTTGGCTTTAGCCAATTATTTAACTTTTCCAACCTTCAGTTTACCCAGTTGCAAGATGGAAATGATGGTAGTGCAAACCTGGCAAGATTACTGTGGATTCAACCAGTTGCTGCACCAAATGTACACCCAGATGTGCTCAGAAATGCAGGTTTCTGTCTTAGTTTGCCAGGGCGGCCATGAGAATAACTTGCAGAGGCCTCACTTTAGCAACAGGCATTTGTTTCCCACAGTTTTCAGGCTAGAGGTCCCAGGTCTGCTGGAAAGTCAAATACAGAGCCTGGTGCCTTCCAGGTTGTCCCAAAGTAGTTCATTGGACCCTTTTTTGATACTTCATAGATGTGTTGAATGTAGGGCTCCGTTATAATACAAAACTTTGTTAAATAAATTGCATTTTGCAGTTTATGTTGCTTGTTCAAGCTTTTCCAAAGCCTTGGTTTCACGGTTTTTCAAGTTGAAGTGATATTGCCCTTTCCCCTTCACCCATTCACACGCCCCAGCCATCAAGCTCATAGGTCTCCAGTATGGAGACGAACTTTTTCCTCTCCAGGGAGCCCATGGCCCTGCAGATGACAAAGTCAACCAATGACCCTGTCTAGGGCTCAGGAAAGCGGTAGAAGCAAAAACAAGGAGTGGTCAAGTCAGCCTCAGGCACGGAGGTGTGGACAGGGTAATGGACTGGCATCTGCAAGGGCACACCGAAATGACGTGGATGAAGGAAGGGCACATGGAAAAGGAGGTTATCTGGGGAGTTGTTCAAGGTTCTCAGGGGAGGTGGAACAAAGCATTCTCTGGAGGTTTAAATGGAGAAATGAGTAGCCCTGAAATGGTGAAAGTTGGTGGTACATCAATCATATGTTACCCTATGTTGATTTTAAGGTGTGCAGAGTAGAAATTATGGTGAGATTAGCTTTTCAGAATACTTCTCTAGTAGTCATATGCAGGATGAACTAAAGCCAGAGACACTAGTTGTAAATATGCTACAATGGTCCACTGAAAAATAACCATGGTTGGAAAGGGGGGTAGAAAGAAAAGGACAAATCTGACAATACCTAGCATGCACCTGTCAATTAGAGGTAGGAAGCGTAAAGGGAGATGAGAATCAGGGGCCTTGCCCAGGCTTGGCTAAGATGGGATGAAAGAGGGCTCCGGCCTCTGGGAGAATATTAGAGGTTAGACAGGTGGGGTGAATGAGTGAGTGAGTGTGCCAGGAGGGGTGGCGGTCATGTGGGGCTTTAGAGGTGTCTGTCCAGACAGGGAAAAAAGTGGTTCAGAGTTCAAGACTAAAGTTGTAAGTGTGATTAAAACTCTGCAGTGAGTGCCATTTCTGTATAAAGCAAGAGAAACGAGTCAGGGGCCCTCACTACGGAGTCCTGGAAAGGAGCCTGGCATTTCTGCACGGTGAACTGGAAAATCCAAGCGAAGTGCCAGAATGCAATCCCTACGTGGTGCCCAAGGTGAAATCTTCAAAGGAAACTTTTGGGACTCAGTTATATATATATTTTTAGGCTGCTTACAAAGACTATAAATAGTCTACGATTTAAAGATTTGGAGAGATTTTGTCAGAAGAACTTTTAGTAAACTACATTTCCAAGAGGAAAGAATGGGGTCTGCCTGAGCCTTCACTTCAGAGTAAGTGGAGAGAGTCTAGAGGAAGCCACTTTTTTAAATGAGATTTTAATGAGATATATTCACACACCGTATAATCCATCCAAAGAATACAACCAGTGGCTCATGGTGTCATCATATAGTTGTGCATTCATCACCACAATCAATTTTAAAACATTTTCATTACTCAAAAAAATACAAATAAAAAATAACACCCGAAACATCCCATACCCCCTGTCACCCCTTATTATTTGTCTGCTTGTGTTTTTTGGCATGGGCAAGCACCGGGAATCAAACCCTGCTCTCCAGCATGGCAGGTCAAGAATTCTGCCACTGAGCCACCTTCACACCATCTTATTTATTTATTTTCGTCTTTATTTTCTCACTTATCTGCCTATATAAAGAGAGTGTCAGTCACAAGATTTCCACCATCACATGGTCACCCCATAAAAGCTACAGGATAACACGATCATCATCAAGAACCAAAGTTACTGGAGTACAGTCCAAGGTCTTTCCTCCGAGCTATTCTAATACACTACAAACAAAGACGGGATAACAGTACAATGCACCAGAGCAACCTCCAGAATGAACATTCGACTCTATTTGAAATCTTCTAGCCTCTGAAACTTTATTTCGTTTCATTACTTTTCCTCCTTTCAGTCAAGAAGGCTTTTTCAATCCCATGATTTCAGGGCCAGGCTCATCCCTGGAAGCCCTGCCATACATTGCTAAAGAGAGTTACACCCCTGGGAGTCATGTCCCACATAAGAAGGGTAGTGAGCTTATTTGCAGAGGTGACTTAGAAAATCCACATCTGAGCAATAAAAGAGAGGGCTGTGCAACGTGTATTTGGTCACTGAAGTCCTCCAAACAGTTGTACTAGTTAGATACTAGCTATTTACTATCTGCCCTAGAGGACAAACTAATTTCCACACCTCCCTAAGCCACCCTTTTGCCCCACCCAGGTTACTTTTTAAAATGCCATTTTGTTTGCTTTTAAAAAGATATGTTTTGAACTTCTGGAGAAGATGGCGGCTTAGTAAGACGCGCGGGTCTTAGTTCTTCCTCCAGTACAGCTACTAAAGAAACAGAAACAGTACAGAACGGCTCCTGGAGCCACGACAGAGACCAAAAAGACAGCATACCCCATTCTGGAACGACTGAACCGGCAGGGAGAATCCACTGCGGTGAGATCCCCGAGGGGCGCGCGTTTCCCCGGGCTGTAGTGGCAGACAGCCGGAGTCCCTCCCTCCCTCCTTCCCGGGCTGGCTGGGAGATTTGAACAGGGTATCAGGGAACTCAAGGACAATATGAACCACACAACTATACATGTTGTGGGTGTCCCAGAAGGAGAAGAGAAAGGAAAAGGAGGAGAAAAACTAATGTAATAAATTATCACTGAAAATTTCCCAACTCTTATGAAAGACATAAAATCACAGATCCAAGAAGTGCAGCACACCCCAAAGAGAATAGACCCAAAAAGGCGTTCTCCAAGACACTTACTAGTTAGAATGTCAGAGGTCAAAGAGAAAGAGGGGATCTTGAAACCAGCAAGAGAAAAACAATCCATCACATACAAGGGAAACCCAATAAGACTATGAGTAGATTTCTCAGCAGACACCATGGAAGCTAGAAGACAGTGGGATGATATATTTAAATTACTAAAAGAAAAAAACTGCCAAGCAAGATTTCTATATCCAGCAAAATTGTCCTTCAAAAATGAGGGAGAAATTAAAACATTTTCAGACAAAAAGTCACTGAGAGAATTTGTGACCAAGAGACCAGCTCTGCAAGAAATACTAAAGGGAGCACTAGAGTCAGATATGAAAAGACAGAAGAGAGAGGTATGGAGAAGAGTGTAGAAAGAAGGAAAATCAGATATGATATATATAATACAAAAGGCAAAATGGTAGAGGAAAATATTATCCAAACAGTAATAACACTAAATGTCAATGGACTGAATTCCCCAATCAAAAGACATAAACTGGCAGAATGGATTAAAAAACAGGATCCTTCTATATGCTGTCTACAGGAAACACATCTTAGACCCAAAGATAAACATAGGTTGAAAGTGAAAGGTTGGGAAAAGATATTTCAGGCAAATAACAACTAGAAAAGAGCAGTAGTGGCTATACTAATATCCAACAAATTAGACTTCAAATGTAAGACAGTTAAAAGAGACAAAGAAGGACACTATCTACTAATAAAAGAAACAATTAAACAAGAAGACATAACAATCATAAGTATTTATGCACCGAACCGGAATGCCCCAAAATACGTGAGGAATACACTGCAAACACTGAAAAGGAAAATAGACACATATACCATAATAGTTGGAGACTTCAATTCACTACTCTCATCAATGGACAGAACATCTAGACAGAGGATCAATAAAGAAATAGAGAATTTGAATATTACAATAAATGAGCTAGACTTAACAGACATTTATAGGACATTACATCCCACAACAGCAGGATACACCTTTTTCTCAAGTGCTCATGGATCATTCTCAAAGACAGACCATATGCTGGGTCACAAAGCAAGTTTTAACAAATTCAAAAAGATTGAAATCATACACAACACTTTCTCGGATCATAAAGGAATGAAGTTGGAAATCAATAATAGGTGGCGTGCCAGAAAATTCACAAATACATGGAGGCTTAACAACACACTCTTAAACAACGAGTGGGTCAAGGAAGAAATTGCAAGAGAAATTAGTAAATATCTCGAGGCAAATGAAAATGAAAACACAACATATCAAAACCTATGGGATGCAGCAAAGGCAGTGCTAAGAGGGAAACTTATTGCCCTAAATGCCTATATCAGAAAAGAAGAAAGGGCAAAAATTCAAGAATTAACTGTCCACTTGGAAGAACTGGAGAAAGAACAGCAAACTAACCCCAAAGCAAGCAAAAGGAAAGAAATAATAAAGATTAGAGCAGAAATAAATGAAATTGAAAACATGAAAACAATAGAGAAAATCAATAAGACCAGAAGTTGGTTCTATGAGAAAATCAATAAGATTGATGGGCCCTTAGCAAGATTGACAAAAAGAAGAAGAGAGAGGATGCAAAAAAATAAGATCAGAAATGGAAGAGGAGACATAACCACTGACCTCACAGAAATAAAGGAGGTAATAACAGGATACTATGAACAACTTTACGCTAATAAATACAACAATTTAGATGAAATGGACAGGTTCCTGGAAAGGCATGAACAACCAACTTTGACTCAAGAAGAAATAGATGACCTCAACAAACCAATCACAAGTAAAGAAATTGAATCAGTCATTCAAAAGCTTCCCAAAAAGAAAAGTCCAGGACCAGACGGCTTCACATGTGAATTCTACCAAACATTCCAGAAAGAATTAGTACCAACTCTCCTCAAACTCTTCAAAAAAATCAAAGTGGAGGGAAAGCTACCTAATTCATTCTATGAAGCCAACATCACCCTCATACCAAAACCAGGCAAAGATATTACAAAAAAAGAAAACTACAGACCAATCTCTCTAATGAATATAGATGCAAAAATCCTCAACAAAATTCTAGCAAATCGAATCCAGCAACACATTAAAAGAGTTATACATCATGACCAAGTAGGATTCATCCCACGTATGCAAGGGTGGTTCAACATAAGAAAATCAATTAATGTAATACACCATATCAACAAATCAAAGCAGAAAAATCACATGATCATCTCAATTGATGCAGAGAAGGCATTTGACAAGATTCAACATCCTTTCCTGTTGAAAACACTTCAAAGGATAGGAATACAAGGGAACTTCCTTAAAATGATAGAGGGAATATATGAAAAACCAACAGCTAATATCATCCTCAATGGGGAAAAATTGAAAACTTTCCCCCTAAGATCAGGAACAAGACAAGGATGTCCATTATCACCACTATTATTCAACATTGTGTTGGAGGTTCTAGACAGAGCAATTAGGCAAGAAAAAGAAATACAAGGCATCAAAATTGGAAAGGAAGAAGTAAAACTATCACTGTTTGCAGATGATGTGATACTATACGTCGAAAACCCGGAAAAATCCACAACAAAACTACTAGAGCTAATAAATGAGTACAGCAAAGTAGCAGGTTACAAGATCAACATTCAAAAATCTGTGGTGTTTCTATGCACTAGCAATGAACAAGCTGACGGGGAATTCAAGAAATGAATTCCATTTACAATTGCAACTAAAAGAATAAAATACTTAGGAATAAATTTAACTAAAGAGACAAAAGACCTATGCAAAGAAAACTACAAAAAACTGTTAAAAGAAATCACAGAAGACCTAAATAGATGGAAGGGCATACCGTGTTCATGGATTGGAAGACTAAATATAGTTAAGATGTCAATCCTACCTAAATTGATTTACAGATTCAATGCAATACCAATCAAAATCCCAACAACTTATTTTTCAGAAATAGAGAAACCAATAAGCAAATTTATCTGGAAGGGCAGGGTGCCCCAGATTGCTAAAAGTATCTTGAGGAAAAAAAACGAAGCTGGAGGTCTCAAGCTGCCGGACTTTAAGGCATATTATGAAGCCACAGTGGTCAAAACAGCATGGTATTGGCATAACGATAGATATATCGACCAATGGAATCGAATAGAGTGCTCAGATACAGACCTTCTCATCTATGGACATTTGATCTTTGATAAGGCAGTCAAGCCAACTCACCTGGGACAGAAAAGTCTCTTCAATAAATGGTGCCTAGAGAACTGGATATCCATATGCAAAAGAATGAAAGAGGACCCGTATCTCACACCCTATACAAAAGTTAACTCAAAATGGATCAAAGATCTAAACATTAGGTCTAAGACCATAAAACAGTTCGAGGAAAATGTAGGGAGATATCTTATGAAACTCACAATTGGAGGCGGTTTTATGGACTTTAAACTTAAAGCAAGAGCACTGAAGAAAGAAAGAAAGAAATGGGAGCTCCTCAAAATTAAACACTTTTGTGCATCAAAGAACTTCATCAAGAAAGTAGAAAGACAGCCTACACAATGGGAGACAATATTTGGAAACGACATATCAGATAAAGGTCTAGTATCCACAATTTATAAAGAGATTGTTCAACTCAACAACAAAAAGACAGCCAACCCAATTACAAAATGGGAAAAAGACTTGAACAGACACCTCTCAGAAGAGGAAATACAAATGGCCAAAAGGCACATGAAGAAATGCTCAATGTCCCTGGCCATTAGAGAAATGCAAATCAAAACCACAATGAGATATCATCTCACACCCACCAGAATGGCCATTATCAACAAAACAGAAAATGACAAGTGCTGGAGAGGATGCGGAGAAGAGGCACACTTATCCACTGTTGGTGGGAATGTCAAATGGTGCAACCACTGTGGAAGGCAGTTTGGCGGTTCCTCAAAAAACTGAATATAGAATTGCCATACGACCCAGCAATACCATTGCTAGGCATCTACTCAAAGGACTTAAGGGCAAAGACACAAACAGACATTTGCACACCAATGTTTATAGCAGCATTATTTACAATTGCAAAGAGATGGAAACAGCCAAAATGTCCATCAACAGACGAGTGGTTAAACAAACTGTGGTATATACATACGATGGAATATTATGCAGCTTTAAGATAGGATAAACTTATGAAGCATGTAATAACATGGATGGACCTAGAGAACATTATGCTGAGTGAGTCTAGCCAAAAACTAAAAGACAAATACTGTATGGTCCCACTGATGTGAACCGACATTTGAGAATAAACTTGGAATATGTCATTGGTAACAGAGACCATCAGGAGTTAGAAACAGGGTAAGATAATGGGTAATTGGAGCTGAAGGGATGCAGACTGTGCAGCAGGACTAGATACAAAAACTCAAAATGGACAGCACAATATTACCTAATTGTAATGTAATTATGTTAAAACACTGAATGAAGCTGCATCTGAGCTATAGTTTTTTTTGTTTGTTTGTTTGTTTGTTAGGGTTTTTTGTTTTTTTTCTTTTTCCTTTTTTTCTTTTTTATATATTTTTTCTATTTTTTATTTTTATTATTATTTTTATTTTTTTCTCTATATTATCATTCTATATCTTTTTCTGTTGTTTTGCTAGTTCTTTTCCTAAATCGATGCAAATGTACTAAGAAATGATGATCATACATCTATGTGTTGATATTAAGAATTACTGATTGCATATGTAGAATGGAATGATTTCTAAATGTTGTGTTAGTTAATTTTTTTAATTAATTAAAAAAAGATATGTTTCACGTTTATCTGAAGAATGGATGGTAAAATCTTTCTAGACTGAAATTCACAGTAAGCAGAGGAAATTTTAAACTCACAGAAAAAGCTATGCATCCTCTTTAAGGAATCTAGCTTCCACTTTACTTTCAAGTGGTAAGAATGTAAGTTATGAAAAGAAACTGTTTAGGAAGGTAGTCTGCAGCAAGGTCTAGATATGACAGGTCAAAACATGATTCGTGGTCATCAAGGATAAATAAAAAGTTAACCACAGACAAAAAGAAAGCATCTATTCTCCCTTAAGAAATTATGCCAAAAAGCAAAAAACTTTGCTTAGGAAGGAGGTTTTTAATGTTAAATAGCTTTTCTTGGTGTTCCAGTCTGGCTAAGAGGGAGTAGTCCCATTCTTCCCAGACTCCCACCTTAAAACTGAACGTCACTGCATGTGATGGTTAGGTTTTGGTGCCAACTTGGCCAATTGATGCCCAATTGTCTGGTCAGAAAGCACTAGCCTGACCATTGAGGCAAGGATATTTCATGGCTGGTTAGTAAACCAGAAGGCTGGTGTATTAAACATCAATCAGCTGATTGCATCCTTGGCTGATGACATCTGTGATCAACTAAGAATTGTCTCCCAAAACAAGATAATCCAATCAGGAGAAGAGAGGCTCTTTCACTGCTTCTCCAGCCAGTGAGCCTTTTCTGCGGAGTTTGCTCAGACACTTCATCAGAGCTGCAACTTCACAGCCTGTCCTGCGGATTTTGGACTTTTCCATTCCCATGGTTGCATAAGATAGTTTTATAAATCTCATATTTACAGATATCTCCTATTTATTCTGTTTCTCTAGTGAACACAGACTAATAAAGCTGGTATCAGGAGTGGTCCTTGAGAAACAGAATCTTAAAAATTGGATTTTGGGCGGGCTGCGGTGGCTCAGCGGGCAAGAGTGCTTGCCTGCTATGCCGGAGGACCCCGGTTCGATTCCCGGCCCCAGCCCATGTAAAAAACAAACAAACAAACAAAATATAATAAAATAAGAAAATGTTTAAAAAAAAAAAAATTGGATTTTACTGTGAGTTTTCTACTGATTAAGATCAGAGGCACTAATGGCTTTGTCTTCAGTGATCAAGATGGTACTGCCTGCCCTTGGAGTGAGGTGGCAAGAGAGCTACTCAAAACATCACCATTAGATTCTGCTCATTGTATGCGTATACAAAGCAAGGCTCTGAGTGAGACTGTTCTGTAACATCCTTACAGAGTTTTGTGGAATTAAGAGGTGTAATGATGTTGGCTGGTTATTGTTAGATATACTGGATACAGTGATAAAGGAAAGAGATGACCTGAAGTCTTCAAATTTGTAATTTAAGCACCATTTGAATGATGTAAAAGTTCCCATGTTTGTCCTGAAAGAAAATCTTATTTCCTGTGGTTATGGACCTGAGATCTCTGAAAAACAGACACAGAGCCTTACTGTAGCAGATTTACAACATAAACAAAAATCTCAACCTTGCAGTGTGTCTGCTGTTGAAGTAAGGGCTTTGATTGGAAAATAATGGGATCCTTAAATGTGGGATGGACATATAAGGCTTGATAATGATGGCCATGGGGAGATGGTCTCCTTGGAATCTGCTGAGCCTTGGCTAGATCGACCTGCAATGGACTGCCCTGAGGAAAGAGCTTCCCGACCTCCAGCCTGCTTGAGGACAGTTTCCTGCACTCAAGTCTGCCCAGAGGACTCTGCCATCCAACCTCCACCTAATGAGATTAACCCTTCAGTGCCTGCTAACCCTGTAACCACCTCCCCTGGGGAAACAGCCCTCACTCCTCTGTCTGGAGTGACTAATCCTATTTCACCAGATGAAACAAATGGGATGCCCTGAGATATTTGGCTTGAAAGACTCTAGCATTTCTTTTCATGACCCATCCCCACCATCCATCTTTTCTTCAAGACCTATAACTAGACTAAAGTCCCAACAGGCCCCAAAAGGTGAGGTACAAAGTGTGACCCATGAGGAGGTGTGCTGTACCCCAAAGGACTGCATGAGTTTTCCAATCTGTATAGACAGAAATCAGGGTAATCTCTGTGGGAATGGACATTAACAGTGTGGGATAATGGTGGAAGGAATATGAAGTTGGATCAAAGTGAATTTATTGATATGAGCCCATTAAGCAGAGATTCTGCATTCAATGTCATAGCTCTAAGGGTTAGAAAGGACATTAACAGTTTGTTTAGGTGATTGGCTGAAACATGGATCATAAAGTGGCCAACATTACCTGTCAGAATGGCAGAACTACCCTGGTATAATGTAGATGAGGAGATCCAGAGGTTTAGAGAGATAGGAATGTTAGAGTGGATTTATCAAGGAAAGTCTGCTCATACACCCTAGGAATGTTCAGAGGATATATCTTTCACCAGAACCTTCAGAAATAAAATTGTGAGACTAAGCTTATCATCCCTGAAGAGCTCTGTAGTTGCTCTTGTCTGTAGGTCAGATATTACTGTGGGAACTGCTATCACTAAGCTGGAATCCTTAAACAGATTTGAAATGATTGGATTCCAAGTTGGTAAAAGCCATGTGGCGACAGTTAATCACCATAGACAAAGTGGGCATGGCCACCCTAATGGACAGCAGAATCAAAGTAGCAGTCAAAATAATCTGACTTACAAAGACTTGTGGAGTTGGTTAGTAGATTATGGGGTACCTGGAAGTAAAATAGATGGACAGTTTATTAAATTCTTGTTCAAGCTTAAAAGCAGAAGAATTCTAGGTCAAGTGAACAAAAGTCTAACTTGAATTACAAAAACAGAGAGTCATATCCCCTTAATCAATTCCCAGACTTGAGAAAGTTTATGGACCCAGAGACCTTTGGGGAAGGGCCTTTTAATGCTGCCTTTCTTTGCAGCCTTCCCTAAGGAGACCTACTGCCTTCTATCAGGGAGACTGTGCACTGAGGAAAAGGAAATTATCAGACTTTTCAGGGACTATTAGACACTGGCTCAGTAGTGACATTAATTTCAGGAGACCCAAACTGTCACTCTGGTTCACCAGTCATAGTAGGGGCTTATGGTGGTCAAGAGATTGATAGTGCTTTAGCTCAGGTCCATCTTACAGCGGGTCCAGTGGGTCCTCAGACCCATTCTATGGTCATTTCTCAGAGCCAGCATGCATAATTGAAATCAACATGGCTCAGCAACTGGCAGAATTCTTACAGTGGTTCTCTGACTTGTGGCTATTATGGTAGGAAAGGCCAAGTGGAAGCCATTAGACCTGCTCTCACCTAGCAAAACAGTGAATGAGAAGCAATTCCATGTTTCTGGAGGGATTGCAGAGATCATTGCCACTCTTGAGGGCTTGAAGGACGCAGGGGTGGTGATTCCCACCACATCCCCATTCCAGTCCCCTATTTGACCTGTGCAGAAAGCAGATGGGTCTTCTGCACATCATGGGAGGATGACAGTGGATTATCATTAACTTAACCAGATGATAATTCCAATTGAAGCTTCTGTTCCAGATGTGGATCACTGCTTGAGCAAATCAACACATTTCCTGGAACCTGGTATGCTGCTATTGATCTGACAAATGCTTTTTTTTCCCTCAATAGCTGTCAGTAAGGAGCACCAAAAAAAGTTTGCTTTCAGCTGGCAAGGTCAGCAATATACTTTCACTGACCTACCTCAGGAGCATATCAACTCTTCAGCCCGATGTCATAATCTTATCCATAGGGATCTTGATCGTTTCTCTCTCCCACAAGACATCACACTGGTCCATTATATTGATGATATCATGTTGATTGGACCTAGTGAGCAAGAAGTAGCAACTATTCTAGGCTTATTGGTAAGGCATTTGCAGATTAGGGGATGGGGAATAAATCCAACAAAAATTCAAGGGCTTTCCACCTCAGTGGCATTTCTAGGTATCCAGTGGCCTGGGGTATGTCAAGATATCCTTTCTAAGGTGAAGAATAAGCTGTTGTATCTGGCCCCTCCTACACCAAAAAAGAGGTCTCTGGATTTTGGAGACATTTTCCTCATTTGACTGTGCTACTCCAACCCGTTTATTGAGTAAACAGAAAAGCTGTTAGTTTTGTGTGGGGACCAGAGCACGAGGAGGCTCTGAAACAGGTCCAGACTGCTGTGCAAGCTGCTCCGCCACTTGGACCATATGATCTTGCAGATCTAATGGTGCTGGGAGGATCAGTGGCAAACAGTTGCTATCTGGAGCCTTTGGCAGACCTTATGGGAGAATCATGATGCAGACCCTTGGGATTTTGGAGCAAAGACTTACCATCTGCTGCAGATAACTATTCTCTTTTGAAAAACAGCTTTTTGCCTACTACTGGGCCTTACTAGAGACTGACCACTTAACCATGGGCCATCAAATCAACTTGAGACCTGAGTTGCCTATCATGAGCTGGATGTTGTCTGACTCACCATGCTGTAAAGGTGGGCATACAAAGCAGCACTCCATCATAAAATAGAAATGGTATATTAGAGATAGGGCTCAAGCAGGTCCTGAAGGAACAAGTAAATTACATACGAAGTGGCCAAAATGCCCATGGCCCCCACTCCTGCCACATTACCTTCACTTTCCCAGACCAGAGCTATGGTCTCTTGGGGAATTCCTTACAATCACAGCTGACCGAGAAAGAGAAAACTTGGGTTCTGCATGATATGCAGGGACCACCTGAAAGTGGACAGCTGCAGCACTACAACCCTTTTCTGGGATGTCCTCAAGGGACAGTGGTGAAGGAAAACTCTCCCAGTGGGCAGAACTCTGAGCATTGCACCTGGTTGTTCATTTTGCTTGTAAAGTGAGCTGGCCAGATGTGCATTTGTTTACTGACTCATGGGATGTTGCTAATTATTTGGCTGGGTGGTCAGGGACTTGGAAGGAGCATGATTATAAAATTGGTGACAAAGAAGTCTGGGGAAGAAGTATGTGTATAGACCTTTCTGAGTTGGCAAAGAACATTCAGTTATTCCTTTGTGAATGCATGCCAGAGGGTGAATTCAGCAGAGGAAGGTTTTAACAATCAAGTGGATAAGATAACCAGCCCTGTAGATGCAAGTCATCCCTTGCCCTCAGCCACTCCTGCCATTGCCCAATGGGCTCATGAACAAAGTGCCCATGGTGATAGGGATGGAGGTTATGCATGGATTCAGCAACATGGACTTCCACTCACCAAGGCTGACCTAGCTACAGCCATTGCTGAGTGCCCAATCTTCCAGCAGCAGAGACCCACATTCAGTACCTGATTTGGCACCATTTCCCAAGGTAATCAGCCTGCTACATGATGGAATGTTGATTATGTTGGACCACTTCTATCATGGATGAGGCAGTAATTTGTTCTAACTGGAATAGTCACATATTCCAGATATATGTTTGCCTTCCCTGCACCCAGTGCTTCTGCATGTGGACTTATGGAATGCCTTATCCACCATTATGGTATTCCACATAGCATTGCTTCTGATCAAGGAACCCACTTCACAGCAAAGGAAGTGTGGGGATGGGCACATGCTTACGGAATTCCCTGGTCTTACCATGTTCCCCATCATTCAGGCAGCTGGGTTGATACAATGGTGGAATGGCCTTTTGAAGACCCAAGTAGTGTGCCAACTGGGTGGTAATAACTTGCAAGGCTGGGGAAATGTTCTCCAGGAAGCTGTGGATGCTCTGAATCAGTGTCCACTCTATGATGCTGTTTCTTGCATAGCCAGGATTCATAGGTCCAGAAATCAAGGGGTGGAAATGGGAGTGGTGCAACTCATTAATATCCCTTGTGAGCCACTAGAAAAAGTATTGCTTCCTGTCCCTACGACCTCAAGCTCTGCTGATCTACAGGTCTTAGTCCCAAAAGGAGGAGTGCTCATACAAGAAGACACAACAATGATTCTATTGAACAGGAAGTTAAGACTGCCACCTGGCCACTCTGGGCTTCTCATGCCACTGAATCAACAGGCATGAAAAGGGTGACTGTTCTGTCTGGGTGATTGAGTCTATCAAGGGGAAATAGGACTGCTACTTACAATGGAGGTAAAGAAAAGTTTTCCTGGAATGCAGGAGATCCCCTAGGGCTTCTTTTAGTAAGACTGTGGTTAAAGTCAACGGAAAACTGCAACAACCCAATCCAGATGACTACCAATGGCCCAGAAGCTC
Source organism: Tamandua tetradactyla (assembly GCF_023851605.1). Taxonomy (NCBI): domain Eukaryota; kingdom Metazoa; phylum Chordata; class Mammalia; order Pilosa; family Myrmecophagidae; genus Tamandua; species Tamandua tetradactyla. The sequence continues at coordinate 4,068,901 of NC_135344.1, read as the reverse complement.
CAGGAATGAAGGTTTGGGTCACCCCACCTGGCAAAGAAACACGGCCAGCTGAAGTGCTTGCTGAGGGTAAAAGGTACATGGAATGGGTAGTAGAAAACAGTAGTGATACATATGAACTATGACCATGTGACCAGCCACAGAGACAAGGACTGTGACTGTATGAATATTTCCTCCCAGTTTTGTTATGAGTATGTTTGCATTTGTACATAAGCAAATATCTTGTTTTCCCCTTATCATAAGGCATAAGTTGTATTGTTCATGCTGTAGTATTTAAGTCATAGGACATGAAATTTAAGAATGAATGTTACCTAAAGACTTGCACCCTATTCTGGAGAGATGTAGTACATTTCCAGTTGTATGCAGGACAGTTGAATCTTGTTAGACAAAATACATGTCTGTTATTGTGTTCTATCTGGAAATTAAGCATGTTTCAAGGTGATGTGTCTGGTTGCCATGTTGACGAGAGGTGGACTGTGCTGGTTGGGTTCTGCTGTCAACTTGGACAAGTGATGATACACAGTTGTCTGGTCAGGCAAGCACTGACTTGACCTTTGCTGCAAGTATATTTTATGGCTGGTTGATAAACCAGAAGGCTGGTGTATTAAGTCATCAGTCAGTTGATTGCATCCGTGGCTGATTACACCTGTGATCAACTAAGGCATGTCTCCCACAACAAGATATTCCACTCAATCGAAGTCTTTTAAGGAAAAAGAGAGACTCTTTCACTGCTTCTTCAGCCAGTGAGCCTCTCCTGTGAAGTTTGTCCACACCCTTCCTCAGAGCCACCAGCTTCACCGCTGCCCTATGGATTTTGGCATCTTCCATCCCCTCAGTTGTGTGAGACACCTTTATAAACCTCATATTTACAGATCTCTCTCATTGGCTCTGTTTCCCTAGAGAGCCCTGACTCATACACTGAACACACCAACAAACAAATAAAAGGTGGAAGGAGGAAGGCAGTAGACTATGCGCCTCAGGTCCTAAGAATGATATGACAGAAAATCCCCTGGGTTTCCTCGATGCCTCCACCTAGTCTAGACAGGGAGCTGCGCAAACCTCCAACAAGGAACTCCAACAACACACACACACACAGAGAGAAGCTCCAGGAGAAGACGATGGACAGGGAAAAGGGTCAAGAATAGGTTGCCCTAAGAGGACAGGAAGACATTTTGGCAATATCCACTCTACTTTCCCAAACCCCAGTGGAACCACACTCCTAGAGTTTCCTACAGTGAAGCATGGAGCTGATCTTCCTTCCATCCACTACCAAGATGGCACTCCGGTTCTCCTGGTGGGGGAGTGATGGGGAAGCTGGGAGGAAAATTGAACTTCCACACCTCCCTGGAGCAATGAGTGGTGTGAGCCCGTCTTTGCTCCTCCCCTCTTGAACTAAGCCCAGAAAAGAGCTGAATTACAACCCCTCTGGGAGGCGAGGAGGCTGGAGGCACTGGAGGCCCATTCTCACTAGGAAGGGTTCAAAACAGCCATGGAAAGAATGAGCTTCTGCCCCACCCATCTGCAACGAGGCTGTGTGAGTCAGCGCTCTACTCCTGCTGTGTGGCATGAGGGAGCCCAGCAGCAAGACAGACAGACACACCCATCTCAACAGGGCTCTGTCCACTTTTCCACCTTTTTAAACAGGATCCAGGGTTTCAAAATATAATATTAAAAATCACTCACCATACTAAGAGCCAGGAAAATCATAACTCAAACCAGAAAAGAAAACAGACCCCAACACTAAAACGGTTCAGATGTTGGGTTTATCTGACAAGGACTTTAAAACAGCCACCTTTACAAAGCTGCAGCAGCAATTCTGTATTCTCTCAAAGCAAGTGAAAAAAATAGAAACTCTCAGTAAAAAACAGAAGTTATGAAAAAGGACCAATGAAAATTACAGAATTGTGAAATTCAGTAACTTTGCTGGATGGCGTCAATGGTAGAGTGGTGATAACAGAGGATGGTGTCATTGAACTTGTAGGCGTATTAGTAGAATTTACCTAATCTGAACACAGATAGGTAAAGTTTAGGGGGGAAATGAACAGTGCCTCAGGGTTCAATGGGACTCTAACAAAAGGGCTAACATCCTTACTATCACAGCCTGGAAGGAGATTTCAGGGAGTGCAACTAAAAACGTAGTCAAGGAAATAATGGCTGAAACATCCCAAATTTTGCAAACCGCCTAACCCTGCAAATTCAAGAAGCTGAACAAATCCCAAACTGGATAAACCCAAAGAAATCCATGCCAAGACACTTCATAATTAACCTTTCAAAAACTAAAAACTAAGAAAAAAATGTTGAAAGCAGCCAGAGAGAAATGACACATTAATTGTAGGATAACACCAACTCAAGTAACAGATTATTTCCCTTCTGAAACCATGGAAGCCAGAAAGAAGTGGCACAATAGTTTCCATGTGTTAATGAGAAGAACTGTCAACCACAAATTCTTAATCACCTGAAAATACCCTTCAGAAAAGAAGGAAAATAAAGACATTTTAAAAGGAAGAGAAAGGTGTTTGTGCTGGTTTGAAAGGAAGTATGCTCCCTAAGAAAAGCCATGTTTTGATATAAATCCCATTTCATAAAGGTAGAATAATCCCTATTCAATACTGTGTATTTGATACTATAATGAGATCATCTCCCTGGTTGATGTGATTTAGTCAAGAATGGTTGTTAAACTGGATTAGGGGATGACATGTCTCCATCCATTTGAGTGGGTCTTGATTGGTTTACTGGAGTCCTATAAAAGAGGAAACATTTTGGAGAAAGAGATTCAGAGAGAGCAACATTATGAAGCAGAGAGTCCACCAGCCAGTGACCTTTGGAGATGAAGAAGGAAAATGCCCCCTGGGGAGCTTCATGAAACAGGAAGCCAGGAGAGAAAGTAGCAGATGACACCATGTTTACCATGTGCCCTTCCAGATGAGAGAGAAGCCCTGACTGTGCTCGCCATGTGCCTTCTCACTTGAGAGACAAACCCTGAACTTCATCAGCCTTCTTGAATCAAGTTATCTTTCCATGGATGCCTTTGACCGAACATTTATATAGACTTGTTTTAATTGGGACATTTTCTCGGCCTTAGAACTGTAAACTAGCAACTCATTAAATTCCCCTTGTTAAAAGCCATTCCGTTTCTGGTATATTGCATTCCAGCAGCTAGCAAACTAGAACAGTATTGCTATCAGAACTACCTTTAAAGAACAATTAAAGGAAGTTCTCTAACAAGAAAAGAAATGATAAGGCTGAGAACTTCAGAAAAAAAGGTAAGCATCAGAATAGGTAAACATAGGAGTATATACAGTATACAATCCTCCTGTGAATTACTTCAACTGTATTTGATGGGCAAAGCAAAAAATAAAACATCAGCTGATACGGTGCTCAGCGTATAACTTAGGATGCTAATATTTTGAAGTGGGGAGAGTAAATGAATCTGAGTGGAGCAAGGCTTTCTACACCTCACTCAGAGTGGTAAAGAATAAATACCAGTAGCCTGTGAAAACGTGCAGATCTTCATAACAACATCCAGGGCAGCCATGAGGGGCTGTACAAACTGATATTCAAAAACACTACAAATAGCTCCAGAGTACTCACAAAACGTTCATGTTATCACCAGGAAGATGAAAAGAGAGGACTAGAAGACTGAGAAACAGAGGAATCAAACAGAAAACAAATTATAAAATGGCTGAATTGTTACCTTAAACGCAAGTAGTCTAGATACACCAATTATAACAAAGAGATTAGAATGAGTTTAAAAGGCATAATCCAAAAAGTCTGTCCACTAGAAATTCACTTCAAATACAACGTAGGTAATTTGAAATAAAAGGATGAAAAAAGACAAACTATGCAAGCAATAATTTTTAAAAAGCAAGAATGGCTGTATTAAAATCTGACAGAGATATTTTCTGAGCAAAATAAAAAATTCCTACAGAAAGGAGGAATATTATGTTAAGATAAAAAGATTTATTCACCAGAAAGACATAATGCTCCTAAATATATACACTTTAAACAAAAGAATGAAAATGAGAGTACAACATATCAAAATATGTTAGACATAACTAAAGTGACGCTGAGAAGAAATTTACAGCACTGAAATCTTACCTTATAAAAAGAAGAAAGATTTCAAATCAGTAATCTAAGTTTCCCCCTCAAGAATTAGGAAAAACACAAAACAAAACAAAGCAAGCAAAGAAAGCAAATAATAAAGGAATGTTCAGAAAACAATGAAAATGGAAACAGGAAAGCAATATAGAAAATCAATGAACCAAAAAAAAAACAAAGATTCTTCAGATAAATCAATATTAGTCAAACAGATAAACAGATTCTACAGGACACAAACACATGTAATCACTGAGAGTTTTTTACAGGGATTGGCCCAGGTGATCGTGGGGACTGGCGGTCCATATTGTCTAGGGCAAGTTCAAGGTGACGCCACTGGTGAAGGTGAAGCCGGATTCCGCAGGAGAAGCTGGCCAGCTGAAGTCGAGGCAGGAATGCAGGAATTCTTCTTTCTGACTTCTGAAATCTCAGTTTTGGCTTTAACCTCCAACTGGCCTCCTTTCATTGCTGAGGGCAATCTCATTTATTGATTGTAGATACAATTAGTCGTAGGTGCAACTAAGTGACCACAGAAGCAGATCGCTTATGAAATACCCTCATAGTAACAATCAGACCAGTGCTTGCTGGACCAGACAATTGGACGCCAGGACTTCACCAAGTTGAGTGGCAATTCCACCCTTGGACGTTTACTCCAGGGAAAGGAAAGCTTACATCTACACCAAAGCTCACGGCTGCTTTATTTGTAATAGCCAAACACTGGGAACAACCCCCATGTCCTCCAAAAAGAGAACACTTAAACAGATTGCGGCATATCCACACCACGGAGAACCACTCGGCAGTGAAAAAACAAAATAACTCAGGAACAGAGATACTCTCAAGTATCTTTCAAGGCAATTATGCTGTGTGAGCAAAGAAAGCCAATCTCAAAATAATGATGCAGTATGTTTCCATTCATACAGCATTGTTGAAGATGCAGAAAAGATTGGTGGTTGTGGGGACTTAAGGAGGAGTGGAGAGAAGAGTGAGCACCATGAGGTCCCCCTGTGAAGGTGTTGTTTCTCATTGGGGGGAAGTCACGCACCTCTAGAAACGTGAATAAATTGCATAGAGGTGAATACAAACAGACGAGGGTGTGTGCGATTGTGAAAGCTGGGAAGGATCAGAGAGCTGTACCCATGCATGGCCTGGCTGGGACACTGCCCATCAGTTCCGCGGGATCTGCCACTGGGGACGTGGGGCCCCTCTCTATTATTTCTTACAGTGGCACGAGTATCTTTCAATGGCGCTTCTTTTGTACTTTGCAAATTAAAACCACACACATTAGCTATAATTGATTAAATAACTATGTGTTATTGGCTTTTATTATAAAATCCCATTTGGTAGATGAGTCCCAAAGACTTTAAAATAATAGAACCTATTTCCATGAAACACAAAGCAGACTTTCTGACAAGGTTTAGAATTCACAGTGACTTAAAGAAAGAAGTCTCAACTAAAGTTAATTAAGGTTGAAACACATGGGTAAGTATTAATTTTTGTAAGGAAGGGAACAAATTATACATAGATATTTATTTTGTAATGTCTGTTAAGAATTATCTACTTTCTGCTTAATGTTTGACATGGTTTATATTTCCATACAATTTCCATTTTCGTTGAAAACAAAACTAGAAAAAAATATATTTTTATCAATTTCAAATATAGCACAAATCTTGCTTGCAATTCAGACTCAAAGAATTGAGACTCATTGCCATCTGGGAACAGCACCCTAATTACAGGGAAGAGGCGGAGGAAGCAAAAAGGAAAGAAAGAAACTCTAAAAAGAAAGCAAGGGTGGTCTTTTACATTCTGAAATTATAATTATAAAGTTATGTCAAATTTCAAAAGTAAAATTATGCCACAGTCTGGATTTTATTTCATGTTAGAGAAGTTAAGAGCTAAAACATAATCAGAAATACTCAATCCAATGTCATTATCATTTATTATTCAGTATTCAGAATGTGGTTAATCATATGGTTTAGCGGAAAAAAATCATTTGAGGTCGTGATTTCTATCTTTCACTGTGAAATGTTTGCTTTAACATGACATTGTTTTAATCACGGTCCCCAACTTGAAAGCCTTCAATAGCTTCGATAGCTCCGATAGCTTCAGTAGGAACAGGGCCCCACTCCTTTGCCTGTAATCACTATCATCATCAATGCTCGTTTCAGTCCTGAAACGTTCCAGGAAATCAGTAAAAGTGCAACAGCGGATGGCAAAGACAATACCGCATCATTCGGATTTTCCAAGAAGACTCTGATGGAAACAGGTACCATTTTTGAGTGACAGCAAAGTAATTCCTCAACTCATGAGGTTATGACTTCCTCGGTGGAGTAATATTAGGAAAAAGATAACAGGCATGAGAATAGTGCTTGCTAGATGGACAATTCTAAGTGACCATCTTAAAGTGGGTGGATGATATGGGGAGCCACTAGACCCCCGCATTTGGGAGGTGGTCTCCGCACAGCGGCAGTGGCCTGTCTACAGCGAGACTTTGTCTTCCCCTTCTAAGTGAGGGACGTGCAAACACGGGGCCACCCCAGACAAGACTGCTCCGTGAGCTCGGAGCCAGGGCATTTACGAGCAGGGCATGCGCTGTGCCCAGCCCCTTCCAGGCACTTTCCTCCGTCTCCACCTGCCCCTGCAGTGATGGCCCAGTGATGCCATGGCTACTCCAGGTCCAGCATCCCTGCCTCTGTCTTCTTGCCCTTGGTGCTGCCCCTGAGTGTGTGTCCATCGCAGTGGCAGGAGGTACCGCGGAGGGCGGCACCCCGGCTCCCCACGTGGCCCCTGTTAGTGGGCGCGGCCGGTGTGTGCAGTCAGGAGACACCTGTTTCGTACAACACATCAGGGAGGAAATTACAGCGCAGCTTGTATCACCAGGAGCTGATAAATGTCAGATGCACATAACGCAGGTAATTGGCTTCTTTTCTGGGGTATAAATCAACTCAATCCTCAAAAACCATGCTCTGCAGAATATCACATTTATGCCTTCCCCTCTGACAAGTGTCAAGGTCAGGAGCCTTTTGGGCAACTAAGCCAAAAATTAAAGGGAATTTATATTTTGCTGAACTCAAAACAATAAATGATACTGTTCCAAATGAATGGATTTTCCTTAAATGCCTTCACCACTCAGTGGGGACTTTTTTCCCTAATAAATGTCTAATTTACAGCATGAAATCTGCTTGTAAGGAGTCAATATTCCGTGGATGACAACCACGGGAAAATCAGTTTATCTTGCACCAGCGAGAGCTGTCTGTAAATCAGAGGACCAGGGCCAGCCTGGCACGCCTGAGGACAAAGCCACGCAACCTCCCACAAGTGGACTCTGGCCTCAAAGGATGTCACTTGGGGCAGGGGCTTTGATTCAATACAAACTCCACAAACCAACAGTTTCTGAGACTCACTAATGAATCTGATAAAACTAGTACTTCCCCTCTCTGTTTTCCTAATCAGTTCTTATAAAATCAAGAACTTCAAACCTGCTATCTGCTTAAAAAACCTGTAATGGCATGAAAGCAATTGTTACAAAAAATGTTAAATATTTGAAAAACTCGTATTAACTTATCGATCCATTTTCACCCCAAAATAGTATAACATTCCTGAAGCAATAATAGATATCGTCATAATATGGAAAATAGATGCATAGAAACTAAATTTTAGTTCTCTGGAACCGGCTCTGTTGTTATTGATTACCCAGCTGCCACTGGTACGACGTCCTCTTCCTCTTCGTGTTCTACCTGAAGCCACAGCGGAGAAGAAACAGAAATCCAGCCCCCGCTGGCTGTGCAGGAAGGTTCAGGACAAGTACTGGCATTCTGGCAGGGAAGATGCTGGATGACCTCGAGGTTTTCACTCTCATGGCCCCAAATTACCACCAGTAGTCTAGGTTACTAACCAACTAGTGGTGACCACCTACCATGGGTCATCTGGGCTACTAACTAGTGGTAACCATCTACCACAGGTCATCTAGACTACTAACTAGTGGTGACCACCTACCATGGTAGTCTAGGCTACTAACTACTGGTAAACAACTACCACAGGTTACCTGGTTACTAACTAGGGGTGGCCACCTACCACAGTAGTCTAGGCTACTAACTAGTAATGATCACCTACCACAGTAATCTAGGCTACTAACTAGTGGTGACCACCTACCATGGTAGTCTGGGCTACTAACTAGTGGTGACTACCTACCATGGTAGTCTGAGCTACTAACTACCAGTAAACAACTACCACAAGTTACCTGGTTACTAACTAGGGGTGGCCACCTACCACAGTAGTCTAGGCTACTAACTAGTAGTGACCACCTACCACAGTAGTCTAGGCTACTAGCTAGTAGTAACCACCTACCATGGGTCATCTGGGCTACTAACTAGTGGTGATCACCTACCATGGGTCATCTGGGCTACTAACTAGTGGTGATCACCTACCATATGAGATTTCCACCATCGTTTTCATGAAGCATCTCCTGGGCAAGATGTGATTTTTTAGGACAAAACATGTTTGGGCATGTTGTATAAGGTTTCCTCAGGTTTCCTGGGGTTTCCTCGGGTTTCCCCAGGTTTCCTCGGGTTTCCCCGGGTTTCCTCGGGTTTCCCCGGGTTTCCTTGATCAGCGGCCCGGCAGTGGCAGGCAGGGGCTGCTGTAGGACCAGTCCCTCAGGCAGGGAGAGGGGCAGGGCAGGGCGGGCAGGGCCCCAGGCTCTGGGGAGGTCACACCCAGCGGTGTTGCTGACCAGCGTCCTTGCACAATGGGCATCCAAAGCCAGCCCTTCCTTCCAGACCAGCAGGGCGTGTTTAGTGAGCTCATGCCTGTCACACAATTAACATTTTGCTGACTGGCATTTGTCATCAAAACGATTTCAAAATACATTTTTTAAATATGAACTTTAGAAAATTGGAAAACAAAATTAGTAATGAGAGTTTAAGTGACAGATTCTCAATGTCTTTCTCAGCCTGAAAGATGAAGAAATGAGGGTGACAAGCAAGTCCAAACCAGAACCCCAAGTCTCCCATGTGTCCCCCTCCCCCAGGAAATCATTACCAACATCCATCTCCGGATATTAATCCACTTCGCTTCTTCAGAGTTTTAATGTCTGGTGAAGTACAGATGCTCCTTAAATGCATGTTGTGCACAATCAAGGTTCGGAGTCAGAAACAATGGTATTTAACCCAATTCTTGCAGTTACTAATTGGGTGGGTGACTCTGAGCGAGAGATGCTTAAGTTGATGAGCCCCATTTCCCTTGTTGCAAAATCTATGCAATAATATACTTCAGGGCATGGGAATATTCTGGAACGACAGATGCGCATGTATATAAATATTCAATCTATAAATGATCATCAGGTACTCTACAAACACTCAATGCCTCTATCTCCTGTCTAGTTGTGTGCTCCAGGAAAGAGAACTGGAAGTAAATAAGCAAAGATATCTGTACCACAAGAAACGTCCCCGAGTTGAGCAGAAGAATGCCCTGTTGGGACTGAGTTGTGTCCCCCACTCAGGTCCACCCCTGCCCCGAGGGTGTGCACATATTTGTAAACAGAAGCCTGGAGATGCTAAGTTATTAGTTAAGGTGAGACCACAAGCAGGAGAGTGGATGTAAGTTCCACACAGCCCAGGTCCTTGTAAGCATGGGAAACTGGGGAGCAGCCAGTAAGGTGGGCGTCAACGGGACCCCAAAAAGAAAAGAGAAGATGCTGCCATGTGCAGCCATCTGACAGAAAAGCCAGGGAACAGGATGTCTGGCAGCCAGTCCAGAATGCCACAGCCTTTTGGGAGAAAGCATGGCCTTTTGCTGACTCCTCAATTTTGACTTCTAGCCTCAGAAACGTGAACCAATAGTTTCCCATTGGTTAAGCCAAGCCATGGTGTCATATCTGTTTCAGCAGTGGGGAAACTAAAACAGACCCCACCACAACGCGGCAGCTGTCCCAATCCCTGTCAGCAATGAATTTGATGTTACATGGCAGAGGGAATGAAAAGCGCAGGTGGCGTTAAGGCTGCTAAACTGGCTTTAAGATTTTTACGTGCTCCAGTGCAATCACAAGAGTCATTAAAGGATGAAGAGGGGGCAGAAGAGTCAGCATCAGCATGACATGATGTGAGAAGGATTCGACAGATCTGGGGAAAGGGGCCACAAGCCAAGGAATGCGGCAATCTCTTCCTTGCCTGCAAAAGTAGAGGAGACGGACTCTCCCCTGCAGCCTCCAGAAGTGGATTTGCCCTGCCCAGCGGGGCTCATTCCAGAACTCTGAATACAGAACTGTTAGAGAATAAATTTGTATTGTTTTAAATCACTAAGTACTTGGCAATTTGTTACAGTGGCATAAGGAACTCACAAGTGAAGCACAAGCCAGGTGGAAGGACTCTTCCAAGCAGCACTTCATTGATTTGGCTTATGCCTGCCCCTCCTTCAACCCAATCTTAAGTGCTTGCATAGTGGAGGAAGACAGCAGCGTGATTGGGGCAGCTCTGCTGGGAAGATGTGGACAGGAGGGAGGTGTCCAATGTGGAAATGCGGATCAGCAAGGATGGAGACATTTTTTCTTAGCCTTGTCCTTCCAAGATCCAGCCCCAAGATCCAGCCCCAAGATGCAGCTCAGGACTGACAGTGGAGAGCTAATCATTGTTGCATGAAAGTGCATGTAGCTTTCCTACAGTAGAGGAGGGAAGAGCTGAGGTGGTGGCTTGTCCCATGTTTGTAGTGTTTACTCATAAAACTGGTTTTTCACTCTGAAACATTCCTTTCCGCTCCCTTGTGCTCTTCAGTCATTGCCAAGCTAATGAGAGGGGCTCTCGCCTCTTCCATTCCCTGTGGAGCCTGGAGCCTCTGTTTCTCCTGCCACCACGCAAAGGTAGCCTGACCCCTGCAGGTCATCCGGCCAGGCCAAGTGGACGGCCGGGCGTAGCCCATTCCTCCACCAAGACCCATTTGTCTTTCCCGTTTGGATTGAACAGTACTTGTTACCTTTTTCCCCATGATTTGCCTAGAAATTTAGCCATTAATTAAAAGCCATAGCCTTACACTTCGAAGGCTGACATTCACATTGATTTGAGGTAAATCAAGAAGCGGAATGCTTTATTGCAAAATTCTATTAAAATGGGGCAAGTTATCACAATAGTTTATATGCATGCGTCTTTGGACATTTGTGCTTGCAATAATTCTGTAGTATAAGCATAGCTATTTATCATTAACTGTATTTATTAGAAGCTCAATTTTGAACTCCAGTGCCTTTTTCTTTAGGAAGAAGCATGGATGATTTAAATCGATGTACAATTCGAATAGTTCATCTCTCGCTCAACATTCCTCACAAACAATGAGATGTTAAAATAGCCGCACAAGAAGCCATCTGTTGAAAATCTTACCTGCTGGTTCAGCTCCCAGGTGGGTACTAGTGGTCATGGGGTGTGTGGATAGCGTTTGGGGGGAAAAGCCAAAAGGAAGAAAGCAGGAGACAGGAAAGGATGTGTAAATGGCGAAGGAGAAACTGTAGGAAGAGGCTGAGACCACAAAAGGCAAGACTGGAAAGAAAAGGAGGAGAAAAAAAGAGACAAAAGGAGGGAAAAAGAGACCAAATGATCAGAGAAAAGCTAAGAAAGAAAGCAGATGTGGAAAGTAAAAGGGAGAAGGAGAAAGGCTTACGGCAAAGCAGGGAAGGAGAAGGACAGGGGGAAGGGAAGGGAGGAGGTAAGGCAGGTGGTGGTGGGTGCTGGAGCGACAGGACACGGGAGCTGCCAGTGGGCGGCTGACCCGTTCAGACCCTCACCTCTGCCCTCTTTGGGAAGAGCCTCCTTGGTCACCATTTTAAGGCTAGCGAAGCCTGCAATCCTCTTTCTTTGCTGGACAGTACCTGCCAGCTGGGAAGTCAGAAGCTTGATGTCTGAGGCTGTTTGAAGGTGTTGTAAACTGCTGTGCGAATCAGCATTTGCATGATATCTTTGCAGGAAAACCATGTTTCCAAATCTGAAATTCTACCACAGCCATAGGAATTTGAAGGACCGCAGAGTTGCCTGCCCATTGCTCTAACTCACCATTTGATGGCTCTGCGTGGTTGCCAGGACCGTTTCGAACTTTTCTTTCTTTCTCCCCACACACACACCCCCCCCCCCATGAAATGATCAGATGGGAGCGGCTAGAACTGTTGCGGGCAGTATATTTCCACTTGGTGCTGCAGATCTGGGTCAGCCAGAGAAGGCCCCGATGGGGCCGGGGCGAGCGATGCCTCCTGGGGGAAGGGCTTCGCGTGGGGCGGCTCTACCATGTGGCCCTGACCTCTTGGGCTCTGCCTCAAGCGTGGCAGACACACTTGAGAGTGCCACAGAGATGAGTGCATGCTGGTAGTTATCCTGCCACGTCAGGGGCACTTCCAGACCAACCCGGCACCTTGGCCAAGCCCCCAACTAGATTGATTTTGCTGCTGTTTACAGTATCTATTGGCCAATTACTTCACTGCCATGACTTGATTTTTCCGTGTAGACAAAACCACACCCACAAAGTCGAGAAGAAACAGAGATTCAAGATAATTAAATAGCTCCGAAATAATCAAATGTCCCATTACTGAGAAGTTGGGAGTCGAGTTTGTTTTCCTCTGATTCCCAAATAATTACTGCCTCCCTCTTTGCCTGTGTAGACACCACCTCAGTAAAAGCAAAAGATAGTGCTTTTAGAGAAATAAAGCATTAATTTTGACATTTTGAAAGCAGCATATTATAGCTTAAAACAAGAAGCTGCAAGCTCTCGAGCATCACTTCTGACAAACAGCGGTGGGGAGAGCACGCAGCTCTTTGGAACGCCTCCCTGCAGAGTGTTTCCCACCACCCTGAACTTTCTGAGTTACATTCCAGAACTTGACCAGGCAATGGGCGATCTTCCTTGTTGAATTACACCTGGTCTCAGGGACAGAGTGACCTGGCAGGTACTCCGTTCCAGCCCCCACCTGGAAGGCGGGTCAGCGTCGCCCCCAAGGAAGCCAGTTGTCAAGGGACAGCCCAGAGGACACTGAGGCAGCCACCAGCCCCCCAGCAGAGGGTTGTGCTTTTCCCCACAGGCCAGCACACCTGTGAAGCGGCTGCATCCCAGAGACATGTCGCAACAATTCTTTGATGCACGGAGCTAATTTTAGAGGCTTTGAAATCAGTTCCTTTCACTGGTAGATAAAGTCAAAAATGGAAGGCCCATGAATCTGGGAGAGGTCACACTCCTTTACAGGTTTAGGTGATTGGTTTGCAATAAAACCCCTGAGAGCTGCTAGTTTTTAATGAGCTTTCTCAGAGGTGAACTTGTCTTTGCAGAGAGGACTGCGGAAAGCTCTGTTCCATGCAGCTGCCACCTAAGCTGCTCACCAGCCTGGTGCTTGTGGACTCAAAAAATATTCTGAGGGGTTTCCCTTCTGTAGAAAAAAAAATGGCTCTTCCTGATATTTGTTTGCAAAGTTCTGAAACAAAAACATGGAGGACGTTGATTCCAACCTAATGTTTTGATCTGTCTATATCTGCCAATGCATAATCAAAATGTAACGCCTTGGGTGGGCCACAGTGGCTCAGTGGAAGAGTTCTCATCTGCCATGCCAGAGACCCAGGTTCAAATCCCAGTGCCTGACCATTATGGAAAAAAAAAATCAATGCCTTTACACGTGTGGTGGTTAGATTCACTTGTCAACTTGGCCAGGTGAAGGCACCTAGTTCTGTTGCTGTGGACATGCGCCAATGGTACATGAACCTCATCTGTTGCTCATTACATCTGCAGTCAGTTAGGAGGCGTGCCTGCTGCAATGAGTGACGTTTGACTTAATTGGCTGGTGCTTAAATGAGAGAGCACAATGTGGCACAGCCCAAGCAGCTCGGTGTTCCTCATCTCAACACTCACAGCTCAGCCCAGGCCTTTGGAGATGGAGAAAGGAATCACCCCAGAGAAAGTTGTTGGAACCCAGAGGCCTGGAGAGAAGGCCAGCAGAGATCACCCTGTGCCTTCCCATGTCAGAAAGAATCTCAGATGAAAGTTAGCTGCCTTTCCTCTGAAGAACTGATGAAATAAATCCCCTTTTATTAAAAGCCAATCCATCTCTGGTGTGTTCCATTCCGACAGCTAGGAAACTAGCACACCATCTTACAGAATGCGGCTTTCTCAACCAGTAAGTTTACAACCACATGTTAGGTGGGAGAACTTCATTCTAACAGGTTAATTTCCATGGTGAGGAAATAATTTTAAAGAATCCCTTAATGAACAAAATTCATTTTCCTTACATTGAAATTGAAGTTCCCTGCTGAATAGTCTGGTCCAAATAATAATCACAAATAGTTCCGTTTTGGGCATGAAGTTGGTGTTAAACAAATATGGGGTGAAAAAATAAACACACACACCCTCTGAGGTTTAATCAAATCAGACTTCTAATTACTTTGATTGCTGGGATATTACCCATTGCCAGAAATATTGTCGCTCCAAATATTTCTGTAAGATGCTCAATGATCCTCTCTAACTTCTGAATCTTCATTATTTGCTGCAAGGGAGCTCTAGTTCACAATTAAATTAGCATATTGACGGAGATTCAAGAGTGGATGCATTTAATGAAAAATTAGAATGCACATCATCTTCAATGTAAAAAAATAAACCTAAATTCTTGTTCCTGTTCAATTTCATGCCATAATATATTTCATGCTCATATGTAAAATTCTCCAAAACATTAACTTGAGTTTCTGACTCCAAAACCCCTGTTGGAAAGCAGCTGCCTCCATGTCTGCCTTTCTCCCCAAATTCCTGAGCCAGATCTGGAGCATACTGACCTCAGATCACAGAAGGGCTCAGCCTCAGGGCCTCACAACCGGGAAAGGCAGAATTGCCGAGCAGGGCCGCAGTTGACCAGGAGATGCCCATTTCCCCTGCAAGCCCTCCAGCAGGACCAGCCTCTTAAGCAGGCATCATGACGCCCACCACAGGGCTCCCGGACCCTGCGGGACAAAAGTAGCTTCTCAATGTACAGAGAGATTAAGTGCACACAACTGGGTAGCTGGAGCCCCAGAGAAGTCCTGCCATGGCCGGTTTAAATGTCAGCGTTATGCTCTCAGGAACCCCCTCCCCTCCGGACCACCCCTCCACTCACACATTGTGTGCCAACATGTTCAAGGTCTGCCTGGTTCATATCTACCTGTCTACATCTATATAGGCACAAATATCTATAGATATAAAGAGAGTTTTTTAAGTTTGGGGTCCAACTCCTCTTACTAGGTGACACATAAATCACTTTGCCTCCCAGAGCCTCTTTCCTCTTACGTGAATGGAGAAAATCATTACCAAGTTGAAGTGATTTGTAAGACAGAGCTTGGTAAATTGCAAGTTGCACCCACACAAGACCCACTGCCTTGTATGCAGCTGGCACTCCATAAGTGCACATTTATACATTGGACAGAATTGCTGTGCCAGGGCCCCACTTGCTCCTCTGCAATGTACAGCTCAAATCTAAATTGGACTGCTCTCTGCAGTTCTAAATTTCAGTATTTAGTTTAGGGGAGGGAAGACGCAAGAGGCCTGGGATGAAGGGGGCAGGAAACAGCTGCCAATGGCTCTCAGCCGGAAGGGTCCTCTGTGTTTTATGGAAATTGTCCCAATAACTAAAGTCTTTAAATAGAAGATTAGCATATTTTCAGATATAAAACTTTGATCACGTCTTCTCTGTCATTAAAGAAATCAGATGCACGTGGGAGCTGTTCCCGCAGCTTGGCGCTGTCTTCCCGGACACCCCTAAAGCTCACACCTCCTTCCCATGGCTGGAGCCCCTTGCCCGAGTGCCAGCCAGTCCCTGCTCTTGAAAGTCCTGCCTGCTCTTGAAAGTCCTGTCTTTGTGTCATTGAATATGTTCTTTGCCTCTCTTGCCTCACAAATTTGCCAAGATGATCCTTTTCTTTAAAACTCAATTCAAATCCTACTGCCACCATGAACCCCCTGATTAGCCCGCCATTCTCAGGTCTTTCTTCAAGGCCAGCCCATGAAGGACTTTCTTTCTTGGGTAAATTGGCCCCTGTGGTGTGGGTTCCAGCCGGACCTCTCGCCTGTGGTGGACGCCTGATGCCTGTCCTTCCTGGGCCACCTGGAGCACTGCTGAGCTTGCCGATTAGAGGCCGGGCACATCTGGACCAGGCCAAAAGCTGAGCAAGGAGAACGTAGTTCTTTCTGCCCTGACAGACTCCACAGAAGAGAGCATTTTAGCTGGACTTGGAGGGACCATTCTGATCTCCCAGCCACGTTACGAGCTCCAGACTCTGAGTTCACCAGGTGGATTCCAAGGGCGAGAACATGGCAAAGAGGACGCAAGACAACAGAGACAAAACAGAGAGATCACGGCAGTTCCAGCAGAGACAGAACGTCCCGGAGCTGGGTTTGGCGAGAACTGTTGGCGTTAAAGCCACAGAATAAGAGTGTGGAATTGGGGGGCCATCGAGATGCAGCTGTGAAAAGACGCCTGTATACCGGCTGGGAAACAGGGTCAGGCTCCTTCGCGGGGAGGTGCGTGTGCAAAGCTCAGGCCCATGGTGGGGCGGACCCAGAGGTCTCGGCTGCCAGGGCCGGGGGCACCCCCACATGCCGCGCCCCTTAAAGTGTGACCTGCCTTCGAGCTGCCCCCAGCCCAGTTTGGCCGACTTGGGGGCCCTTCCCTTCCTTTAAGCTGCTTTTGCAAATTTCTGATTAGATCAACTATGAATCAGTGTATACATTTCAAATCAAAAGTCAATATTATTTCCAAATTCTTAAGAGACACTTCATCATGTTTACCAATGACTAAGAATAAAACATGAACAGCTAAAATGTGGTTAGGGCTTTCACGGGTGTGAAGGAAGGAACATTCCCTAGCTGACCTTGACAGGTGAGACGGTCACTCCAGAGGCAGAGCCCCCTGCTTGGGACTCACAGCACAAGCCAGCACAGGGGCCCCAGCTGCCCCCAGGGCAGGGCCCTTCCCTCGCAGGCGCCAAGAGCGTAGAGGGTCCCAGGAGAGAGCGCTGAGATCCTGCACTAATGACAACTGTAACGTCCACATGGTCAGAGGCCATCAGGGAGACTGCGGGTCAGCACCAGCCAGCGGCCACAGGGCAAGGGACCTGTGGCTGGTGCCCCGGGACATGGGAAGGAGGAGGGAGTTCCCATCGAGATGGAGCTCAGAGGCTGTCACTGGTGAGAGTTGGGACATGCAGACCTGTCCTTCCTCACTGAGCCACATCAATGCATCCCCAGGAAATGACCAGGAGCAGCCCCACCCCCACCTCACCCCTAGTGCAGCCCTCAGCCTGCATCTGCCAGTGGCCTCTGGAGAGGAAGCCACAGCCGAGCACTGTGGGTCCCCATCAAGGACAAGCTGCACAGGTGTGCAGGGAAGGGCAGCTGCACCCAGGTCCCTGAGGACAGGACCCTCGGCCACGCAGAGACACAGGCACAGTGAGACAACACCCCCACCCCCGGAGCTGCCATGCTCCTGGCTACCTGGCCATCCCCCTTGGTCCTACACCTCCTTGTTTCCCTCACCCGGCTCTCCTTAGTAAAGTGCCTCCCCCGTTCCCCTCCTGGCAGGCCTGCACTGCTGGGCCTTCAGTATCTATCCTTACGGCTGTGTGGGAAGCACCGCAGCTGCTCCCTCCAGTCTGGGCAGTGGAGCTGGCTGGGGGAAAGTCCACTCACACCAGCAGCGAGGCTCACCGTCAACCCTTCCAAGGTGCTGCCTGCACCCATGCGCACAGGACAGACGGACATTCTGGGCCCTGTCCTGGCCCCACCCCCACTCCCAGCACAGGAGGCCCCACAGCTCTGCTCAGGGCGCTGCCAGTCGGAGGAGGGGCGCCAAGTGTACACACCGAACCCCCACATCGGCCGCCGCTCCTGCAAAGCCGTTCCCGCTTCCAGAAGAAACTCGCTGCCCTTCAGCACCGTCATTCCAAAGTCCAAGCCAGACTCGTTGTGACTCTTTGGAAAC
The DNA here is from genome assembly GCF_023851605.1 of Tamandua tetradactyla. Lineage (NCBI taxonomy): Eukaryota > Metazoa > Chordata > Mammalia > Pilosa > Myrmecophagidae > Tamandua > Tamandua tetradactyla. Next base: position 4,050,858 of record NC_135344.1, on the reverse strand, counting down.
CCAACTGGGGAGCGCCAGGGCTGCCCAGCCCGCAGGCCGCTTTCCACAGTTCAGCAATAGCGCCTCCTCCTCGCGGTGAGCGGCTGGCGCCGGGGCACACCTGGGCAGCTGCACGCAGTGGGGTCCCCGTGCCCCACCCCAGCCCGGCCGCGCAGCTCGGGAAGGGCGCCATTCCGGCCGAGGAGAGCAGAGGGCTGAGGCGGCCCCACCCGTCCTGTGCTTTTCCTCCAAGCCGGTCAGAGGACCGGAGCTCAGGAGCCCTTGCCCTTTGTCTTCACCTTGGAACCTGGCACCCAGCTCTCCCATCCTGACTTTTCCCTCCACTTTTCCTCTCTGGGAAGACACAGCTGCATGGAAATAATGAAACAATAAAGGGAAGCCAGAAAGCGGCGGCACTGGGAGCTTCAGACTCCAGCGGGGAGGCCAGCGCCCAGGCCAGCTCAGGGGCTGTCCCGGGAGGGGGGCGCAGGGAGAAGGGACGCACGTGGCACCTGGCCTGGCACCCAAAACTCTGCCCTGATGTGCCCTGGGCACTCCGCCTCAGCTGCCACCCCAGGAACTGCGCCCCTCTCCCCGCCCAGGGCCCCAGCCTCTCCCGCCCGCTGCCCACCTGAAGGCCCAGCCAGGCCGGTTCTGCTCCCAGACGGTGCCGCGGGGGCTCCCGGGCCCCACCCTGACCTTCAGGCCCGCTGGCTGCAGACTCCTGGCACGGGCAGCACAGGACTGCCCGTGGGGTCTCGGGGGGAGGCCCAGCCCGCCCCGCCCCTGCCCCCGCCCCCTGACGCAGCCCAGGACCCCAGCCGCATGTTGCCCCAGCCCCAGCTATAACTGCAGTCCGGTCGGCTGGGTGGGATGGAAGTCGACCGGACAGGTCGGTGGGGCAGGCAGGAGCTCCAAAGGCCATTCCCATCCACCCGCTCCCACATCTCGGCCGCTGCCTGCCGCTGAGGGATGGAGCCTGCACACCTGAGCTCCAGGCCTGGGCTCTCCCCTTCCTCCCGGGAGCCGTGGCAGGGCCCCTCCTGAGTGCAGCCGGTCCGGAAGCCAGGGCCCGCCTTTCCGTGGCCTATTCCGTGAGTGGCCCCCGTGGCCTCCGCTCCGCAGAGCAGGCCTGCAGCCAGGACGGGCTCCCGGCCACTCGTCCTGCTGGGCTCACGTGCCCTGGTGGCACAAGCCGTTGTTGCACGCCGTGTGGCGAATTCGGGGGGCACGCCCCGTGAGCGCTCTGTGATGGGCGTCCGCGCGGTCCCCGCCTCGGGTCGGTCAACAACACGGCCCACAGGCGGCCACGCCCCTGCTGTCGGGACTGGCTGGGAAAGGCTCCTCCCGTCGGGGCAGAGCGCGCCGCCCTTCCAGAGCTGCGCATGCGTAGGTCAGTGCGGCCTCGCCCTTGCCACCTGGCTGGCATCTTGGGGCTTTAATAATAGTGATGGGTATTTCAACTATAACCAAAGCGATGAGCTGCCGCTCGAAGTCGCCAGCCTTCGGTGGTCAGGGAATGGCCTGATCATGGAAAGCGAAAGTGGAGGGCAGGGCGCTGGAGTGACACGCAGCTTACCCTCTCATCTCCTCCAAAGCCAAGTGCGCGATCAAAGGAATTCCATCTGAGTAGGTTTTTACTGAAAAGACATCCTGGAAAGCAACGGAGTTGTCTCCAAAGAAGGTAGAGTGTCCCCTTCCCCGCAGATTTAGAAGATAAGAACTGATTCTTATTTCAGGGACTCTCGGTGGTCTGGGAAAGCCCATCCCTTCCACACCACCCCATGTCTGTGAATTGCAGAATGACCCGGGACTCCCCTTCAGCACAAAGGGTTCCTCCTATGACACGAGCCTGTGACAGCAGATCACAGGGCTGGGGAGCGAGCTTCAGGGGTGTGGTAGACAAGCCTGGATTTGAGTGTAGCTTTGCCTGTCACTGTTGTGTTAGTGTCAGGAAGGGCCCCTCTGAACCTCAGTATCTTCATCTGCCATTATGGTCTGCCCCAGTGTACCTGCTAGGAGTGAGAGGGTTAGGGCTGATGCACCTGTGGGCACTTCCCCATCTCAGCTGGTGGCTACAATATCCCACCATGTGAGAACTGCCACTTGCTTCTAACAAAGAAGACACTGAGTCGCAGAGAGGCTCAGTCTCACTCAGGTCCCGGCAGAGGCCCTAGGTCGACCGCACACAAACTGTGCCTCGAGGTCCATGCAGATGTCGTTACAGTGTTATCATCATCTAGCAGTCATAGGGCGCGATGCCCCAGCCTGACGGTGTGCTGCCATCCAAAAAGTAAAAGTTAATCTTTTTGGTTGTGCATTTCCTTTGGGCTACACTTACTAACTTGAGACTGGGAAAGTCTTCCTGCTCACAATTGAAGAGGTTTATACATCCTTTGCAGGCTTTTAAGATTTGGCAAAAGATGATGCTCAAAGTTATTTTAGATGCTGTAGAAAATGCAGATGGTTTCCCACATTCTGGGGGAGGATTCCTCCTTGCTAGAAAAAGGCTTTGCCAGAACACAAGGGAAAATGCTGACAAAGGAGCTAAGTGAGAGGAAAAGGAACGCTCAAGCTGCCCTCAAAGAAAGAGCAAACCTAGCAAACTCAAGTTGTCCCCATACTGGAAAAGGCCCTAAAAAGAGGTCCAGGAGCAGAAAAACCCTGTGTCTCAATAAATGCATAAACGGCCCCAGAATATCTCAATGCTAAGACAAATCCTAACGTAGCTCAACTGAAGGCCGGTAATTGCCTCTGGAACATTATCTTTCCACCATCATTTTAAAAGCTGCTTCTAAACACAAGCTAGTTTGTGAAGTTTTATTATTGCCTTTTGTGATGAAATTGATCTAATTCAGTCTCCAAAATAGCTATTTTGACTCAATTCATAGAGCTTTTAAACAATGGTTTCAAATTAATCATGCTTTTAAAAAGTAAGCATACAGACACATAATTCTTGGAGAAAAAACTATCTAAAACTTTTAGGAAACCTATAATTTAAAAATTCGCAACAAACCAAACACTCACTCGAATGCCATATACCAAACGACAAAGGCTTTGGGGACTGCCGAACAGCCGTGGTGACCCCAGGACCCCTGCACGTCACATGCAGCTGCAATGGCGCCCACTGCCACGTCCTCGGCTTCGGGTGACAAACTGGCCACCCTGCGCGATTTTATGGTGTTTCTGTGTGAACATGGTCTCCCCGGCTACCGAACCACAGACACCTGTGACCTGCTTCCAAGCTTCACCTGCTTTCTGGTGTGCCGGTCCTGCGCCCTTTTATTGTAAAAACACTTGCCTTGATAGTAGATCGAATACATGTCTAGGCCTGAAAAGCAAAGATTTCCAGAACATGTTGAGACAATTATTTTTTTTCCCACTAACAAGAAGGTGGTTCTTAAATCCTTCAAGAACTGTCTCCAGATCCACAAATCCTATTTGGATAGCTCTTACAGTAGGCAAGAGGAAACCCATAATCATAATTTTGAAAAAGCATGGTGAGGACTAAGTGACAGCGGTCTGAGGTGCTCTTGGGTCCTCTGCCAGAGTTTACAGCTGTAGTGAACAGTTTGATGCAGCTCTAATTTCTAATTACGTCTTACTGGGAGTGGGGGAGGCTGTCAATTGTACTCGTCCCGTGGTGAGAAACAAAATGATTCTGCTCTTTCCTGCCAACCAAATCATCCTATTCTTCGGCAAGGCTAAGAATAATCATCTAAATAACAAAAATCAGCAGGAGTGGCTGACATTTTAGGAATGGCTACTGGCTTTTCCAGAGAGATGTGCCGCTGGAGTGCAAAGGTCTGACAAGCCTTTCAGAAGAGACTTCTGAGCATGCAATAGTGTGGCCCTTCCTTGCACTCCGAAAGAGGTGAATTTGGCCTTCACCCCTCCGACCCCTCTTCCTGCAGGCAGGCGGCCTCCTCTCTCCCCACCCGGGCCCCTGCGTGGCGGCAGGAGTGACACCCGCACGGTGGACCATCGTCCTGTTCAGGGTTGTGGCCACAGCAGGGACCCTGCCTCAGCCCGGGGCCCAGGACGGCAGGGCCGGGGAGGGCTGCTGCAGCCCACGGGGCCCCGAAGGCAGGAGCGCTGAGGCCGCCGCGCAGCGAGGGACCCGACAGGCAGACGCCAGGCCTGTCCCCCGTCCTGTGACCAGCGCTTGGTGGATGAGCTGCCACCAGGGCCACCGGGGCTGGTCAGAGAGCAGGTGACCCTGGAGGCCAGGGACCCACTATCAGGGTCATGGGCATCTCAGTAGTTCTGGAAGCTCACAGGAGGAAAGTTCTTCACCCCGGGACTGCCCCAGCCCCCAGGGAGCTGTTCACAGCCTCAGTCCCTGGTCTCTGCTCCTCGGGGAGGACGGAGGGAGACGTTGGTGATGGCCCCAGGGGACTTTCCGTGCTTCGTCCTTCGGGGGCGTGAAGGGAGTTTTCCAGGGCAGTAGGGGTCCCTCCCTTGTCCAGGCCAGGAGAGGCTGCCAGGGGCTGCTCAAAGGCCAGACCCCAGGCCAGCAGGGACAGTGGGGGCAGTGGGGGCCAGTGGGGGGCAGTGGGGGGCAGCAGAGGACAACAGGGTCAGCAGCAGGCAGCAGGGGAAGTGGGGCCAGTGGGGTCAGCAGGGGCCAGTGGGGGGCAGCAGGGGCTGGGGGGGCAATGAGGGGCAGTGGGGGCCAGTGGGGGTCAGCAGAGGACAACAAGGTCAGCAGCAGGCAGCAGGGGGAAGTGGGGCCAGCGGGTCAGCAGGGGCCAGTGGGGGGCAGTGGGGGCAGCAGGGGCAGCGGGGATCAGTGGGGGTTGGCTGGCACCCGGAGCACCCACCCCAGCCAGGGGCGCCCTCGGCTGTCTTTAGTATGGAAAAAAGTCTAATAGTTGTGAGTTCTCTCAAATTGCGATGTTCTATCGGGAAGGTTTTTAAAAACCTGAAGAAGCTCGTGGGAGCGTCACCTGGAGACTCGGGGCGCCGGGCTGGCCCTTCTCTTCAGGGTGACGAGCCTGCGCAGGGCCACGTGGTGCTCGCTGGACCCCAGTGTGCCGGCGTTTATGCCCTGCCCGGCGGTGGGCACCATCGGGACATTCACACCCCACTCATCAGAGACTCGCGACGTCCTCTCCGAGGCTGACCAGCCGTTTCCAGCTCTGTGCTTTGCTGGGCTCTCGAGCACGGCCTTGTGCGCAGGCAGGGCCTGACTTGGTGTGAGGCACCGTGAAAGTTGTACAAAAAAGCCCCAGTGGCTGGTGCCCAGTCAGGCTGACTTAAAAGGATGCGGACACTGGCTCAGCTCCCCCGGCCGTTTAAGTTAAAATCCGACTTTTCAGCCGCTTCGTACAACAGGCCACACAGCGAGGTCAGCCATAAACCTCACAGCCCCCATGAAACTAAGGCAAACCTTAGGAAGGAAGAGTCACAGGATGACTAAGGAATTCCGTGGCTGTGACGCGCTGTAAGTGACTGTTGAAGTTGTCGTTTTCACGTAGGCTGGATTCCTCCCTGGTGAAAACCCCACCTCTGGCTAGCGTGGGGCGAGGCTTGGCTGGTGCCGGGGAGTCTGGAATGGGGCCACTGGCCGCAGCACTGCTGGACGGCAAGTTTGTGGACGTGGGAGATGAAGAAAAGCGCTTCTCCTGCAGTAATCGGGGACCAGTTTCCCTGGCCCTGTGATGATATTTATGAGCAAGTGGAGACGCGGACGCTCCTGTCATCACGTGGACGGGATACAGAACCGTCAGGCCACGACAGGGACGCCTCTGCGGGACAGCGGCCGGGTGCCCAGGCCTGAGCTGAGAAAGGCAGGCCCTGGATCCCAGCGAGGGCTCCCAGGGTGGCAAACGCGGCTGGACGTCGCAAACCCCTGAGTGTCACAGAGAAATCACAAAGCGTTCCTGGGGACAGGGTTCCCAGAAGGCAGGCAGCACTGGCCGGGGCCCCCGTGCCCCCCTCCAGGCCCACTTCTCGCTGCGCTGCCCTCACTCTCGTGGGCTCTGAACCCCCCATGCCCCAAGGAAGTGGCCCTCTCAGCTCAGCACCCTGCGGGAGGAGCCACCTGTGGTTTTAGGGGACCCGGCCGGCCCGGGCCAGCTGAGGCCCGGCATTCTCAGCACCAGTTCCTGCAGGCACCGCCTTTGCTGATGGGCAGGAAGCACAATGCGTTCACCCCCCAGCATTTCGCCGAGTGCCTCCCATGTGGTGCTGCAGCAGGGGGCTGTGAGGTAGCTAAGGGAGCCCCTTCTCAGGGCACTACAGCTTCGGCCCCCAGCCCACGTGCACCGAGCAAGGGCACGTCCGCCCCATCTGCTCCGGTAGGCACAGCAGACGCCGTGGCACACCCAGCACCCTGGGAAGCCGGCAGTGCAGGAGCCCAGGACCCCGCTCTCGGGTCAGCAGATGCCCCCCAGATCTGCTTTCCACACCGAGTTAGGACCAACCCCATCAACCTCTCCCCAGGGGCTTCCCTCAGCTGTTGACCTGTACTGCAGCTGGGCCATCCCTTCACCTGCCTGGAAGCCTCTCCCCAGGGGGAAATGTGAATTTAAGGTTCTACTTCTTTGAGAATTTCTGTAACATCTTATGAAATGCAGCATCAGCTCCCAGCCGACCAGTGATGGATGGAGCATGGTGGGGTCTCAAGGGGCACGGGAGCTGCCCAGACCAGAAGCTGAGGCCGATTCCTGGCCCGGCGAGGGGGCCGCGGGCTGTGGCACCCCAACGCAGGGAGGCTTCACCGTGTGAAATCTCTCTCCACTCTGGACCAGTCCTGCCAAGGTCTGCCCGGGAACCACGGCCTCCTGAGGCCCCGCTGTGCCCGATGAGTCACCCGCCAGACCTGGGCTGGGTTTTCCACAGTGTCCGCACTGGCAGCATTGTGACTGCGCCTGCACCCTTGGGACTGCCGACCCGGGGAGCTCTGGATCCAAGCAAACCTAGGACCCCTCCCAGATGCCTCTACCAGGCACCAGCTGTTGCCTGACCCCCACCCTCTGAGCCCTAGCTGGCACATCTGCAAAGTGGGCATCGCAATGTCCAGCCCCACAGTGGTCAGAAGGAGCTGGAATTCAAATTATGCCCATTCCATAATAATAGGCTGCACCATTTAATCACTGCTCAGACTGTGCCTCAGCTTCAAATGAAATTTTAAGAAGAGAAACATTGTCTTTTGTTCCTTAGTTGCAAGGCAGAATTTGAAACTTTCCACGAGGGAAAAAATATTCATATAGAAGTACCATAAAATTGCACAGGGCGGCATTAATTCATCATTGCAGCTAATTCTGTGTGTGTGTATATGATCTCCCACAAAATGCTTTAAATCATTTTGTATTTGTTAGTAACTGTTTTCAGGTATGAAAATGCGGAAATCATACTGAATGTCATATCTAAGGAACTGTAATGAAATGAAACTGGCAGGTGTTGCCGGAGAGAAGAGAAAGGGAAGGCAAAAGCGGGAGCAGGGTGGGGAAATGGAAGCAGGGTGCGCGCTACCGACACCAGCCGTCACGACTCAAGCCACAGAAACTGAACAAAGCCACCAGGAAAAGTGAGTCGGGGCCTTGGCATTTCTGCAAGATGCTTTTGTGAACAGGGGCTTTTGAAAAGTTTACGACGTAATCATGGCAACCATAGAAAATCTTCTGGTTTCGAAAGAGAAAGGAAATTAATATGCAAACACTTGGAAAGAAAGCATTTCATATGTGCAAAGCAAATGATTTAGTGATGTTCTTTTTATATTAAATGAGGCAGGAGATCACAAACTAAAAAAAACACTTAAATATGATTTTAAAATTAATTATGCTTCACCCCATTATAGTATTTAAATTGTTTATTCATGCATTGGCTCGTCAGATGGAAGGCGTGCGTTTGCCCTCCCTCAGAGCTGAGCACTGCCTGCTCTGTGAGATGTGCCCAGTGTGATACCTGGGCCCCAAATTCTGTGAGATGTGATCAGTGTGATACCTGGGCCCCGTGCGGCTTGTGAGGAGGGGCCAAGCAGATCACGAGGGCAAGGTCCGTTTCGGAGAGAGCTGCTATTTCTGTTGTTGGTTTCGGTTTTCTAAAGTATTACACTACAGTAGTTTTGCCATTGTTACTCCAGATTAGCATTTTGCCAAATTAAAAAAAATTCTTAACTTTAAAGTGATAAGAAACGTTACCACAAAAAGAACTTCAAGTAGAACAATTAGCAAATAGAACCCAATCTTTAACTACTAGCCATCATGGCTAGCCAATCCATGGACAAATCCTTTGAAGTTTGAATAGAAGTTTGTACTTTGAGGGTCTTTTTCTGCATATGCTTAAGGAAAAACATTTTAAAAAGAAAAAAAAAGCTATTGAAAAGGAAACAAAATGTTAGGTTTGAGTAAGATGGTGCATTGACTGACAGCGCCCAATAAGCGGGGTTCCCTTTGGCCGGTTCCTGCAGAGACCTGGGGATCCCTGCTTCTTGCTCTCTCCCGAAGCCCGGGAGTAGAAAAGTGTAGATAACTTGCTTGTCGGGATTGGCCCCACCGTTTCTCTTTTCTTCCTGTGGTGGAGTCGGATGATGACCCACAATCTGTCCCATGTCTCTGGGGGTGGGAAGGTGATATCCACTCCAGAGTCGTGTCCATAAGGGATTTCTTTTTCTGACACGTCTCTACCACCACTCCTGTCATGTAGGAGTCACAAAGATGCATTTAGCTGCCCGCAGGAGCAAGCCCACCCTTCTCCTGATGCGTTGTTGTGGCCAGTGCTCCCGCTACAGCACAACTGCTTCTGGGCCTTGGGGATCACACCTGCAGGGCGTCTGAAATCACTTGAAATGCCTTAGCGTCAAGGATGAGTGTGACCCAATCCCAGATGCACCGTGCTGAGGGGCGCTCCCACCCACAAACCTTCTGTACTTACTTAGGACACACATCTACGTTGGCGACAGCCCCACTCATTGATTCAGATTGTAGCATTTAAGCCATTATGTTTCTCTTTCCAGCAGATGAGAATTCTTTGGGGGTGAAGGATCATTTTTCTTTCAATTCACAAGAGGGCCTTGCCGACAGTTGGTGTGCTGCAAATATTTGCTGGACAAATGAATGGACGGATAATTCAGAGTTCTCACTTCTCTCCCACATTGCAGACCAGATTTCCATTGCCAACAGAAAACGCAAACAAGCGCTTCCATCTCTCAAACTGCTGACTGCAAAACCAGTGTGAGAAGACAGCGCCCCAGCTCCTCCCTGGCGTTCAGAAGAGAAGGAGGCCAGATCGCGCCCACTGCAGCTCGGAAGCCACAGGGAAACCACGCCTGTCGCCCCCCATAAACCCAGCCTGGGTCTGCGGGGTTGCCTTGGTAAGAGGAAATACATCCCTGAGCAGGCTGGAGTCAGTTGTTCACGTGACAGCAGGGAAAATGCTGGAAGACAACCTTTCTAAGAAGTGGCCGCCAGGGTTCCATTGCGTCTTCCTGAACCGCATGTGGTTTCCCTTCACCGTGGCTTCCAGACTCCACAGCCTCCACGGCCGGCTCGGGCAGGACAGGCTGCTGGAATGGGAGCCCCACACCAGACCACCTCTGTCCTTTGGCACTGCGGCAGCCCCCACAGCAGCCCCCCACGGCAGCCCCCCACGGCAGCCCCCACCGCAGACCCCACAGCAGCCCCCACAGCAGCCCCCACTGCAGACCCCACAGCAGCCCCCACAGCAGCCCCCACAGCAGCCCCCACTGCAGACCCCACAGCAGCCCCCACTGCAGACCCCACAGCAGCCCCCACTGCAGACCCCACTGCAGACCCCACGGCAGCCCCCATCGCAGCCCCCATGGCAGCCCCCTTTGCAGACCCCACTGCGGCCCCCACAGCACAAGGACCCGGCGTGACGAGGCACAAGGACTGTGGCTCCAGTGTGAAATGCTCACACAGAAATGCGGAGCTCACACGTTTAAAAAGGTCAACATAAGTTTCTTTTTTTTTCAAAATCTTTTTTTCAACAAGATTTTGAACTTTTATACCTCACGAGACAATGTGGAATGTGTGCAGGGGAGTCAATGATAATATGAAGAAATATATTCTTTAAAAGAACATTTTTTATTGTGATATATAACATATATATAAAAACAAGTAATAAATTTCAAAGTATGCTGTAACAGTTATAGAACAGATTTCAGAATTCCGTGTCGGCTACAATTCCACAATTTCAAGTTTTTCCTTCTAGCTGCTCCAAGACACTGGAGACCAAAAGAAATATCAACATGGTGATGCAGCAGTCATACTCATTTGTTAAATCCTGTCTTCACTGTTACGTCTCCTCCTCCTTTGATCTCTCTCCCACTCTGTAGGGGTATTTGGGCTATGCCCATTCTAACTGTTTCATGTTGGAAGGGGCTGTTGATAATATGGGACAGGGGATGGAACTAACTGGTGTTCTGGAGAGGCTGGCCTCTCTGGGTTTCAGGACTTATCTGGCCTAGGAATCCATCTGGAGTTTGTAGGTTTCTGGAAAGTAATCATAGTGCATGGAACCTTTTAGTGTCTCAAAGCCCAGGTGTTCTTCAGGGTTGGCGGGAATGGTTTTGGTTAAGGTTTGGCAACTGTAACAATTAGCAGTATCCAGCTGAAGCTTGCATAAGAGTAGCCTCCAGAGTAGCCGCTCGACTCTATTTGAACCCAGCCACTGATGGCTTATTTTATTACGAGAAAATATATTTTTTAAATGATTTCTACTTGAAATACCAAGACACCAGTTGAAAGAAAGGAATAGAGGAATCAAGAATGTCAAGGGAACGTAACTACCAAGAAAAAAATTACCTTGTTCATTTGTTTTTCTAGGTATTACATGGGAGTACTAGAGTAACAAAAATAGGATCTCAAAATCTGCCCTCCTCAAAGTATCACCCCAAAATGCCCATGCAGTGGATACGAGGGGCTCCCCCACTGTCCCCTCGTCTGCCAGGTTGATCACCGGCAGCATCAGCCCCTCTCGTCCTGCTCCTTTGTCTCCCAGGCCCCCTGGTGACTTACAGAAAGGGGGCGAGTGGGCAGTATGAGCAAGCTTCCCGGGGTGCCCCCACCTCCTCTCCTTCTAGGGCTCCTCCCATTTCCTGCTCTACTGCCCAGCCCAGGGGCACTCTTGTTGGGTGTGAGCAGGCTGCATGGGAAACCCCAGGTCCTGCGTCCAGGGCAGCAACCCCCAAGTCTCCAACGGGCAACCCCGCCACCACCATGACAGAGGCACCCCCTTTTCCTCTCCTGTTAGACAGCTTCAGCTACTGTTTCATGCAGCAAGATCAAAGTTGGCATCTTAGTCAGGGTTCTCTAGAGAAACAGAACCTACAGATAATATCAGTAGTCGTGTGATTTATAAAAGTGTCTCATGCAATGTGGGGACATAAGAGTCCAAGGTCTGTAGAGCAGGCCATGAGCTGGCCACTCCAGTGAAGGTCGTCGTCAGTGAAGTCCCAGGAGAGGCTGGCTGAAGCAGAAAGAGAGATTCTCCCTCCTGAATCCTCCTTAAAAAGCTTCCAGTGATTAGATTAAGCATCACTCATTGCAGAAGACACTCCCCTTAGCCGAGTGCAGATGTGATCAGCCATGGATGCACCCAACGTGATCATGATTTAAGTCCATGAAATGTCCTCTCAGCCAAAGACAGGCCAGCACTCACCCAACCAGATGACCAGGCACCACCCCCTTGCCAAGCTGACACATGGACCTGACCATGACGGCTGGGTTCACAGATTACCTAAATTTTAAGATGTCAAAACAGCAAACATTCAGAACTTTAAAAACATGATTGTTAAATGTGCTCATATTACTTGTTTTTTCTGTTGTTCACTCATGTTCACCAACAATGTGAAGATGAGTGTGTGAGGGGAATACAACCTCATTTTCACATTGTACTAACTCATCACCCCCTACAGCTCTTTCTTCAATTTGGCAGTGGTTTCCCCTGCAATGGGGAAGAATAATGTGCATCTGAGTGTGGATGGCCTGAAGACACAACTTCCTGAATGGTTGCTCATTCCACCACCTTCACAGGGAAACGAGTCTTTGGAGATGGAACCTGGTAGAAATTATTTAAAATGGCCTAGTGACATTTATTAATATTTTTCATAAATGAGTTCATGGGCGCTTGGGTGCTGAGAACAACTCTGTTACCTGGAAATCTATGTGCATATCACTTTCACTAGGCCACAAAGAGTCACAAAACATTCACTTACTAAAAAAACAAAGACACGTTTATTATGGAAACTCCACCAGCCTATTAAACGTTTTAGGGGCCTTCACACAGCAATAACATACTTTATCTACTGATTTACAAGGAAGGGATGAAAAACCTTCATGAATCACTTCAATCTCAACATGGAAGTAAAAAGAGTTGGATATGTTCATATATTCATTATATACAAATAGAAAGTATCCCCAAATCCAGCCAAGATAGTCATACATGCACTTAAATTCACCCAAAGCATGGTTAAACTACAGAGCACATCATAACGTCATGGCCAGGGTCACACGGCAGCAGTGGACATCACCAGGCTCAGCCCACGGGGTCACCACATCCAAGGGCACTGGTGTACTCCAAAGGAGAACAGTGGCCAGGGGAGGGGTAGAGAAGGAGGGCTCAGGTTATCGGGCAGTGATAATGGTGAAATTAAAACTTCCCCGGACCCACTCACCACGTCTCCTGTCCGGCGTCCTTCTATTGCCGCTCTTGGAAGTGTCACAGAGCACGTAATGGGCTTTTAGCAAAATGCAAAGGTTCTGACTCATGTGGATTCTACTGACCATCCAGCCGTGTCCACTCACACGGTTTCACAACCATGGACTTCCTTTATGAGTTCTAGTCTGATCTACATCCATCCATCTAGCAAAACTGACATCCAGAACTCCAGTGGGATGTTTTGTGTAGCTTTACTGAATTGCCTTGGATTCACAAGTTTTCATGGGTTCAAATAAAACTGATAGCTGGACTACAGGAGGGTTCTCTGGTGATTTGTTGAGAAGAAAGGTGAAAGGAAAGATTTTGAGTCAAATTTCCCTCTTCTATAACTCCAAGAAATGGTTCTAAAAATGTCCTGCTCTAAGTGTAAGATGCTGTATTCTCGCACCTAACGATGCTCACACTAGGGAACTGTCTGGGCTTCCTTCCGTTTCTGTGTGTTAACACGGACCCTTGCTTCTCGCTTTGCGAACCCGCTCAGACGTCAGAGCCGCACTGCCAGCGTGGGTGTTTCACTAGATGCTGGCCCAGTGAGCACCTGGGGAGGGCAGAGTGGCAAAGACTATCGGCCGAACAGTAGATGCTGCAGCAGATTCCAAGGTGAGGCTAGAACGCCCGCTGAGCTGGTTTTCCCAAGGAATGTCTCTCAGCCGACTCTTGACTGTGCAGCCAGCCAGCAGGCACAGGGAGCCCCAGGCCTTCCGGAGTGCGCGCCATGCTCCCGACCAGGCCATCTCACTGACAGACCTGCAGTGCCAGTCGCGGCTGCTGTGGCCGGTCGGGATTTTAAGGAAGCCCCAGTCATCAAGAGGTGGAGACCGGATGCCGGCACAGGCCTTCTAGAAAACTGTGGGCAATTTCGGTCTCCTGGTCCATGACAAGCACATATTTCCCAGATGATGTGAGGTCGTGCCAAGGGCGAGCCCCAATGAAGGACATCCTGCGCCAGGCGTATCCCCCAGGCTAGAGTTCCTGGCTGTCCCTGTGCCTTTAGGTTCCCGGCAGCAATGGAACAAGATGACCACAGAGTCCTGTGGGTCTCCATGACCGATCCTGGCTGCTGTTCGTGGGAGGCCCACAGCTGAGGACGCTGCAGAGGCCCGGCCAGCCCGGCCAGGGGCCCATTCCTGCCCCGCTAGGCAGACGCGCCCAGGAGCATGCCCGGATCCTCGGCAGAGCCTGCGCTGCAGTGAGCAGCCTCCCTTCCTCCAAACACAAATCAGCTTTGCGGGGTCCCTTCGCCTCTGCCCTGCCGGTCACGGAGATCCCTGCCGAGATGGGCCGACGCACGCACACAGGCAGGGAGCAGGCCTGGAGAGCACGTTAGCGGCACCACTGTCTCTCTGCCCAGCTGAGCAATCACTGTCAGTGCGTGTTTCCGGTCTCTGCATCCTGATCACCCATGTGGGTCTGCCCTGCACAGCGCGGGGTCCCTCCCCTCGCCGTCGGGTTACGCCGCAGCCACACCCTCGTCCCCCACGGCCCAGCCCGAGGCGGAGCTTCAAAGCCTCAGGGAGCACGTGGGGCAGGACCCGTGCTCGGAGGCGTGGAGGGAGGGGGTAGGGAGGCGCCGGGCAGGGGCTTTCCTTAGGCCGCGCCAGGCTGTCTCCAGTCGAGGGCAACTGCCACGGTCCCTCGGGAGGTGAGCGTCCCCCCCCTTCCTCATAGGCGTGAGCGTGAGGACAGGGAGATGGGGCCAGGACTCGGCAAGGACGTCTCCTTTCCCAGCGGCGTCTGGCAGCTGCCCTTCCTCTCCGCACAGAGGGCAGCTCCCGGCTCTGCCCTGCTCTACCAAGCGCCCGCCCGCTGCAGCCCGCGAGCTCGGCTTCTCCTCCGTGTTGTAATCAGCCTGCCCTCATGGTTCTGCGCCTCCCAGGTTCTGAGACACGGCACACACACACACCACACATCACACACCATCACACACTCACACACTTGCACTTCAATCACTCTCCCAAGCGCACCACACACTCACACGCAGCATACACACTTGCACTGTCATGCACTGGCTTACACTCATAACCCATACACGCACACATGCACATACCCACACTCATCATACACCCATGCACACTCAGAGCACTCACTCACATAAGCACATGCATCACATGTGCATACACACACTCACATGCACACCTCACACGCCACTAATACTGTCACAGACACTGCACAGTCACCTTCTCACTTGCACAGCACGCCCATATGTGCACACATCGCACACACATGTGTGTGTGCACACTCAATCACACACATACATGTGACACACACTGCACACGCACACTCACACGTACAAGCGCTTCTCCAGGGGTTTGTCCCACGTAACTGGCCTCTGCCATCAGTGCCGGCTTCCTGGTTTTTGTACCCATCCTGCACTCCCACCCACACACGCTACCTGTGATGTCACTGCCCTCCTCCTTCCATGCGGGGAGCTTGTGGTAGGGCCCTTAGCTTGTGTCAATTAACGATTCAACGAGGCAAGTTCTTCACTGACGGCCCGCACACTACCCTCAGCCAGCAGTGCTGTGGAGCATGCGCCATGTGCCCTGAGGTCGGCCAGGCTCTCTGACGCCTATAAGATGGCCACTCAATGTTTGCTGAGCTCAGAGGATGGTTCTGGGGGAGGACCCCAGACTAGTGGACAACAGCACACAGTGGGGCTGCAGCGGCTCCAGCCTGGGCACGTTGAGAAGGCGCATCCGGCCAGTACCCAAAGGCAGTCTCCATGGAGACACTGTTGGGGGCCAGACCAGGAAGGGGGCATGGATGGAATTAATTTGGGGAGAAGGACTCAAGCTTCACGGGGTGGGAGCTAAACTGAGAGGAAGAGGAGGGGTAAAGGAAATGATCCTAATTTGCATCGAGGGAAGAAAAGGCAGAGTGAAAGGAGCCAAAATAAGAGTGATGCCTACCTTTGGAGAAATAGCCAAAGGATTTGGGTATGTCAGCGTCAAACTTCATTTTACTCAGCTGTTTTCACTTTCAGGGAAACATGAGGAAACTCCGTGTGCAAGCTTGCACACTCCAATACACCCAGAGCAGACTGCACTGACAGGGCCTGGAACACTGCACTCGGGGTGCCTTTCCTGCCCCCACCCCAGAAACGTGGGTGCCACCCACAACGCAGGCCCTGAAGTCGCGCATCCTGCCGGCGTCTCCGCCTGCACGCTGTCCAGTGGCGCTTCCCACTGCCCCTTCCCTCCGGAGCCTCTGCGCGCAGGAAGCCAGCCCCAGTGTTAATTGTGATTGATTTCCGGGCTCGGGGGGCCCTCGCACGCACCCCTCACCACCACAGAGCTTTCGACGACCTTGGCGAGACCTCTGCTCAGAGGGCAGCCCCCTACTCGGCTCCCGAAGTCAGAGAGGCGGGAGCGACTTTAACAGCCACCCCAGAAGTGTAAAGATCGCAATGAAACCAATGGAAAAGTGTAAAACCAACTCCTAATTAACTAACTTCCTAGAAGACCAGGATTTACTCCCTGTAAACCTTCACTAATGAGAATTTCCAGAGCTGAAAGAAACCAGATATGAACAATTTCCCGGACACTGGAGGAAATCATATGGTGCATGGGATTTTGTGTGTCTTCAACCCATCAATGGTGCTGAAAGCACTCAGAGCAATAATCAATGTCATATTACCGAAATCTATAGCATCACCATTCTAAAGGAAAATCAATCATTTTGTTATAAGCAGACTGGTTGGCAGATTTTATTGAGATCCCACCCCCACCCCCCAATGTTAAGCATGATGATTCTATCTGGTGCTCTTTTAATTAAAAACAGGCAGGCTCTGCAAAGCAGCATTCGAATCTTGACTGCACCTGATTGCACAATAGGATGCCCAAATATTTGTATTTGTTTTTGCATCATGCTAATTCATGCTTTATGTTGGGCTGATTGCTTGAATCCTACCAGTTAAACAAAACATACCATTACATCCTAAAGGATATTAGATTATGGGGTTGGCTCCTCTTCTTTTTCTGTGTCATAATTTAGATAAAGGATATAATTCATTCCACAATCTTTTATTTATAGCACTTGGTGTGTCATATGCTCTATATTAAGATGGACACACAAGTACTATAAATATATTCAGACCACAACCAACTCGCTGTCACTACCCCCAATTCCCTATAACATTCTTACAACGTTGTAACAAATCTGATCCTCCGTTTACTGTGTTGTTGATATTAACCTGGGGAAAGCATGCAAAGCCAGATGCTAATAACCAATATCAATAATGTATCTCAAAAAATAAATAGATGTATAAAGACGTGCTCTTTTCGATATATTTTTAAAGGAAGTTAACTCTACCTCAGCCTGGCTGAGGATGTCAGAACAAGTGTTTCTTGATCTTTGCCTTAAGGGCCCACGCATACGTTAACTGTCTTCCCCGAAGACGGCCCCGCAAAGACACCGCTGCGCAGTCCTGCCAGGCCGGGAGCTCTGCAGCGGGGCCCTCAGCGATGCCGGTCAATCATTCAGAGGCAAGTGCTACACTGACCACCCCGTGCTCAGGTTGAAAATTAGGCCCCTCTTGAAGCTGCCTCCCATCAGCTGGCTGCCGGCATGTCTAAGGAAGCTCCCCACAGACGGCGCTTCCCACAAAGGAATGACCCAGTCTCTTGGAGCGCCTGGTTCAGCCATTTCTGGGGCCAAAAGCTCAGCCAGCTGTAACTGTGCTAAAACCACCTGACTGCCCCAGCCAGTCTTGCAAATGGAGATGGAGAAAGAACCAAAGATGGTGCTGCTTTCCCCAAAGCGAGGGGCTCAGCGCCAGGCCCTGGAAACCTGGGAAAGGCCTTCCTGCCAGACTCAGAACGTCATCAGACGGGCAGCTGCCACCAAATCAAATTAGGAGTGTACCAATTCAAAGAACGTTTAACTGTTTAATGAGATTTTCCAAGATAGGCAGAAAGATAAGCAGAGGCAAGAAATGTCCAGATAAACTGAATGCTGCGTTTTTAGAAACTGCCCCGAGGGCGAGGTTGCTGCTGCTTTTGAATGAACAGCTCGCACTGGGATGCACCACGTCAGTGTCTAACAGTTAATTCATTTACGGCTATGTGCAAACTCCACCAAATGAGCTGTGTGGAGCCCAGTTATTTTTTTCTGTACCCTTTATTCGGTCTTAATAGGCAGGCTGTCTCCTGCATTAATAAGGAGATTGGGCTGTGCCTCAATCTCGAGCGAGAGCTAGGCAGGGGTGAAGAGTCCAGGCTGCCTCTCCGTGAACTCACACGGCTGCCCTCCACCCATCCAAAACACACACGTGTGCACACGACATGCCCCCCACTCACCTCTCCTGGGAGTGGACAGGCGTGCGGGGCTGAAAGCCATGCAGTCTTGAAATGCGAACAAATTATTTCCAAAGTATTTACTTCAAAACTCTGAAAACTTTTTCCTCACAACTCAGATGACCCTACATGCGCAAACGCTTACCGCCTTCAGGATTTTATTTGATGACATCCTTCCATGTCACAGATATCCTTTTTCTTCCCCTCTGCCCCCTGAAGTGAGAAAGATGATTCAGTGAAATGCAAATAACATGTAGATGCTGCTTTTGAAAAAGTTAACAGACCAGGAGCTATAAGATTGATAATAAAACCAATATGAAGCATTGCTAAAAATTCTCGGCTTTACAATGAAATTATTTTTCTCCCCTCAAACATACCTCCTCCTAGCCTCGTGCTGTGTTTGTCACTTGCGGAAGTCTGCCCAACTGAGAAGAAAAGTAACTCTGTACTTTGAAAGACGATCCCCTAAATCCAGAGGCTTATACAGATTATTAGATTTAAATTTACCTCCCATGGATCCAGAAACACAAAGCTTGCATCTGAATAACTGAGCATAATAAAAAATGGGAAAACATCCTTAAAATGCACATGGCAGCAGGAGCTTGAAGTATTTTCTATTTCCTTGTTTGTTCATTAAACTTGAAATTATTGGGGGCTTAAAGAGATTTTTTAAAAATGCGCAGCCTAAGTCTATCCATGAGACAGGAGACTGAAGGGTAACTCTAGGAAGAGACAAATTCCCAGGATTTTTCTAAATCTCTAGCTAATCTAATCTGCATCACAGACTCCTTTGTTCAACCTGGGAGGGGGCGAGCTTCCTTATTTGAGCAGCACTTTTACCCTGTGACTCCAGAACAGAAGATTTACAGGTATTAATCCAATCTGGTGGCAACTCCAGGCACTTGAATGCAAAGAAGGAGGTGAGCTGGGGGGGACAAAGCGGAGAGGTTTCCAGGATGCTGGGCGGCCGCAGCCGCCCCTGTCAGAAGAAAAGTGAGCCCTGCCCTCACCCTTCCCAGCCCAGTGATAAAAGCAGAGCCAAGGAATCCACAGGAGCTTAGCACCGACTGTGCTGGCCTGGGAAGGGCTGGAGGCCTTCCCTGCAGGGCCGGCCAGGGTTGGGGAGCTTCCCTGCAGGATCACGCCATCTCGGGAATGTCTCTTTTCTGCACACAGTTTGCTTCACCAGCACATGGGTTACGAGAAAATAGTTTATACTTCTGGCACCCTGCTTAGTGACGGATACCCACGTAACTTCTCTTTTTCATATTTTGCTCCTGTCAATATTCTTACTTTATAATTTACTTGGGAAAATAGCTTTTCTCAAAATCTAAATTCAGCAACATATACTTTGCTCCTGACCGCTCGCATATGGTTCCAAAAGCACTTTACAGGTATCTGCTGCACCAAATTTACCCCCTTATAGGGAGCTCCACTTGCTTTGTACTTGTAAGTGTTCTCTCAGCTTCTGAAACAAAGAGGTCCTGTCTCTTTTCTAGTTCCCAGCATCTAAAGTTGTAAGCAATATGCCACATAGCATAAAGATGTAATCAGTTCGCAATGGTAGTCTAAAGATGCAAGCAGTATGCAACTGCAGTATAAAGATGTGAGCAGTATGCAACATAGTATAAAGATGTAAGTAGAAAGGTGTAAGCAATGTGCAACATAGTAACTTCCATCCCCATTTTCACATTACAACTGGTATTTGAAGAGCAAAGAAATTACTACAAATCTACTCTGTGGCCGTACTATGTATTTTTTCATTAAACCATAGATTAAAAAAAAACTACTTCAATCACTCATGCATTTCTGTACTTTAAAAGTGATATTTGAAAACATAAAATAATGGCTTCCATTTATTTGATAAGTAGTGTGTACCAGGCACTAGGTTAAGTGCCTACATGTTATTTCTAACCCTTGAAATAGACCTTCAAGGTGGATATTATGATCCCCACTTTACAGGTCAGAAACCCAAGGTGCTCACAGCCAGTAAATGTCAGGCTGGCATTTGTACTCTGTCAGCCAATTTTTAAAGCAAAATACTGTGATGACATATGAGTAAACATATATGATTCTCATTGCAAAAGCATCTCACTTAAAATATTCATAAAATACATATTTACGCACAGACCATGTATGTATTCGTGAACAAGCATATATTATATGAAATCATAGTTCTGCAAACCAGGTCACTAGTTAGCTTTAACAAGGATTGGTGTTTTACTTATGCCAGCAGACGTCACTGAGTTCAGTTAATACGATCAGACACCACATTTGTGTGGCTTTTTCAGAGAAGAGGAATTACTTGAATGTGGTGGACAGTTATTTTCTAATAAAACTAATACAATGCAGAGCAAGCAGCCACAAGTCTTGCACGGGCCTTCTAAAGGACAAAGACCTAGCAGAATGCACTGCTTTTCTTGTAGATAACATGTACTTCAAATAGAAAAGCCACAATATTTTCATTTTGAAAACCTTCTAATGATTCTACACAGGTGCCTTCTACGTGGCAAAGCTATCCATCACACCACAGAGGCTGCAAGCCATTCATGTGCCCAGGAACCTTCCCGGCGTCCGCTGGACATGCCCATCCCATGGGGATGCATTTCCTTCACCTGATCCTTTCACATCTATGCGTTCTGCTCTGCTGCAACTGTGCACCACAAAGCCTCATTTTATGCAGTTTAAATAACAAATTGGAAAATCTATCAGGGCTGTATAGGTGCCATATAAAAATGTGTTTTCCATAAAACCTCATTTCAGCAGTCATCAGGAGCCGCTAGCTGTTAGCCATGACGATGCCCGCTCCAGTTTTCCGTAAGGCAGATGCATGTGCCCAGACTGCAGAACCCAGGGCCAGCTGCGCCGGGGCAGAAATGAGGGCCCTGGGTGTTCTTTCGCTTTGGTGACCAGAGCTCACATGTGAGAAGGAAGCAACCTGCCCCGGCCACACAGACTGTGCCATGTCCGCGGTTGATGCCCCCGAGGCTGAGCTACTTTCACCTGCATTTGCGCTCTCGCCACCTCCCCACTTTTCAGGGCACGCCAGCTGCCGGTCAGGGAGCAGTAAGCATCAGCACGCATCTGGGTGACTTCTTTCTCAACCCCGGCCCAACAGCTGCCCCGACTGAAATGTGCATAATAGTCGCTTGCTCCTCAAACACTCTTATGTGTCCTCATTGCGGTTTGTAGCCAAGGACCCCGAAGCTCAGAGCCAGCACCTGACTCACCGCAGACCATCCAGCCGCCAGGGCCCGGGTCTGGGACTGGACGGTGGCTGGTCCATTCCGGCTCCATTTCACATTCAGCAGCTGCCCTGGCCGAGCTACAGTCAGGAAAGCGAGGGTGCACCGCCTCTCCTTCCCTGGAGAGTCTCTCTTGGAACATAAAGATGAGATTTATCCTAAGGAGGGGAGAGGGGGACAGCATGTGGACTGCAGAAAGCTGGTCTTGGGCTCTCCTTTGCCTTAAACTAACCATTCCTCCAGCTCCAGCAAGGACAGGAGGGAGAAGCTGGGTGCAGTGAGGACCTGGGGGCAGAGGGCCTGGGGACAGAGGGACAGAGGGCCTGGGGACAGAGGGCCTGGGGACAGAGGGACAGAGGGCCTGGGGACAGAGGGACAGAGGGCCTGGGGACAGAGGGGCAGAGGACCTGGGGCAGAGGGCCTGGGGACAGAGGGCCTGGGGACAGAGGGGCAGAGGGCCTGGGGACAGAGGGGCAGAGGGCCTGGGGCAGAGGGCCTGGGGACAGAGGGCCTGGGGACAGAGGGACAGAGGGCCTGGGGACAGAGGGGCAGAGGGCCTGGGGACAGAGGGACAGAGGGCCTAGGGACAGAGGGGCAGAGGGCCTGGGGCAGAGGGCCTGGGGACAGAGGGGCAGAGGACCTGGGGCAGAGGGTCTGGGGCAGAGGGCCTGGAAACCATCTGCACCCAGGCCCCTGCTCCCATCCGGGTTGAGACGCGCTCCTGCTGCCACATCTCCTCTCCTGACTTTCCGGAAGTCTCTTTTAAAGCACGTGTGGAATGCGTGCTTTTATGAGACCATCTCGGTCACAAATCCCCAGGCTTTATAAACATCCAAAAAACTAATCCGTTGCTGGTCACAGAGGTGAACAAATGCCCATTGGCGCGGCCTGGCAGTCGGGCACAAAGGGAAGTGTCAGCACAGGGTTGGAGGGCAGTTGAAGGGGCCACTGGGTGCCCCGCTGCCCAGGGATGCTGAGGTGATGGTGCTGCACCTACGGCAGAGACATGGAAACACCAAAGGACCCTGCAGCCTGCCCCGGACCTGGTTCCGGGAAGCACAGGAGGCAGCCTCAGGGAAAAGGGTGCTTCTCAGAGAAGAATTTTAGAATTTAACAGCAAAATCGTGACCCCTCTGAGTCCTCCAGCCGCACAGGTGGGACGAAACGCGCACAGTCTGTGGAATTTACCAGAAGCCTTCACCGCCCCCACCCAGCCCTGCACACTTCCTGGGGATCGTTTCAAGGGAAGAAAGAGCCCGACAGACACCTTGTTTTTGTAATTCATAAAGAGGCTTCCACCTCATATGACGGGCCTGAGTTTAATTTGTTTAATATTCCCAGCACTAACGATGTCTATTTAAGACATCCTGTTAAAACTTTGTAACATTAATTTAATGGTAAAATGCCAATATCACTCTAAGAACTCTATTAGATTTTCTCCCTGTTAAATTAATGTTACTAACTTTTAATGGATGTTGTAATTAGATGTTATTATTAACAGGAATATTACCCAAATTAAAGCCAGACCCCGGGAGAGTCGCGGCTGCCTTTGCTCATGGGAAACCCCCGGTCCCCGGCCGCGGGGCGGAGAGGGGAGCCCGCGCCCAGTTCCCACGCACCCCTCGCGCGCCTGGCCTCCGCACCCGAGCCGGGTTGTTCCGGGGGAGCCGCCGCCTGCAGCCCTGAGCGGCCGCGGACCCGCTGCCCACGCGGGGGAAGCGCGCGCCCCTCCCTGCCCGGGCCCGGACTGCCCGGATGGGCCCACGAGGGCCGCAGAGCCGAGGGGGAGCCAGCGCGTCCCCAGCAGGAGGGTCCCCGGGCGGGAGGGCAGCCAGGCCAGGCCCGTGGCACAGGGCTGCAGCCGCCACCCCAAAGGCTCCCCTTGAGTTCCAGCTCCTTCTAGGCCTTTCTAGACCTTTCCATCCACTGCTGGGCGTGCTGACTGTCCCGGTAGGGAAGAACCAAGTGGGATCCTCAGAGGGATTTAAACATCCCCGGGTCAGGAGCTGAGCCCTGGTGAAGGGGGCGGGGAGCGGGTGGTAGTCTCTCCTTGAGCCCCCCAACCCTACCGTCCCTTCCGCCCTGGGAAACCCCCCAGCAGCCTTCGCCCATGTCACCTGCTCCGACAGCGGCCTCTCCTCCTTAGTTCACCTTCCCGACCCCCGTGGCATGTGACTGTTTTGGTAAATGAATAAATAAACGTATGACGCAATGGTTTGGAAAATGATGACAAAAAAGGGAAAAGGCGAGTTTCACACAGCTTGGTCACCTTGAAGAGTGTGGTTGGGTGGCGAGTCACTGGGCTGTGCTGTTTGGGGAGAGAATGAAGCTCTGGGATGTCTCCCGACCACCAGGGCCTCCATCGTGGCGCTCCTGCCCACCCTCCCGTCGGGGCTACGCCTGGGAGGGGGCAGAGGGAGGAAGAGCTCCGGTTCTGCACCGCCCCCACCCCCACCCCCACCCTGCTGCGACCGTCTCGGGGCATCGCCCTGCACACATCGCTGCCGGCCTGACCTTGCGTGGCTCAGCCCCGGAGCAGCCCACCTACCTGCCCTGTCTGGGCGGCTCCCTTGTCCCTGCCCCTGAGGCAGAGCCAGAAATGGGCGGGGTGGGGGTGGCCTGGGGATGAAACCCTTGCCCGCCCCCCAGGAGTGAGCCACAGAACCCTGGGAAAAGGCTTGGAGTCGCTGCCACCCACAGCTGCCACCTTCCCCTGGCTGAATGTCCACCTCCCACGGGGGCAGCCCCCTCCCTTTCTCTGGGCCAGCTCCAGTTGGGTTTTTCTGTGACTTACAATCAAAAACATTCTAACAAATCCACGCATATTAAAGGTATATACCAATAGTATGAAAGCTTTCAAGTTATTTTGGGAAAAAGGTCAAATAAACATTAAAATAATGAGCTTAAAGTTGACTGAATTTTTAAAGAACCAAAACATTCCATAAATCCTTGTATGTAATTTTTTTAAATCATGTTTCCATTATCACCTTGGTTTGTGCAACCAGGAATTCTAAGTCACAAAGAGAATCTCTGACTGACCTGGAATGTGTCATGAACCCTAACCAATTAGAACTCACAGCCCACCTACTGAAGTCAGGAGTAATTTTATATAAATACATCTAATTCCATAGAAGAAACCATGAGGACAGACTTGCCTAGTGATAAGAAGTGGGCTGGGAGCAGGTCCCGGCTCTGCCACTGCAGGGCTGTGTAGAGGGCAGCACATTCCCCCGCCTTCCTGGACCTCGGTCTCCTGACCTGTGAAATGGGGTGAATGAGGATAAAAACGAACCCAGAATGAAAGAGGTCAATGCAAGTGTTAGACAGCGGCTGTTATCTGGTTATTGTTATTAGCATTACTACTAGAATAGCATTCATCTGTAATTTTGAATGTTCATTTGTGCGTAAAGAATTAACCATAGAAACCAAGAAGGAACCAGAACTTTCACATGAAATGTAGATAAATCTCAACAACCAAAAATAACGTGTTTTCCAAACTATTTTCAATGTGTCCACGAGTAGCTTTCTGTGCTGGTTTGGATCTGTTATGTACCCAGCAAAGCCTGTGCTGTTTTACTCCAATCTTGTGGGGGCAGACCTAATGTTGGGTGGGACCTTCTGATTGGGTTGTTTTCATGGAGATGTGACCCTGCCCATTCAGGGTTGATTGTAATCCGCTTTCTGTAGTCCATTAAGGGAGAGACATTTTGGAGAAAGCTCAGAGCTAAGAGAAGATAAGAGAGATGTAGATGCCCTAAGAAGAACAAGCAAGAACTCATGGAAGCACAGAAGCACAGAGACATTTTGGAGAGAAGGGCCAGCAGACATCTCCAGTTGCCGTCCCATGTGAGAGAGGAACTCCAGACAACAGCAGCCTTTCCTGCAAGAAGGTAGCCTCGGGTTGGTGCCTTAATTTGGACATTTTCCTGGCCTTAGAAGTATAAATCCCTGTGTAAAAGCCAATCCATTTCTGGTATTATTTCATTCTGGCATCTTTAGCAAACCAAAACACTTTCTCTGTGTTATGTTCATTGCAACTGAAGTTTTTTATTTTGTTCAGCAAAAATGGGGTGGGGCAGGAGGAGGCTATGACATCTGTGCTAAAACGTACCTACTGAGAGGAAAAGTCAACAGTAGTGCTGATAATGCAAGGTTGTTTCAACATACAAAATTATTTAATGTAATATATCATATTAAGAAAATAAAGGACAAAAAAACATTGTCACCTTGATAGTGTAGAAAAAGCATTTGACAAAATCTAGCACCTTTTTATGATAGTAGAGGCAACAATCTAGAAATAAAAGGGAACCTTCTCAACCTGATAAAGGACATGTATCAAAAATGTGCAGCTCCCATCATTTCTAATGGTGGAAGTCAGAAAGTGTCCCCTAAAATCAAGGGACAAGGTAAGGACGCCACTCTTCACATCTAGTCAGTATTGTACTAGACGCATTAACCAGGGCAGTCAGGCAAGAAAAAGAAATTAAAGACTTCCAGATTGGAAAGGAAGTAGTAAAACTACCGCCTTTTGCAGATGGCGTGATCTTGCATGTAGAAAATCCTAAGAAATATGCACACACAAAATCTACAGAGCTGGTACCATTTCAGCAAGGTTGAAGACAAAAGAACAATATACGAAAAACAAAATTAAAAAAAAAATCCCATATAAAATAAATTGAACAGGAGTTCTGAAAACTTCAGTACACCACTGAGAAAATTTAATGAGGACCTAAATAAATGGACAAACATGCTGTGTTTCTATAGTTGCAATATCTATTGTGAAGATGCCAATATTCCCAAAATCGATTCACAGAGTCAACACAATCCTTATCAAACTCCAAGTTGATTTTTTGCATAAAGAAACAAGTTTATAGTAAATTTAGTATGGAAATCCAAGAGACACAAAATAAACACAATAATCTTTCATAAGATAAGCAAGGCTAGAGTACTCACATTTCCTGATTTTAAAACTTGCTACAAAGCTGCAGTAATCAAGACAGTGTGGTACTGGCATTAGAACAGACATACAGACCAATGGAGTAGAATTGAGAGTCTGTAGATATTCTCATTTATTTGTAGTCATTTGGCTTTTACAAGGGTGTCAAGACAAGTCAATGGGGAAAGAATTATCTTCAATAAACCATGCTGGGACAACTGGATACCTGCATGCAAATGAAGGAAGTTGGACCCCCAAGAACTGACTCAGAGTCACAGATGACATCCTAAGCACAAGCAACCAAAGAAAAACAGCTAATCTGGACATAAATTTAAAATATGGCACCACATTATGATGTGCTAAACAACCCTCAGGTGTACACTTGTAAAATACGAATGTCAGGGCATATAAATAATGTCTCAATTTAAAATAAAGAATTTTGCTAATAATATTCACTGTCTCTTGAAAATTGTCTATTGCCAGGTACCAAATAATCAAGACAAAGAAAAAAAGTCAGTGGAGGAAACAGAGAGTGGTATATTCACTCTGAGCAGCCAATGTGTTACCTTATTCTCACAAACAGAATCTTATTTAAAACAGACCATCGAAACTCTTTCTTGGCTAATAAAATACATTATATACATCTAATGTTTGATTTCTCCCAAAATAATAGGTTTTATAAAATAACATTCCATTTTCTCCCTTCTGTAACAGATTAATCTTTTGGAATAACAGTGACATCTTCTACTGCAAGCATTCCGGGAATGTTTGGGAACAGTAGTTTTCGTCCTTACCCATCACTTCTTGTTATTATTCTAATCCCAGAACCTAAACAAAGTGCTCAGAAGATGCAGGCAGCCTGAGGCAATAAACAGACCTTTAATACATGTGTGTTTTACAGCCCTGTCAAGGGCCCATCCTGTCACCCAACAATAAAAGGTGTCTTTTTCTAAATGTTCAAAAGTTTGAAATGCTAAGTAAGAGAGATTGTAAAATTCCCTTGCCTTCCGTATTTATCCCCATGTCTGTTTCCCCAAATCAGGGCTTCTTCAACAAACATGATTTTTAAAATTATGTAAGTGTAGGTATGGTCTGTGATTAATTTTCCTGCCTAATTTTTTATTTTATTGCTTAATTCAGACAAATTTATGGGCTCATTCCTTCATTCAGTCCTGGCCTCAAAGCATGCGTTGGATGGGGGGGCCCTGGCACCTCCCCTGAGAATCTCCAAATGAATGAATGAATCTTTACACCATGTCAGCCCTGCAAGGAATGTTCAGGAGACTCAGAGAAAGGACAAGAGTGTACCGCCCCATGCGTGCCCAGCAGGTCAGACCCACGGGGACCTGCTGGGTCACTCGGTCCAGTGACTGTCCAGTGCCCCTTCTCATCACAGCTGCTCAGCCGTCCTGCAGGATGGAGACCCCTCCACCTCTCCGACATCATTACATGGGATTTAGGGGCAGCGTTACTCACCAGCTCCACTACCGGTTGTGAATTCTAATTGTTCATGGCGGATTAAAATTCCAGGTCAGCCGGAGATTCTCTCTGTGACTTACAAGCAAATTCTTCCAGGTTGCACAAAACCAAATTGGGGGGGGGGGGGGTTGTTGGACATGATTTGAAAAAATTACATACAAAGCTTTATGGAATGTTTTATTCTTTGAAAATTCAGTCACTTGAGTCCAATTGACTTTTCCCTAAAACAAGTTGTAAAGCCTTTTATAATATCCACATCATATGTTGCCTACGAGTTCATTAGAATGTTTTTTACTGCTAGTAATAAAACCCAACGTGAACTGGTTCGGACATAAGAGGGGTTTGCGGGCTCATGGAACCACGCCCACCAGCGGTTTCCTGGTTTCCCAGTGGAATGAGAGTGTCACACCAACACCTAGGCTGGGGGCCCTGGGAGTGGTTGGAGTCCGGAAGCACGCCCGTGTCCCCTGGTCCTGCCCGGGCTGGCTCCCGGTGTCCACGCCGCCCCCAAAGGCCTCCGCCTGGGCCTGGCCGGGTTCACACTGAGGTGGGATGGAAACCCCGCTGCTCCCAACAGGCCGACCCAGGGCTCAGTGTCGGGCGGGGGGAGCCTCGCAAAGGTGCGTGATGCTCACCTGGCTTGAGAGCCCACAGCCCTGCCTTTCCAGCAGGGCTGCCCATAAACTGCCCCCACCTGTTTTCTCCCACAGCCACTTCCAGCACGTGGAGCCTGGCCCGGCAAACAGGGAGAGTTTTACTTCTTCCTTTCTGATTTGGATGCCCTTAATTGATTTTTCTTGCCTAATTGCTCTGGCCAGTACTTCCAGCACAGTGTTGCCCAACAGTGGTGACAGTGGACAACCCCTCCTGCTCCTGATCGCAGAGGGAAAGCCTTCAGTCTCTCCCCACAGAGTAGGATGTCAGCTGTCGGCTTTTCACGGATGCTCTTTCTCATGCTAAGAAACCGTCCTTCTATGCTCCGTTTTCTAGGTGTTCTTATCGAGCAGTGGTGCTGGCCTCTGTCGGACGTCTTTTCTGCACCAATTTGAGATGATTGGTGTTTTTTTCCTTCGCTCTTCATGGTACATTTTACATTAATTGCTTTTCTTCCTTGAACTGCCCATTAGAATGTTCTGGAAGCACCTGGTGGATGCCATGATCTCTGGGATTCCTGGCCATGCCCCTCCCCCTGCGTTGTCTGACCCCCACCCTGCCACGCAGCCCAGGTCTTTCTGCCTTGCTCAGGCTCTTAACAGCCATCCAGTAGCAATTCTGCTGCATCCCTGAGGCCCTTCTAGAAGGTTCTATCCCTGAGTTCTGAGAAGATTCTTTCATGACCAGTCTGACGCTCTAACCCTTAGATCAAGCTTCCTAGTGGGACAACTGAGTTCATTCTCGTGGCTTCCTTTGTGTAACCTCCTCCGTCCTCTCATGGCCCATGTCACCAGCTGGTTCAGTAGGGATTTCGCCTGACATTGGCCTGGCAGCTCCTGCAGGCGCAGCTGCTGCTGCGGGGAGGTGGAGATCTCCGCCGTGTGCTCACACACAGGGCAAGTGCAGGCTCTTCAGGGGGCCGTTCAGGTCCTGCCCGAGCTCAGGCTCATGCCCGTGACTCCCAGCATGGGCTGTGCCGTGGTCTCTTCCCTCTCTGGCCTCCCCTGGGTCCCCACACTGGTCAGGCCCCTATGCTGACACAGCTCCCGGTTATGCTTCGAAAACCCGCGTTCCGGCCGCCTGTGGGCATAGCCCGTGCACCCCGCCTCTCGGGTGCTGCCGACTCCCAGGGGCGCCGCCCCACCCCAGCCTGCCTCCTCCACATGGCTGCAGAGCCCGAAGGGTCAGCACAGCAGCCCAACTGCCCGGAGGTGGCCCCAGGACACACTTACGGTCCCGAGTCACCAAAACAAATCCTCCCATTTCCCAAAACTAAAGGCCAAGTGGGAAACACTAAGGGGCGGAGGGAGGGCTACACTCTTGAGGTTGTTTCTGTGACTCTCGAGGACCCTGTTTCCATCACGAGCCCTGGTCCCTACTTTTAGCCCCCCTCCTTCCAGGTTCTTCCTCACTAGCAGGCCACGCGCTCACCCTCGCTGTACACAAAGCGTCCGCATTGTGTGATGCTCTCAGCAGTTTCGGCAGCCACAACCCTGAAATTGCGGGTCTTTTGCTTGGCAAGCGCAGTGAGTCCTTCTTCCCCACCAGTGAGCTCCCTACCGGAACAGACGTGCGTGCAGGAAACACATATAGAAGGGGGAAGGATGGCCGCAGACCCCTGCCCACATGAGCACGAGGTACCCCGGATGTTAGGCCCCACAGCCAGAGCAGCGCCTGCACAGGGGCATGGCCGGACTGGAGCCCTGCTCCATGAAACAGTGGCCAGACATTGCTGTCAACCACGCAGGCTCCCCTGTTCCCCTGGAGGTGAGGTCACCTTCCAAAGGTGCCTCCATGCTCCGCACCAAAAGAGAAGGCAGCCCCTCCTGCACTGCACGTGGGGTTTCCAGGATGCCACGGCCTTCCAGCCCCGCAGCGCCATCTCCTCCCAGGGAGCTCCAAGCGGGAGCCTGCTACCCCACCTGTGTCCTAACCGGTTACGGCATGGATTCCTGGCTGTCATTCCCCCAAGCCTGGAGTGTCCTCCTAGGATGACAGAGCACAAGAGTGTCATGTTCCAAGGTGGCCCTCTCCTCTGGGCGACGGCGTGGCCCCCTGCTGTGTGTTCTCACGCTCCCCCCTCCCCTGGGGGCCGCCCTCAGGGGCCGCCCTCGTCAGCCTGAGGCTCAGCGGCCCATGATCCTCCCTCCAGCTCCGGAGCCACCTTCCCAGCACGCGCCTGCAGGGTGGGTAGCAGGAGGGGCTGGCTGCGCCCTTCCAGAACCTGGGAGCAGTCCGGGAGACTCTGGACATGCTGGGTCCACAGCACAGAGCCGGTGATGCAGCAACATCAAAGGACCCCAAACCGGCAATTCTGAATTCCAAAAGGACCAAAGGGGAGGAAGGAGCGGCCAGGAGCTTAGCTCTCCATAACCTCCAAATCAGAGGATCTCCACCCCATTTCCCTCTGACCCAGGCTGGACCCTGGGGGGGCCTAGAAACAGGACCCCCAATGGGCTTAGGCATGATAAGAAACCGAGTCTGTGGTTTCCCTCCCCGCTGTAGGGCACGGGCACTCGCAGCCCACAAGGGAAATGGCCGCAGACGTTTCCCAGCAGAAGGGCCTGGTACCTGTGGGGCCCTGGCACACTCAGGTGCCTGCAGGGCGGTGGACAGCCTTGTGCACCCTGGAATATAGCCGAATAGATGCATCGAACTCCCGCGCCTCTGAAGAGCCAGGAAAGAGCCAGTGGACACCCCAGCCCTGAAGCTGGTCAGGCAGGAAGCAGAAGTGGCTTGAGGCCAGTGCGAGGGGAGCAGGTGCTGGCATGGGGCCAGGGCTGGGCGCGGTGCCCGGCCTCAATGCCTCCCGCCTCCACACCTGGACCCAGGGTCGGATCTCCAGGTACAACCCCGACATGCCTGAGGGGCCTCAACCAGAGAGCCACGTTCAGTTCTGGAAAGACCAGGGCAGTGAAAACCCTCTCACCCTTCAGCCTGTGAGCCGAGATTTATTCCCTCCGTAGCTGCTGCCTGGGGAAAAGGAACTTCAAAAGAGGAATTTAAGAATGTAAGGAAAGTGAAGTTTGAGGGGTTTCTTTCCTCCAGGAGACCCCAATAAGCTCCATAGTCTCCAAACAGAGAGGAGAATGTTTGACTTTTCATCCTAGAACCATCTTTTCCAGCACAGCACATTTTGCACATTTTGGGACACTCACTGAAACACTAGCCTCCAAAATCCCAGACCTAGTTTTCCTTCCAATCGATGTTTCTGTTTCCTCTCCTTCTCACTCCCGATTATTCACTTCCATGCACTCGGCGATCCACTGAACTGGGCCATCTCGCCTCTCCCCTCGTGCATTGCCACCTCACCCTCAGCCCCAAGCTCCCTTCTCTTCTTCCCTAGTTGTCGATTTGGCCTGCCTCTTAGGCTGGCAGTATCAGAAGTGTACGCAGGCCCCGTATGCAATTTCAAATTGCCATATTTTAAGAAGTGAAAAGAAACAGAAGACATTAATTTAAGCAATGTATTTTGTTTAACTCAATATATCCAAAATATTATCATTTCAAAAGTATTCAGTATGAAGATTACTCATGAGCGATTTTACTTTTTCTGTACTATTTGGATGCATATGCGTTTACAGCAGAGCATATCTCAATCCAGAAATGCTGCGCTTCACATGCTCAGCAGCTCTACCCAGCAGGGGCCTCCCCACCTCCCGGGGAGACATGACGGGTGTTTCTAAACTCCAAGTGTCCTTTGCCACAGCTGACATTTTGTCTTTGAATTACATTTATTTGTAAACTGCAGACCAAGCTCCCTGCAGACAGGGTTGGAGCCAAATTAATTTTGTGCGTCCCCAAGTGAACATTAAAGGTTCTCTATAAGAATTGTGTGAGTGTATGAGAGTACTAAATCAAGAATTGCTGTTAAAGAAATCTTCTTGCTAAATAAATCACTACTCATAAAGCCAACGGAAAAGATGCCAAACTTAACAAATGCATCAATATAAGAAAGGAAGAGAGACAGTGAGATGGAGAGCCTTATATTTCCCCCCAATAAAAGTCTTCTGCTCAGTGATAGAGTCAATCAGAGGAAGTTACTAGAAACAAAAGCAACAGGAGAGGAGGAAGATATACGGTTTCTATCTCAATAGCATTTTTCAAAGCAGCATGTGGATTAAAGAATATAAAATCCTTCATCTCAACATATCAAAACCATGATTATTGGCAGTCACAGGTTTAAGAGAAGCTGGAAGAAGTCTCAAAAGCCCTGTTTCTTGCAGTTTCAAAATGGGAGTGAAAATAACTGCATGTCTCCGTCAGCTCAAGCCCCAGGAATGTTAATGACTGAGCAAAGCAGAAATTTAACCAGAAAAAAAGTTAAATTTCAGTACAGCCACTGAGGCAGTACATTTGTAAAATATTAAAATCAAACCTCCAAGAAGGAGACAAATCGTGTCCCAAAATGCTCCATTGTTGGGCACTGTGTGGTTATGACACCAATAACTCAGGAGTATTTCCTGTTGGCTCCTGAGCCCTGGACCCCACGTTAATTAACACCTTGTCCCGCAGGCTGGGGGGCTGTTCAGGCCAGGATATGGCTACGGCCTCATAAACAGGAAGCTCCCTGGGCAATCGCCGCCATAACCTGAGCCCTCAGGGCAGTCCACAGGT
Organism: Tamandua tetradactyla; assembly: GCF_023851605.1. Classification (NCBI taxonomy): domain Eukaryota; kingdom Metazoa; phylum Chordata; class Mammalia; order Pilosa; family Myrmecophagidae; genus Tamandua; species Tamandua tetradactyla. Next base: position 4,017,967 of record NC_135344.1, on the reverse strand, counting down.
GGCCCCGAGAGCTCTGAGCAGCAGACAGAGCGCGACTGGGGCCTGGACACCCCCTCCAGGCTGGACCCTCCCCTTGGACTGGACCCTCCCCCCTGGCCTGATCCCCTCTCCCCCATCCTGTCAGGAAGCATCTCTGCCTTGTGGCTACTGATCAATATCCTGATAAAACTCCCGGACCCTGGAAGGTTTTACAGCGGGCTGTAGCTCTTCGTCTACAGGAATCCCAAGAAAACCCACTGTTTCCAGTCTCAGAGGTGTGGAAGGGATGGAGGTGGGGCATGGAGATAAAATATTTTTTGCTATCTTTGTTTTTCCTTAAACCTGACTTGATCTCTGCAGACTCCCTTTCGGCTGCTAGAGAAGTTGCTGTGCAGAGCCCCAGGCAAACCCAGGCAGCGTGCAGGTGTGAAGGGTCTGGCCACTGGGTCTGGTAGTATTTGGGGGCAGACGAGCAAGTAAGTTCCCAGGCACCACCAAGCCGTTCCCGGCAGCCCATCTGGCGAATGCGCTGAACCCGAGGCATGGTCCGGCGGCCTGGGGACGAGCGTCCAGCCACCCCACAGGTCAGCGCAACACGTGCCCAATGTGCAGAGACAACCCTGAGCCGCCAGACAACAGAGCAAGCTGAGCCAGCCTCCAAAAGCAAGCCGCAGCCAGGCTGGGGAGCCCACAGATGGAGCTGGGTTGCTCGGGAGTGAGAACTGAAATTGTGCAAGTCTGTCCCAGCCCTGGGTGGGAGAAGGTGGCAGGCGGCAGGACCGCAGGGCTTCGGCCTCCCGGACTGGGGGGTCCCGACCCAGGGTGGGACCCTCCTAGAGCAGCGCCGGGACTGGGGGGGGTGGAGGGACGGGGTCTGCGGAGCCCAGGTCTCCCAAGTGGCCACTGCCCGGGACCGGGATGGGCTTAGAAACGCGGCCATCATGCAGGCCCATGAAGACCACCGCCCAGATGCCCCCACCGAGCCTGGCCCTGATGGCTCCAGCTCTACCGCATGCAAAACCCACCTTTTTGACAGTATTGGTTTTTCTACATAGATAAGGGTCGAGATTGCATGGAATGATGAGCACAGCAGACTGCAGACGTGCGCCTCCACCTGCCAGGGCACAGCGTGGAAACAAGCATCTTCAGGAAAGAATTTCCAGAGACCCAAGCAGGTTCCAATGACCGGGGGAGACCACATGTTTGGAAACCTGTTAAACAAAAGAGCGCAAAGCAGGCCTGTCTGCAAGCCTCAGAAGGAGGACGTACTCTTCCTGAATATCTTTAATTGGTCAATTAGTTCTGTGAGCGCTGGGGGAAAAGCACTGCAAGGAGGCACGTGCACGGGTCTGTGTGAAATCACCTCGAGTCTGAACGCTCCTTCTTCTGTCCGAAGTTCTGGGCTCAGGCTGCACCCCAAACCAGCCCGACTGTTTGGACTCGTGTTTCCCTCCAGGTACTTGACCAAGAACACTTGTCAGATCAGACAGGGGCCGGCCTGTCCACAAAAACCAGCTAGAGACTGGTTAGTCAAGAAGTAGATGCCACATTGCAAGCGCCCTGAACTGAAATGCAAACACAGGCAAGCATTTTTATTTCAATCCCTCTGTGGGTGTGTTTTAAACGGCCACTCAGCCATGTTCCTTCGGCCCTGCACAAAGGGTGAGGGGCCACGGCGTCCAGGAGCTGGCTGTGGGGCTCATCGGGGCCCTGGCCCTCCAGGGCACATCTTCAAATTCCTCCTGAATAGCTGCATTCTCTATGCTAACTATTCATGAGCAGATACTCTATCTGGACCATTACAAACTACTCACCTTCATCTTTAATTGGATTTATTAACTCGCCTCTATTATTAACCGGGAACAATAACACAAAAAATAGAGAAAGAAAACAGACTGGCTGCAATCTCATTGTGGTGAATAATTTGAACAGGTGGGAAAATTGAAATATTTAATGAGTTGCTTTGTTTTAGCTTGCATCTAAAAGTTTATAATGATCAAGTGCTGTTTCAAAAGGAGCCCTGCAACTCGGGTTTGAATGGATCTGCACATTAGATAGATATGCAAAGTAAAGTAACTGATACTTTATAAGTATTATAAAGAAGCTGAAATATAAGTCATATAAGAAGTTGAAACGCAAGATGTTCCAAGAGGTTGAGATAAAATGGAACAGCCAATGGTCTGGATTTATTTTTTGTTTCTGAATAAATAGGTAGATGATCCAAAAATGAGAAAGTTTGTTTGCTTTCAGGACTGATGGGTTGCTGGATATTGGCTTGCTAACGTGCTGTGATCTAAGAGTGCTGCAAAGAGAAAGAGCCATTTCAGTAGAATGACGTCCGTGCCCACAGGCTGTGTCCTTCCTCAGCCGAGCTTCAGGTCAGGGCGATGGGCCACGAGTGCCGCTGGAATCAACGCCGAGCCTGCCCGAGGGGACAGTTCATCCAGGAGGACAGAGAAAAGGACACACTGTGAAAATGGAAGGGGAGGGGACAGGGCCACCAGAGCAGGCGCCAGAGAGGGGACCAGGTGTGTCCAAAGAGATGCCTAGGAGCTTCCAAGCAGGCTGCCCACCACCTACTGTCCTGGGACCCTTGCCTGGAGGTGAGCGTGGTGCCTGCTCACCTGCGCCGCATCCATGCAGGTGACCCCGTGGCAAAGTCCCAGCACACAGCTTGGTTTTTGTTCACCTTAACAGTAAACTTGAATCCACCTACTGAAGTGTCTTCAGAATATGTTCCAAATTTTTTGTCCTATTCAGTAACTCTGATGTACATGATATAAAGACACCTGAATTCATGTAATCATCCATAAATTCTCACCAAAAACTGTTCTGTTCTGCTGCTCCCTCAAAATTCTTTTTCCACTTCCTACTGAAAAAAATGATAATAGTACCAATCAATGGCTCTTCTGACTTCTAGTTTTGCCCAATAAAACTTAAAATTTTTCATCACTTTTTTTTTTACTATTTTCGGCCTAATTACTTGTTTATGAATCTTTTCCCTAGCAATGAACTTCAGTTTGTTCTGGGACTAGTACACATGCCCCTTATCTAACTCTCTCTGCACGGCGTATCTTTTCCATCACCTGTTTGGGTTACGGACCCTGGTTTACAGGCAGGGACATACGACAGACTTTTTAATAGACGAAGGCAGCCACCACGATAATAATTACGCTGCCACTTCTTGAGGCTGAGGGCCTAAGTCCTCAGCGGGAGAGGAAGGAAAGAATTTCTCAGCGGGCCATTAGTGGGGGCTCCTGAGTCCTGAGTCCCGTTATTTCAGCATTAGGAATAATCCTAAAAAACAGTGGCCATCCCATAATTCACACCAGGACGTTATTTGTTTTTTTTTAAATTTCTCCCTCAAGTCACAATGGTGCTTTGAGGAAGGGACACACTTACTTCCTAGTTTTAGCACTAACGTGAAGAATGAATGCTTTGGCTTCTTCATGATCAATCACACGTTTGCTGAAGATAATGCTCAGTGACATTATTTTCCACTGTTAAAATTATGCGGTTTCTGTGCTTCTCCCCCAAAGACACAGGTTATCGAAATCAGAACAGCCAGATGAGAAGTGGGAAAAGAAAGCAATCAAACTGCTAATTGTCAATTCAAAGTTTAAAAAGTTTTAAAAGAAGGAAATTGATCAGAGAAAGTTACATGTGTACATTCAAATGATACGGTATCACCAAGAAAGCACAAGTTCTGAAGTGGGATGTGCACATGTAATAGTAAAATAATATAATATGCTATATAGTCAATGACGCTACTTCCCTGAACTTTTGTTAGAGTGCCCTTAACAAGTATCTTTATTCTTAAGGGTTCCAAATTGTTTGTCTTGTACATACAAATGGTGATTTGTTGTGAATTACATGAGTATATTTTCAGCGATACAGCAATGTGTAACTATTTAACATCCATTATAAATATTCTAATTTTTATAGCTAATTTTCACCTCTTAAATTATTTTATCATTAAGGAAAATAAAGACACCACAGTTTCTAAGCACCTGTTTGAAACTGAATGGAAAAAGCTTCCAGAACCCTCAAGTCAAGTTCCTGGCACCTGGATGCCACACCTAGTAAGTTCCCAGTTTCACTATAAATCAGTTTAATCGCTCTCACTGTAAATGTAATACACGTTCTTCCCAGTTTTTCACAGGAACAGTTTAGACTACAATGTTTCTATGTGTTCCAAACAGTTCCAGGGATTTCATTTCAAAGTTACAGAAACTGTTACAGTCTCACTCTGTACTTTTCAAAAAATGTCTTTGACAATAAATAGCAGATGAAATGAGTCAATTTAGCAGTGACAGTGTTTAAACAGTGTTTAAACAGTTATTTTAACAGCAGACATGTCAAGTTGATGTAGCCGGGCATCATAAAAACTGTCTAAAACTGTAAATTTAACTGTTAAAATTAGTAGTTCCACCATGGGCGGCTAAACACTGGTTCAAGTGAGGCAGTAAGGAGCCCGCGCCCCGCAACAGAAAGTATTGATTTTTTCAAAGGATGACTTTTTTTGTCATTCATTGTTATTTTGTTACCAAAGTACAATGTAGGGTAGTGCTTTGAAAACAGAAGGGAGTATTCTCAGACCTTTGCTGGCAGACATAAAGTTAAATCGGGCAGAGGAAGGAAACAGTAAGCTCTGGCAGGGGTTTCTGCAGTGCCTGCAGAGGCTGGGAAGGTCCAGGCAGCAGGTCAGGGCCAGTCAAGTCCCTTAGCCTTGCCACGTCTTCAGTTTAGTTTCTCCATCGATTAGATGGGCCCAGGTAAGCCAACCATTGAGTGCAACTTCACCGGTCAACGGGGCATGCACAACGTGATGCTTCAGCTCTGCAACCAGCTCCAGCTCTGTGGAAAATACCCTTTCTCCTAAGATAAACAGCAAGAGGTGACACTGAAATTGTCTGCACAGCTTCTGCGGTGGTTTGGGGCTGCAGGCCCCAGAGACGTGTGCTGCCGACCGGGCAATCCTGTGGGCACAGACCCAGGTGGGCAGGGCCTGCGGGTGAGGTAAAGGTCACCCAGGGTGGGCCTCAGCCCTACTGCTGGAGTCCTTTATGAGCAGAAATGAAGCTCAGAGAGAGATAAAGGGAGAGAGAGAGAGAGAGAGAGAGAGGGCCACAGGAAGCAAGAAGCTGAAGGTCAGTGGGCTTGGAAGGGAAGGGAGAGGCCAGGAGAGGCCACACGTGACACAGGAGCCAGGACGGGACGTCGCGGCAGCCCCAGCAGCAGTCTGCAGGGAAAAGGCTTCATCTTGATGAGCCTGGATTTGGAGTTCTCCCCAGCCTCAAAACCCTGAGCGAGTAAGTCCCCATGTCTGCTCTGACCCATTGGTAGTTCCTTGAGCGCCCAGGGAACAAATAGCTTCCCACAGCCCCTCGCCCTTGGAGGGTCTCTGGCATCTTGTGAAAATGGTTGATGTTTAGTTATCAAGGGGGTTTTCTGCCTTAGCGAGTGTGAGGAGCACTCAGCCCTCACTATGAGCGGTAGTGACTCGGACGTCGTTAGCACTGCATCTGGCAGAAAGTCCTGTTCTAGTATGCTTACCCGCCAGCCCCCCGAAACACATCCACACTCCCAAAGCCTTGAGCTTTTTCCAAATTCTGTTGTGCATATATTCTCATCAGGACTGATTCCAGGCTCAGAACACGCTGCCTCTGAGGGCAGAGCAGGGAAGAGCAGCGAGCCGTGGGCTCTGGCCGTCTGGAGGACTCTGCTCCAGCACTCCACTAATCCCAAATCAGGTGGCTGAAGAGGTCAGAAAACCGTCACAAGAAGTCCTAAAATACTCCTCGAGGACTATCAATGAAGGGCTCCACAGTTGTCCAGAACGCAGGTCCTTTGACTTTCACTCCACCTCCCCTAAAGCTGGCTGGTCCTACGGCACCTCCACTCCGTGGCAGTGAGCACCCCGGCTCCACTCCCTGATGAGTGCGTGAGTGCAGGCAACTGATCTGACCTCTAGAACCTGTGTTTTCTCACCTAAAAGTTTAGCAAGATGATAAAGCCAAAGCCTGCACGCATCCACCAGCATGAATTGGTGAATTGCCATGATTCCATCAACACAGCGTCACTCTCCAGGAAAGCCCCACCCCAGGGGTTAGCCTTTGTGACCCTAACTGATTGCTGTGTGTCCGCCTCCTATGTCAGATGATAACGAAACGGTGTGGGGTGTCTTGCGGCACGTGGAAGAACAGCCATTTCGTACGAATGACTTAACTGAAGCGCATGGGAGCAAGTGCTGGGGAGCAGGTGAGCTGTGCATCCTGGAGTCCAGACGTGCGCCCCCAGGAGCGGGGAGCCTCGGGCCATGGCGTAACTCGAAGGGCGTCTTAGGAAAGCCACTGCGGCCGCTGTGGCCGGGCGAGTCCGGGACGGAAACCTGCGGACGGAAAGAGGCTGGCCCTTGGAGAGGCCACCTGGACGAGGAGAAGAGCCTCGGCGGGCATGGAGCCCGAGTCAGGAAGGAAGCGACGTGACCGACCAGAGCGACTCGCGGACAGGGTGACGGCGTAGGTGGCGCTGGGGGTCTAAACGCAGGTCTCTGGAGCGCAGCGCTCGGGGCAGAGGCGCCTGCCCTGGACGAGGTGCGCACCCCTCCCCCCCACCCCTGCCTCTCCCGGGGCCGGCGGCCGCACTCCAGCGTTGTCGGGGTGGGGGCAAGAGGGATGAGGCCGCGGAGCAGCAGGCAGAGTGCGGAGGGACCGACATCCAGTTCCCAAAGTGAGGCAGTGAGGGGTGGCGTTAAGCCAAAGGGGTGGGAGCCTCAGGGACCTCGGGGTGAGGCCGTTGGTCTCGGAGAGCCGTAGGGGGAGGGGGGAGGGGTGGCCTGGGAGGAGGGGAAGCCGGGCGGGGGGGCCCTGGAGCCGGAGTCTCCCAGAAGGCAGGGAGGGCCGCCCAGCACCCTCAGGCAGGCGGGGGGGCGAGCCCAGCGCGACTGGAGGCAGAACCTCGTCGGCCACGTCCTGAGGAAATGAGGGCGAGAAGCATGGAAGGCAGGGCCCACGGGGCAGCCAGGAAGAGGCCGGGGACCCAGGGGCCGCCCTGGCAGGTGGAGGCCACCCGCGGCCACGGAGCCCCGACGGCAGGGCGCAGGGCCGAGCGCGCCTGGGGAGGCTCCGAGATGCGGGCGGGGTCGCAGCCCAGGCTCCCTGCGGCCTCCGGCTGGCCCTTCAGGTTCAGCCACAGCGTTTCCTGAAACCCGGGAAGCCAAGCTGAGCGGCTCTGGGAGAGGAGCTGAAACCCTTGCGGAGGCCGGAGGCGTGAGTGTGGAGCTGCGCTGCCATCAGCGTCGCGTCCGTGCAATGACTGCCTTGCGAATCACGCCCAGTGCCCTTTGACGCCAGAAGGAAACGCGGCAGGACTCTGTGCCCCCGGGAGAACCCCGCGACGTCGCGCCATCCACCTGTCCTCACCTGTCAGTTGAGCGAACACCTTGGAACAGGAGCTTCACAAAATGGAAAAAACTACAGTAACGAAGCCATCATCCGCGTCGCCAGAGACCTCCTTCCTTTCGGAGAACTTGCGGTGTCTCCATGTGCGTCTTTCTCTGTGCGGCCACAGGGTTCTGTTACGAGCCTTGGGAAAGGACATCTGTGCCTTTCCCTCTCACAATACATCCGTTACCGGAGTAAGGAAAGGACCAAGAGGCTTTTCTCTCGTCGTTGGGCGGTCCAAGGAACCGGACCCAGTGTGATAGCACTCTATCATCATCTCCTTGGGGAGCTTGGTTTGCACTTGGCAGCAAAACAGCAGCACCCACCCTTGCAGGTACCTGCTGGGTTGGGTAGGGTGAAAATCCACCAAATTTACAACTCCAAGGGTGGGTTTGGGGCCCAGTTCTCCCACCTGTTGACCTGGCTTCAAGCCCTTAACAAGGGGGTGCTGGCATCTTCCCTGCCTTTCCCAGAGAGCAAGGACGATCAAGTAAAAGAAGAAACATGAAATGCCACCGCTCTTTAGACACATGTTTAAAGTTCTGTGAGTATTAATCATCATCCTACTGTAAATTATTGCAAACGTTGCCGTACACTAAAATCAATGCAGGAAAAATGGCCTTGCGTAGATGCATTGCTGGCCACATTTTTCCCTAAATATCAGTGTGGCCACACAGACACGTGGAAGTAATTCCACCAGTTCAAGTCCACTGAGCATTTATATACCAATTATTAACCAGTCAATGCCATCCAACTATTACCCGCGTAAACACAGCATAAGGATTTCCTTCTGATCAGATTGATGTGCGCTGAATCAATTCGTGTGAAACCTTCCACTTATTTTTGGTATGAGACTAAACCATTAAATATGTTGGTTTATATGGAAGGTGGAAAGGTCAGTAAATCAGACCTCCATGCAATGAAAATATATGTCAGTTTCTGACATTTGTTCATGAATAGAATAGAATAGAACAGGACTTTTTCTGTTGTTTAAATGGACTTCAGAGATTATTTCATGCCCGACTCCTTCATTCTACAGCTCAGGCAAATGAGGTCCAAAACAGATTTTGCAGAAATCACCCATTATTTTGTTCAAATCCACTTGACAAAAAAATGTAGTTGCTTTATTGAAATTGGGTTGTGGCCTGAGCTGACGAAATTGCAGCAGCCCAGGTTTAACACCTTGAACTGCGACCCCATAGAATTCCTTTCTTTAGACTCGCACCTCTGGGCGTCGGCTTCTGTGCATGTCACCTGCCGGCTGCTCTTTGCCACGTGGGGAAATCGTTCACTTAGGACAAAGTGTAAAGGCAGCGTGCAGAGCACAGAAGGGGGACCCTCAGCTCCTTAACCTGAACTCCCCAGACTGGGCGAAAAGACCCCAACTGCATCCCACGTTGAGATGACTGCTTTACCCCCCACTCTGGTGGGGAGGACCCACACACACAGCAGTCCAATATCTTGTGTCACAAACTCGCTTGAGCCTGTGCCATCGTCTTCGCACACCATCCCCTGACCTGAGTGGGCTTGCAGATGCCAAAGCAAGGAGGAATGTTTGGGGAATTTTGGTGTTATATAAAAATGAGCATTAGTTCTCTCACAAAATATTATTACAAGGGGATGCTCATAAATAAATGCTTGTGAAATAAACTCCACATTGTCTCTTCGGTAATCTAATCTTGCTCACCTTATTAAACACTCAGTTAAAATTGATGTAGGTCTACGTCAGATGCCGCTAAGCCCCTAACCTGGACGAGTGCTACCATATCTGCTTTCAAACTTATTCGTAGCAGTGTTTGGGTGAGTTACAGACAAATCGAAATGGCGAGACAATCTTACAAAGTCAAGTCCGCATCCAATGCCTTTGGGAAGCAGGTTTCTCATCGTCTCCTGGAAACTCCCAAGGAAGCACACAGGGGCAGGGCTGCCGTTGGGAGCTCTAGTTTCTGTGCAAGTTTCCTGTAAACCCAAAGCTACTCTAAAAGTAAAGTTTATTATATATAAAAGCAATCCTGTTGCCTTTACAGACAGCTGTGAGCAGACATTCTCAGAAAGCAGCTTCCAACACTGTTGACACAAATTTTCCATGTGTCAATGCCAATTTCGAGGTTTGCCACAAGTCACTTCCTACCTCTAATAAGATACTAAAGTTTGTGAGTGATATATATTTTGTAAACTAAAATAGATTTAATATTATTGACAGTCACACTTGGCTCGGCTCCCTCGCCCTCAGTTACCTTCCAAGATTCTTTCTTGGGGCCTGGGAGGGTTCGCTGGGGGCTGCCCACATGGCGCTTGTTTACGTGCCATGACTCAACCCGAGAAGGGGCTCGTAGCACTTAGTGTGACTCCAGTCACGTGCCCCCATCGAGCCTCCAATGCCACGCGGTTCTGACAGGGCAGAACCCCTGCTCTAAACTCGTCTTTGTTGGCAGAGACGTCTGCAAGTGGAAAGGACTTGGACGGCCTGCTCCTCTCCAACTAGCCATGGGCGGTCCTGAAGTCCATCAGACACCCCTGGGGCTGCACCCTTGGCTCCCGGCCTGCCCTGGGGAGAGAGCTGACTTCCAGAGCTGCCTTTTCATGGTCTCCACAGATTCAGGGGCGCCTCCCCTCCTCGTGGGAGGAAGAAGGGAGGGGCAGGCCATCAAGGAAGCAGAGCTTAAGGCTGGGCCATTTCCCACCCTGCGGAGGGCGCAGCAGCCACACTTCCCCCTTCATCGGGCCGAGTAGTTTGTGGGCCAGGCACACCACCGCCTCCGTGACCCCCATGCCCCTGCCTCATCACAGCCCCCCACACACCCCTGCCTCGTCTCCTGACTCCCACCCTCGGCTCACAGTCTCTCAGCAGTGGATTTCCAGTCGGCCCTGGTCGTGAGGCCCAACCCCCCTGGGCCTGCAGCCCCCCGCAGGCCTCTGCTGCCTCGTCACCCCCAGGGCCTCATCTCCCCCAGGGACTTCTCACAATATCAGCCGCATCTTGCTTCCCTCTGTGCGCCCCAGCATGTCTGCCTCTGCCTAAGTGTCCCCAACCTGGGAAGCCCCGCCCACTCCCCGGCTCTCCGCATCCCCGTGTGTCCTGGAGCCCGCGGTCTGAGTGCACCCCTGCAGCCATGCCCCGGGACTCCCTGTGTGAGTCGGAACTGCGAACTGTGCTTGAGCTCTCGGGACCACGCAGCAGGCGCCTTCCCTTCTGACACCCAGGGACTCCGCAGGCGCAGTGCGAACCGCTGTGAGATTTTCATGAAATTGACATCCTGTTTGCATGAGACACAACAGCCAACGTCCCATTGTCTTGTTCAGTTTCCCTGCCAGGGGTTCTCGCTAGCACTGAATTCATTGGCACAGATGTTTAAAACTCTAGAACCCACTGCAGAATAACAGGGTTGTGAAATAGTCCCTATTTTAAATGAAAGGTTGATTGCGCGGTTCATCTCCTTGGACCCCTGTCCCCGGCGGTGCTCGTGTCCCCAGCCGTGGGGACTGTGGAGGCAGGAGTTCGGCGTAGTTCTTGTCTGAAATAGCGTCATTTTCCCGAAACCTGAATTGGTGGCTGTCCTCTCCCTACAGCCCTCTCAGGAAAGTGCTCGTTGCTTTGTTAGGTCTGAGAGCAGCTTCCACCTGTCCCCAAAAATAACCCCAGAAACCAGCACCCCAGGCACACGGGACAGCGCCAAAGTGGAACGAAAGACGCACTGCATGTGCCCCCCACGCCCCCCACGGAAAGCCCAAGGACGCCTCCCTGCCCGGCCCAGGGCGCTGAGCCAGGCTGCACGGGCTGCAGACAAAGGTGCAGTGGATTTCTGCTGCAAGGAAGCCCCTGTTTCAGTTTAGGCACTGAGCATTTTTAAAAGAGAGCCATTCACGAAAGAATGAAGGATTGTGTGACATCATAAACTATTTCCCCTTATTTCAGAGTCTGCTCCCTTGTGGCGCTCAGGTGCCCAGACTGGAGATTTCCCCAGGACAGTGCTTTAAAGAACCTTAGGTTTATATGACCCCAAAGTAAAGCGGGAAGCCTCTGGCAGCCGCGAGCCCAGGAATCAACATCCCAGCAGCGAAGCCGACACGGTGGCTGGGAACCCAAAACCCCGGGCCCGGAAGGGGTGCTGCAGACGTCAGCATCTCCCCACCGCGGCAGATGCCGAAGAGCAGCCGGACTGAAGATCAGCTCGGCTGTGAAGAGCCAAACCCGGGAGGCTGGGCCACGCCCTGGGGGTGCCCGCTGCCCTTTTTGGGGTGCTCTTGGCTTTGGATCCCATTTCTGAGCCCTCTTGCCTGGAGCCGCGAACCACGTCCGGCTGTGTCCAGCAGGCCTGGCTCTGTGCACCGGGGCCCAGAAGCGGGTGTGACACCCGCTATTCAGCACCCCTGAGCACCCCTCCCACTGCCCCAAATTCTCCCTCTCACCACTTTTGTCAGAAAGGAGCCCTGAAAGAGCACAGGCTCTGCTCCTTCTTCACGAGAAGAAGAGGACGCCTCAAAAGCCAAGGTTATAGTTACCTGGACCATAAACCCAAATATAAATGGCAATGTGGTTTTAAAAAATATGGTTTTTTTCCTTTAATCTTAGAATCAACACAATTTCCCCCTCATTCTTTACCCTGTTAAATTGTGGAATTTATTATTTCCTCTTTAGACAATAATCTTTATTGTTGGGTAAGCAAACAAGTCCTCAGGACAGTTAAGCATTTCAAGTGGGAAGATGGCACCGTGCGCCCCCCTTGCTGCGCTTTGCGCTGTGTCTCGGGACATCAGACCTCAGCCCCCTCGGCGGGGCTTTGTCCCCGGTGTATGGGATGATTTGGTGTTACGGGATTTGGGCTGCAGGCCCTGCCCTCCAGGCCTGGCTGCTCCAGCTGCTGCGGCATGAGCCAAGTGTACAAATAAGCGGGGAAACAATACGGAATACCTGAAGAGAATAGCGAGCAGGGTGATGGGGTAAGATGGATGACTTGAATTTTCCACCAATCACTGAACAACACATTGGCTAAAGCATTGATTGATGAAGTATTTAAGTCGTCAATCTCACATCACCGGCCCCTTTGCAGCGGCAGCGGAAGGGGCCGGCATGGAGGGGGGACCTACCGAGCTTGGCTTTGCTTCGAAATGTAAGAAAGACCTCGAGTCCACAATTTGCTGTCTGGCAAGATGTTCAATAACCACTCTCGACGGCCACTTTGCCAGCAAATGTTTCACTTAAAATGTCGGTATTCTTTACTCAGGACTGCAGTCCAAATCTAAATGTGGAGGTCTTTACTGGGGGGAGGTTAACTTTTCCTTTAGGTTCAGTTAGTTTTTCCTAACCGCCCGCAGAGAGGCATCACTGTTGCAGCACCTTAAAAAGGGTCCCTTCCCGTCCTCCCCACGTGCTTGCAGTGCTCATTGAATGTCAGAAACACAGCCCTGCGCGGACGTGCTGCCTTGGGTCAGGGGCGCGTTCGGGGCGTGACAGCTGCCCCCCCGGGTGGAAGGACGGTCCCGAAAGAAGAGGCACCATACCCCACGTGCTGCTCACAGAGTGGACAGGTCGCCGAGAGGGGAGTTTGAAATGAGGAAGATTCAGAATGAGTGGTAAGCGCAGTGCTCTCATTCACCCATGAATTCTCAAATTCTAGCGTCAAGTGGGCACTGGACAGACAGCTCCTAGAGTGACAAAGAAACTGCAGCCAAGGGGCGGTTATCAATATGGCCTGGGGTCCTGAGGAGGGACCCACCAGCAGCGCTCCCACAAAGGTCAACCAGGGATCAGCGACAGAGTTCTTTCCACCTCAGGGCTCGTTTACCTGCAGGGCTCGTTTACCTGCAGAGCTCGTTTACCTGCAGGGCTCATCCACCTCAGGGCTCATCCACCTCAGGGCTCACCCACCTGTAAGCATCATCTCCAAGCACACACCCTTCTCGTGGTGTAACGAAAGAAAACCACAGATTCCACCCCACCTCCCCATTTCTCCCTCAGAAAAACAATAATGATCCAGGAGCATTTTCTGAATTAGCGATGAGATGACTCTCAGCCCTTTTTTCTGGTGATTCTGCACGACTCCCAGTTCACTCTGGGCCCAGGACATTCACCTGTTTTCCTGAGGACACGCTGCTGAGGTCAGGCACTGAAACCCAACCCACAGCCAGCACCCACCGGCACATGCTCCAGCATGCAAGTGTGCTTTGATTTGCATTTCCTTTCTGAACCTGTTAATATTTTATGAGACCACACAGAGGGTTCTTATGCTAGATGGCCCCCTTTTAACCATGTAATGTACTATAAAGCATGATATACTGACAAGAAGGAAGGAGATCCAAAGTTTGCTTGGCTCAGAGTAGGGGAAGGCAGACGGGCATTTTGAAGCTCGTCGGCAGTGGAGGCCTGGCTGCCAGCTGGAATGGCAACAAGAGTAACGTGTTTTCCTCTGGGGCAGCATCTCGGGCACAAGTGAGCCCCCAGGAAGGGCGTGGTCCCCACAGAAACAGGGAAAAGCTAAGTCACCTGCACCACAAAGCAGCGCCTCTCCCTGACCCCACAGGCAGCGTCGCTCTCGACGAGGGAAGGCTGGCGCAGCACAGAAACCAAGTCATGAGCTCCTTGAAATGCGTCCTCGGTTCTCTTCCCGCCTCCTTGTCCCCAAGGCCTTCCTGCCCCCCTGCAAGGCCCTTGGATTCCCCAGGGTTTGCCCTTGGACGTCTCCCACTGGATGCCCAGTTGTCTGCATCTCCTGCCTTCTCCAGCTCATCCTCACAGCTTATCTGTTTCTGGAGGAAAATGAGAGGAGTTACTCAGATAAAATTACTCTAGAGACTTTATTGCACGGGGACCTGGTTTAGAGCTCCCGGCTTTAGGTGTCGTTGCCAAGGCCCTGTGCGGGTGCTGGAGCCAGCACCCAGTGGGAAAGCACCAGCCTTAATTGCACATTTTTGCTCAAAAAGTAAAGATACAAAATGCAGGAGATGCAAGCATTTATGGATAAAAATGTATCCTTTCGGTTATTCCTAAGCAAGCTGGAACGTACAGCAGGTGAGTTTGCTGAGGTGCCGTGGGTGAGAGGGACGAAAGCTGAGGCCAGCCAAGTCCCCAGAAACTCCAGGCAGCCCGCTTCGCTTCCCTCCTCCATGCCGCAAGGACACTGCGCTGGTGAATTAGCAGCGGCAGTGAGGGTCATGACAGGGAGTGTCCAAGAATGTTATTCAAAAGCAAGAGTGTATGAAAAACAAAGCATGTACTATTCACAAAGCATTTAGATTATTTCCAGAGTAAGTATTTTTCCGCACTCTTCCAAATGCTTTTAGAAGCTGGTCTGCGTGATGTTCTTACTACATTTGCAGCTAGAAACGAGGGAGGCTTTGTTGGGCGTCTCCCCTCGACTCCTTGTGTGTAGAAAATGAGGAAGTTCTCCGTCGATCTAAAGGACAGCCTTTTACAGTTCAAGCTCTTTATATTTTCAACTTGAATCAAACCGGATCAACTTCTGCTCATCAAATGATGCCTCCCCCAATCAGGAAAAGCATTCGGGTATTCATTTGGCTAATTTGTAGTAATCTGTTGTGGCAGAAAATGCTAGTTGCTCAGCGAATGCCCATTTTCTCTTTATTTCTCAGTTTTATTAGGAGTTTCAATATGTCCAGCCTAATACTTTATTTCCCAGCCTTTCTTACACCTAGGAATTTCCAAAAAGAGGTCGGGGGTGGGGTTTCTAGGAAAGGAAAATGAATCAACTGGGGTGCATGCCCTTTTGCCTTCCTCTACCTTTTCCTTCTTCCTATCTGGAATGTGGCAATGATTGCTGGAAGTCAGCAACCGTCTTGTGAACAAGAGGTGGTTTTGAGGATGGAAAGCAAGCATAGATGAGGGATGGTGGAGCAGAAAGATAAAAGAAGGCTGTAATTTCATGGGCCTGCCACACCAGCCTTGGACTGCCTGTCTTCAGACTTCTTTTACATGAGAAAAAATCAACTCCTAATTTATTTAAGCTGTGGCTATTTTGGGTCTTCATTACTAGCATCCAAACACAGCAGCCAAATGATCAAAGGATTTTTTTTAATCCCAAGGAAACTGATGTAAACGTTTTCATTCTATCATAATCATCAAAAGCTATAGCAAAACCATACTGCGAGCTCCCATCATCTCAGGGCTCTTCATGCTGTGGTGAGATGAGCCATGCCAGTGGGTACTCGTTTCTCCCCGTGTTCTTCTCTAGGCTGCCTCTGGGGTAGCATGAAATCTTAGAGCGCTGTGCACTCGTAAGAGAGGGATTGGATGTTTGCACCATTGAGAACTCATTAAGCCAATAGCATGTAGGTATTGGCTACACTTTTACCGCCTTGGTCCAGCCTCTGAAGTGGCAGTTCCCCCACCATAAAAGGTGTGGCCGGTATCAGCCAGATGCCATGCTGCTACCTGAAGCCAAGTGACGGCCGAGAGGATAGCCAGGTGAAGGCACACAACTTGGAGAGGAGGAGAAACCCAGCATTGGAGGATCGATATTTTATTTCTGGAAGCATCACTGTCCAAGAGTTTTGATCACAAATTAATAGACTTTTGTTTCTTCTTCTTGTGATTAACAAACATCAGACAAGCTTTAAAAATCAGTTACTCTATGAGTGACTTACTTTTTATCAAGAAGGTGGTGCAGTCACAGAGAGGCCTGAATATGTGAGCGTGAGTAACTGGGGAAGATGAATGGAAGAGCAAAAGAGAAATTTTCTGCCATCCATGAAAAATGCACCCTGGCAATGAATCATGGGAATTTGCCAAACCTGCTCTGAGAGTGTCGTCCAACTCTAATTGTCACTCCAAATTTGATATTCACATTAACCACAACAAGTGTTTCCAGTTTGGAATCCCTAAGAACTCTTCAGATATCTGGCATCCATGTGTTAAACAAAAAAAGCCTCGAAGCCGAATGTGTTTATAAGTTATGAGTAAGACAATAACTTTAACCAATAACAAAGGCTTAGAAAGCAGTTTATGATCTTAGAAGCTGCTTAAAAACTGGCAGGGGAAATAACGCTGATCTGAATGGTCAGCTGCCTCGCCCACTGCTGACACAGGTACGGGATCTGTTCTCAATTTGAAGAGTGGCCAACTGATCCACCACGGAAATGTGATACTGCTATAAACAAACCGACTGAGCCAGGAGGGCACTGAAGAGCTGCCTCTGAGCCACCCACACAGAATGGGGATCACGGCGGGGCACAGGGCATGGGAGCAAAGGTTGGGGAGAACTGGGGTGCAGCAGCCTCTGCAGCCAAAGCAGCCATTCATCTGCTGCTCCCAGAACCCGAGTCCTCAGTGGGGGTCATAGGGGCCACCTCCCTCCGTTACATGGCACTAACCATTGGCAGAAATCACAGCCGAGAGAAGCATTGCCTTCCACGGTGTTGTAGGGTCTGGCAGAGGTCTCACTACTGCTGTGGTGGTGGGTTTTGAAAAAGCCTGTGAGGTCAGAGGAGTCTGAAGACTGCAGATGCAGTGAGAGGATGATCGAGGGCCTATTAGTAAGTTTCTGTTTTCCATCTTCCTGAAAGCAAGGATGACCCCAAAGTAAAAAAAATGCATTCAGCCTTTTAGGATTGCAAACAAGTGCAAGGTTTTAGAGTAATAGCCATCAAAACACTCACTTCCTACATAGGTTTTTAACAGCACTCACAAGATCATGGTGAGCACAATGGCATGTTTGTATGAATGTGTGTGCCTGCATGTCTGGGTGGGTGTGAGTGTTTGTATGCTTGCACAAGTGTGTGTGCATTTGAGTGTGTGCACGAGTGCATGTATGTGTGTAAGTGTGTGCATATATGCATGAGTGAGTGTGTGCATGTATGTACAAGTGTGTGCATACACAAGTGTGAGTGTGCACATGAATGTATACATGTATGTAAGTGTGTGCATATGCACACCTGAGTGAGTGCACATAGATGAACAAATCTGAGTGTGTGCACATGTATGCATGAGTGTGTGCATGAGTGCATTTATGTGTAGGTGTATGTGTGTGTACGTATGCATGAGTGAACGTGTGCATGTATGTACAAGTGTGTGCATGCATCTGCCCATGTAAGTGTGCATGTGTGTGGATGTATGTGTTTATGTGCATGTATGTGTGTGCATATGATTGTGCATGTGTGTGTATGTGCCTGGGGAATAAGAAAACAATTGGCTGAGCCTCACTTCTTATAGCAATCTCCACACAGCTGGATGTTTCTCAAATATGTTTAAGTGTTTTGATCAATTAAAAAGATTTAAAGCAGCATTTTCCAAGAAATTCTGTCAAAATGATTCCATCAAATTAACAAGTTCCTTCGAATTGCATATAATGTCATTAATTCTTAACTAGGTTATGTTTTAAAGGCTATCACCTTAATCCTTTGCTGCAAGAAGCTTTTAGTTCCCAAATTCTCTGGGAATAAATCCTGCTAAAGAATCAGGTCTCTCTCTGGGAAGTCTGTCTGCTTCCAAGCAGTTGTGAACGCGACCCGCAGGTCCGCACGCATCCCCAATTAAAAAGAGAGAGCAAGTCGCCTCTGGGTCACATTCAAGCTTCCTGGTGAGCGTCCATGCTCCTCAAAACAGGCCCGGGGAGGGGAGCAGGGCTAGAGCTGCCATCGCCCCTGAGGGGCCAGTGGTGGGGGGAGTAAGGGGACGGCCCCCCTGGTGGGCAAGGCCTGAGGTGGCTGGGGGGGAAGCCCCAGCGAGGGGGCCAGGAAGGGGCACAGCGGCAAGGACTCGCGGGCACCGTGTTTGGGCACCGCAGCAGGGCCAGGCTGACGGCACATGAGTGCGTCCAGAAGGGGCTCAAAGGGGCTCCCTGGCCAAACCCCAGAGCAGCCCAGGCCCCTGCACTGCTGTCCTCTCCTGCCCCAGTGTCGTCTCACCTTCGCCTGGGCATAGCCGCATCACTGCTCCCACTCGGTTATGCCTGCAGCTGGAGAGGACAGAGCAACAGAGACTTGCCCTAGACGCACACCTGGGCACACGGGGATAGCAGAGACACACCCCAAAGGCACACCTGGACACGTGTGAACAGCATTAGTGTCTTACTCTAAATGGACACCTAGCACGTGGCACAGTTTAGATACACAACCTAAATGTCCACCTGGGCATATGGGTCAGCCATAGAGACACATCCCAAATGCCCACCTGGGCAGACAGGTAAGCAGTAGAGACATACCCCAAACACACACCTGGCACATGGGGATAGTGGATAATCATCCCAAACGCACACCTGGGCACATGGGTCAGCAGTAGAGGCACACCCCAAATGCCCACCTGGCACCCGGACACAAGGCAGAGACTCACCCCAAAAAATGTGACGCCATGTGGGCCGCCTCTTCCCATGCACAAATTGGAATATGACCACAAGTAGGAACCATGTTTTTCAAGCCTTGTTACATAATCAAGGGACAAACCTAGTCCAGAAGAAACATTCCAGGTGGACGTCAACATTCATGGAAGCAAGGGCTTGACTGCACACGAGACAGGCCACCCTGTCTCAGCCTCGCCTGTGGGGAGTGACGGGCCGGGACCAGGCTCCGGACCCCCGCCAGCTGCCTGTCTGGCCCCTCTGCTGGAGAAGCTGTGAGCCTGCAGGTCAGTCACATGGAATGCAGCATTCCCACGCAGCACCCTGGGATCCCATGCCGCGCCCACCTGCACAGCCTGCTTGGCTGGCGAGCATCGGTTAGCATTGGCAACAGTGTATTCTTATTCTTATACTGTTACTTAAGGTCCGCGGCTTAACTTAGGGTTCACTGTAAGAGGAGTGCAGCTCCATGGACTGTTAAAGATGTTTATTCTATTACCACAAATATAGTTTCTCCTTTTAATCACATTCAGGTATGTATTTCAGTGCTGTTAATTGTGTTTGCAGGGTTGTGCTGCCATCACCATCATCCATTCCCAAAACATTTCCATCACTCCAAGTAGGAGCCCTGCACATTTCAAGCCTTAACTTCCCGCTCCCAAACCATCTCCCCTCCTGCATTTAGTAAATTAATTTTGCTTATTTTAATTGCTTCAAATCAGTATGATGAATATCATCCAGTAGTCATCCTTTTGAATCTGGCTTATTTCACTCAACGTGCTGTCTTCAAGGCTCACTGGTGTGGCGTGTTATCAGGACCTCACTCCCTTTTGCGGCTCAGTAATATCCCTTTGTGTGTCTGTACCACATTTCGGGTATCCACTCCTCGGCTGATGGACACGGGTTGTTTCCATCTTTTGTCTCCTGTGACAGTGCTGCTATGAGCATCGGTGCAAAAATGTCTGTCCAAGCCCCTGCTTTCGGTCCTTTATGGGATAGCCTCGCAGTGGCACTGCCGGGTCACGTGCTGGTTCTGAACTCAGTGTCCTGAGGAACTGCCAAACCACCCTCCACAGCGGCTGCTCATTTGACACTCGCACCAGCACCGAATGGGTTCCTAATTCCCCACATCCTCTCCAGCATTGTTAATTCTGTTTTTTAAAGAGCAGCCATCATAATGGCTGTGAGCCGGGGTCTCGCTGGTTTGTGTTTCCTGATGGCTCACGCGTGGAGCATCTTCCCCTGTGCTCCTGGTCCTTTCTGCACCCTCTCTGGAGAGATGTCTGCCCAGCCCTTTGACCTTTGGGGCTTCTGGTCAATGGGAACGGGCACTGGTCTTTGGGATCAAGTTCCTTTATTGCTTAGGGGGTGTCACGATCAGGTGCATGTGTCAGCTTCGCCGTGTTGGTCTGGTTGGGCAAGTGCTGGCCTGTCTGATCACTGGAAGCCTTTTAAGGAGGATTCAGAAGAGACAGGCTCTCTTCCTGTTTCTCCTGTGGAGTTCATCCAGACCCTCCATCAGAATCTTCGGCTTCACAGCCTGCCCTGCGGATTTTGGACTCTGCATTCCCACGGTCACGTGAGACACTTTTATAAGTTTTCTATTTGTGAGTGTTCCCTGTTGATTCTGTTTCTCTAGAGAACCCTAACTAATACAGAAGGGTCCAAACTCACTCTTCTCCAACTTCATGTCAAACTCCCCCAGGGCCTCAGGATGCAGGGACTCCCGGGCCCGAGGGGGCAGACTCGAGGGTGGGATGGTGTGGGGCAGTGTGGGGCGGCGTCCACTCACAGTGCCCACAGGCTGCTCCGGGCAGGGCGAGGCTGCGAGGCGTCCTGTGCCTCGGGCAGTGGAGGCGGCAGCAGCCCCAAGCCCGGGGGAGGGCAGCACCCAGCGTGCGGCAGGCGCCCCTGGCACGCCAGGAGCCGGTGGGAAACACACGTTGCAGCCGCCCAGAAGGACGTGTTGCTCGGAGCAGGGCCCCAGGTGTGCGGGCAGCACCTGGCGGTGGGTGGGGCCCTCCAGGGGAGCAGGGGAAGCGGGGAGCTGTGGAGCCAGATCAGGAGTTGGGGGTGGAGGGCGCGCTGCCCGCGGGGCCCCCAGGACCACCGCCCGCTGCAACACGGGAAGAAAACCCTGGAACCTGTGTTTGCGTTTAATGCGATTTCTCCGTCTATGTTCTGTTCAGGTCTTACAGATTAGTATACGCACAGAGGTAGCTAGGTGATCTGCTGTTTGCACAATAGCTAGTTAATACAACTGATTTAAAAATTAAATAAAACAGATCTCTCTCTACTTCACATTGCCCCACTAGACGGGTTTACAGGCACTTCTGGAAAAGCTTTACAGGACACTCAGAGGAGAAAGCAGGGGTCGCGGCTGACTCCCGCAAGCACCTCTTCAGCTCCTCTGGCACAAGCAGGGGTGCCTTCCTTTCACATGGATCCTACATCTGTCCCCCAACAGAGGCAGACAGGGTCTCAGACGCACCTCTTCCTGTCTTCCCCAGGAACAGGGCTGACACCCACGGCACGGCAAGAGGCTCAGCCCCTGGGGACCATGGGGGGACGCCAGCACCCAGAGCTGCCCACGCGGCCACCTGGGAGAGACGGGTCAGGGCGGCTAGGGAGGGGGTACAGCTGAGGGCAGTGCAGCCATCCTTCTCCAAGGACTTAGGGATGGGAAGCCAGAGGAGCCCCTGCGAAGTGGAGGTGCGGGCCGTGCTGGAGACCCCCAGCAACGTAAGATCATCTTCAGGGAGGAGATGAGGGAAGCACAAAGACCCCAGGAAGTGCAGCCAGGGTGCAGAGGGGAGGTGCCAACAGACCCCCGACAGTGAGAGGGGCAGGTGGGCAGGCGGTGAGGGGTGGGTGGGTGAGTGAATCTCTGGGTGAGTGGGTGGGCGAGTGGGTGGGTGGGGGAGTGAGTGAGTGGGTGGATGGGTACGTGAGCAGATGGATGAGGGAGTGGGCAGGTGGGTCTGTGGGTGGTTGGAGGTGGCCGTCAGTAGGGGTGTAAGGGTGTCCATAAACAGGACAGCAGACCGGACCAATAGCTGAAGCCAGCGGCACCCGAAATGCGGGGAGAGGCCAGGAGAGGCGGCCGCGTGCCCTACAGGAGGCAGAGGAGCCCAAGGTGGCCGGCAGCCAGGCTGCAGGAAGAAAGCACGGCCTTGGGCAGCCTTGACTTGGACTTTCTTTTAGCCTCAGAACAATAAGCTGATGCCTCCCGGTGGTTTCCACCTCCCCACGGCAAAGAAACCCAAGCAGGGGAGAAGGGAAGCCTGAGGCCCCAGAGCAACTTCGGAAGGCCATGTCAGCGTCGCCACGCCCCGCGCCGACCCCAAGCGTGGGTCCCCATTGAACCCCTTCCCCGGGTCCCCCGGGCACAGGGCTCCAGCAGCCCCGCTCACAGGTCTTCCTCGGGTCAGCGTGCCGGGGGCGGCCTCACAGGCTCCAGCACAGCGTCCACCAGCGCAGCCTCTTCCGGGCGCAGCCTCTGTCTTCTCTGGGCTCCTGAGGCTTGGCCTGAAATGAGAGCTCACGTGTGCTGGCTGGGAAGAAGGAAACCATGTGACGTGTGTGTGACTTTCCCCCGGAAAATCAATCAGCACAGGACCCCACCAAGTCCGGGCTGCAGGGCTCACAGAAGCCTAGAGGAGACCCCGAGAGCCCAAGGCCTGTGGGTTCAGCTCCCTCGGGACATCCAGTCAAAGGTCAAACCAAGGACAGCCAGGAAGAGCCCCAGCCAGCAGTGTGAAGTCGGGGTCCTCACCCCTCCTCCAAAAGGGGAAGCAGCCACACCACTCAGCTTTCATCTGTGCCAAGAAAGAGCTGCTTCCACCCCGGGCGTCCAGGAGTGGACATGGAGGGCCCAGAGAGGCAAGTGTGCAAGTGCATGCCACCACAGCTAGTTAGGGGATGTATGTGCACATGTGCAAGTGCACTTGTGCAAGCATATGCGTGTGTGAGCACTGTCCATGTGTGCATGTGTGTATGAATGAGTATGGGTGTATGTCAGTGTGTGTATGTGAGCAAGTGTGCACGTGGATGTGAAGGTGTGACTGCATCTGTGTGCGTGTGTGGAGTGTGGTATCTGTGCACATGTGTGTACATGTGTGTGTATGACTGTGTATGGTGTGTGCCTGTGCATGTGTATGAGTGTATTCACATGTGTGCATGTTTGTGAGTGAGTGTGTGCAGCTTTTCCTTTCTCACAGGGTGTTGCCCTCACGTGGCTGTGTCCGCTCTCGACTCCAGCCCCGGCAGGCCCCGGTGCCCCTCCCGCAACAGGGGGGACACAGGGCCCCGCATGCCACCAGCCGGGGCTGGCACCTCTCCCGCAGCTGTCAGGAAAGCTCCACACTCCGCAGGGAGAATCCAAGCCCCCACGGCTGCTGCGCGGTCCCCAAAGGCCAGCCACCCCTCCGCCTGGGAGCAGCGCGGACTTACTGGATTTCATGGACTCGCCCTCACTGAAATCCCTGCCGTGCCTCTTCGCGTGACAGGATAGGGCAGCGTTATCACAACAAGGGCACTGGCGACGGCGGTGCAGGCCGATCACCCACCTAATGCACGGCACGTCCCACGTGCATCGAGTGGGTGCTCCCGGCGGCCCCGGGGTAGGCACTTGCCTCCTAGGACCAAAAACGGGAATATTCAGGGCTGAAAACTTTGCCAAGGTGGCCCAGGAAATGAGTACTAAGGACAAGATTCGAACCCACATCTTGCCTGGCTTACAGCTGGTGCCCTGCCGACTGCACTGGATACACACACATGCTCATGCACTCACACACATGCACACTCACACACAGAGAAAGCCTCTGCCTGCAGACTACACTGGATGCACATGCATGCTCCATGTACTCACACATACACACACACTCACACACAGAGAAAGCTGGAGCCCTGCCGACTGCACTGGACACACACATGCTCCATGCCCTCACACACACACACACACACACACACAGAAAGCCGGTGCTCTGGGGACTGCACTGGCTGCACATACTCATGCACTCACATGTGCACACCAGTGTTCTGCAGACTGCACTGGATACACACACATGCTTATGCACACACACACACACACACACACAGAAAGCTGGTGCTCTGGGGACTGCACTGGACTCACACATGTTCATGCAATCACATATACACACACTCACACAGAGAAAGCTGGTGCTCTGCAGACAGCACTGTATACACACGCATGCTCATGCACTCACACACACACACACTCACACAGAAAGCCAGTGTTCTGGGTACTGCACTGTACACACACACATACACACACATGCACACACACACAGAAAACTGGTACTCTGGGCACTGCACTGGCTCCACACCACACTCACACACAAAGCATAATAACTGATTTTTAAAGACAGCCATTGTATCACTATTTATTGCAAATAAATAACTAATGTCAGTACACATGCTAGGAACACAAAAAAATAAATATACACGTTAGAGCTCCATGGTATATATTAGAAAGAATTTCTCTCATGCACACTTTTGGAAAATGACTTTGTTAGCCTTGGAAATTGAAGCTTTGCAGCCTGGCCTGTCTGCTTGCTTGTCCTCCCGCCCACTGTCCCTGGGAGCAACCTTCACCAGCTCTTACTTACATATGTGCCCAGGAAGGACCAGCTTCCATCCTCCCGAAGTGCCACCGAAATGACCCCCACGTGGGGCACGGCAGCTCCCTCTGCGGGGGGGCAGGACAGCACGCGGCCTCTGTGTGGCCCCGGCTGTCACTGTCACTGGCCTCCAGGAGCCCGCTGGGCACCAGGACAACGGGCAGGAAGCCACATACAGCTGTTGTTTAGGTCAGCAGCGGCTGTGCAGGGACGCCCCAGCTGCCCATGGCTGGCCTCGGAAGGTCGCGGGCTGCAGCCATGACCTGTTCTAGGGTGCACTGTGCCCGTTTCCACCAACATTTAGGGCAGCTGTGTCCTCTCGGGGCCCCGTGAGCCCCAGCCACCCCACGTTCCCAGCGCTGCCCGCCCGCAGCCAGGGGAGGCTGTGTGCTCCCAGGTGTGCAGGCCCTGCTGATCTGGGGAAGCTCCGCCGCACCAGGGCACAGCCTCCAGGCTTGGTCCAGGCTGCTTCCGCCGATGCGCGGCCGATGCCTCAGGAGGGATGCCGTGAGGGCCGCGGGAAGGTGCACGGCCACGGCACCGGAGCCTTCACTGCGTGGCCCCAGCGGCCAGCAACGCTGGAAGGGGGAAGAAGAGGTTGGGGTCAACCTTATTTGGCTTTGACTCTTCCCCCTGTACGGAAATGATTGCATCTCCTAGGAGTTTCCTTCTTCAGGAGTTGGGGAGCTTTAGGTAGCAGCACTCCACGTTGCACCACATCTCTATGGACAAGTGGGCTTCCCAAGACACCCACGGCTTCCCTGTGTCAAAACGCACATCTTCAGGTCACTGGACGAAGCAAGGGTGCAGGCGGGGTGCCGGCCACGCACGTGCAGGGGAGGGAGACTGCAGTGCAAAACGCACAGCCGCCATCCTGGGGGGCAGCCTGCTGGCTTCTGGTCCACTCGGCACGAAAGAGAAGTCTGTGGTTGGAAGTTTCCTTTCTGCCGATGGTCAACAAGCCGCTTGGAAAATGATTTCCTTCCGGAGCTTGACCATGTCTTCACTTACATGACGCCTCCCACCGAGCTACCCTGACAATCGATGGGCGCTAAACAAAATGCCCACTTAGAATCCCACGGAGTCGGGGAGGCATGTCCGCGAGAGGGAATTTCTCCAATCCTGATTACAAGTGGGAAGGGAGTAACGGAGGGCCGTGTTGCTTTCGCTGCATCTGCTGACAGAGGTCTCTCCCTGAGCCCTGTTTCCTAGCAAAGCCCTTCACAGAGGCAGGACAGACCTTGGACCTGAGGGCTCAGAGCTCTGTCTGCGGTTCTCAGAGGCCATTCGACCAGAAGGACCTGGCTGGGGAGCGAGGCCCGAGGGTGCATGCTGCTCACTGGCTTGACGAATGGCACTTGGTCTCTGTGTCAGTTTGAAGCTGTTATGGACCCCAGAAACCATGTTTTAACCCTGATACAATCTTCTGGGAGCATTCATTTCTTTTAATCCTGATTCAATATTGCAGGGCAGAAATGATCTCCATGGAGATGTGACACACCCAATTGTGGGTGTGACCCTTTGATTAGGTGGAGGTGTAACACCATCGACTGTAGGTGGGTCTTGATTAGTTTACTAAAGTCCTTTAAAGGGGCAACATTTTGGAGAGAGCTCAGAGCTGACACAGGTGCAGACACAGACATAGACATTTGGAAATGCAGATGCAGATGCCTGGAAAGCAGTGCCTTCGGAGCCGGCGGAGACATGGATGTTTGGTGATGCTCGCAGTGCTCACGGAGAGAGCAGATGCCTAGGCACAGACAGAGCCCAGCAGACGTGGCCATGTGCCTTCCCATGAGATGCTAAACAAGCCAGAACCCAGAGTTGTGTCCCA
Source organism: Tamandua tetradactyla (assembly GCF_023851605.1). Classification (NCBI taxonomy): domain Eukaryota; kingdom Metazoa; phylum Chordata; class Mammalia; order Pilosa; family Myrmecophagidae; genus Tamandua; species Tamandua tetradactyla. Next base: position 3,991,779 of record NC_135344.1, on the reverse strand, counting down.
GAGGAGCCAAGAAAAGGCCACAGGTGCTTAGAGAGGAAACCACTGGCATCAGAAGCTGGAAGCAAGAGAACCAGGAACAACGACCAGCAGATGCCTGCCACGTGCCTTCCCGACCGATGGAGGTGCTCTGGATGGTGGCATCGGCTTCCTTGAGGGAAGGTAACCTCTTGTTGATGGCTTACTCAGGACGTTTTCAAGGCCGCAGCACTGTAAGCGTGTGACATAATAAATTCCCTTTATAAAAGCTGTTCCATTTCTAGTACATTGCATTTCAGCAGCTTTAGCAAACTAATACAGACTCCAGGGCAAATTCTGGAAGAATGGCAAGTTGGTGGTGCGGGTGTTCGGATGCCCATTGGGAGAGAGGAAGCAGAATTCAACTCCTCTTTATTCGTGTGTTTATTGATCCTCTGCTGGGGGCTGGGAGAGAGAATGGTGATGGCAGCGAAAGCGCTGCCCTCGTGGAGCATGTGTGCGGGAGGAGGGAGCTCACATAAGTAAAAGTAGCTGCCTGGCCAGAGAGAGAAGCAAACAGCAGGAGAGAGAGGCCCATGGAGTGCCAGCGTTGGAATGGGGCAGGTGGAAATCTCAGAAAGGTGGCTGGGGATTAGATCCGCATGCCTCCAACCGACCTCCTTTTCTGCAAACTACGGCACCAGAGCAATCTTTCCTACACACTGCTCAGAGCTCAATCCCAGGCACTGCCTTAGCTTCCACCTCTCCCCACGTCTGAAGCCAAACACTCGCTGCGCCACCATGCCCCTCTCCACGGGGCTTCCCAAAGACCTTCCACGCAGGCCCCCACCCCAGAGCTGCTGTCCTCAGCCTGCCTCTTGCTCGCATCTCCATTATTGCCCTAGCCCCACCCCGTACACCCGAACCCCTGGACCCTTCCTCCCCACCGCTGTGCACCCGAAGTCTGCCTGTGAGCCTGGAATCCTCCCCGTCTCCCCACTGACTAGCAGCTGGGCTGGAGGCTGCCGCTGGACAGCACGTGCCCCTTGCCCACGACCAGGCACTTTGCACGCCTGCAGGTGAAGTGTCCACAGTCGCGGCCAAAGGGACCACGTCGGGCGTGTGCATGTGTCCTTCCACGTGCTGTGGGAGTCCCCACAGTGCAGAAAGGCAGAGCGTCTCATGCTTAGTAGATGTGCAGCGCACAGTGAGGAAAGTGAAACTGTGTGTTTACTATTTAGAAAGGGTATTTAAGGTCAAGGTGCAATTTTTTGCCTCAAATTTATTTTTCTCTCATCAAAAAAGGCTTATCATTGTTTGCACTTTTTTTACCCTATGACTCCACCCTAGAGGCTTTATTGAGAAAATAGTTTTGTAAAAGAATAAGTGTTTATAGTAGTTTTAACTACCATGGGGAAACTCAAAAATGGGCATGTTAGGGGATCATTGCTCCTCTACCTGTTCAGAGATTTCGCAGTAATCAGAAATACGTCATTGTTCAGACTGTTGAAAATGTCTTCTTAATGTTGAGCAAAATTATAGCATGCAGAAGTTATTTTAACAATGGACTGGAATATGCAAAATATATGTATGGATAAAGATTGAAAGAAGATAAGAATTATTAAACCAGGCTCTGGCTCAGATTACTTAGAAATTTTTTTCAAAATTTCCCATAATTTTTCTTCATTTCCTTCACAATAAAAAGGGGGAGACTAATGTAACTACTTCTATTTCTAATTTATTTCAGTTTCCACTTTATTTGATGGAGAATTAAACTTCAAATATTTTAAAATTTGTAGATTAGTGTTACTAGATTCTAGAATATAAAAAGTAGGAAAACCTAAGTATGGTAGAAGATCAAGAACCCTCTCAAGGAAAATATCAAAATGTACCAAATGTCAGAGCAGTTTGTGCCTTGGATTTGTTGCTCTGACTTTGTGCCTTTAAGTTCAGGCATCTTTTCTCTTTACTTTGAAACCTCAGTCTAAAGCACTGTTCTAGTTTGTTGGCTGCCGAAATGCAATATACCACAAACAGAATGGCTTTTAAAAAGGGGAATTTAATAAGTTGCTAGTTTACACTTCTAAGGCCGAGAAAATGTCCCAATTACAACAAATCTATAGAAATGTCCAATCTAAGGCATTCAGGGAAAGATACCTTGGTTCAAGAAGGCCGATGAAGTTCAGGGTTTCTCTCTCAAATGAGAAGGCATATGGAGAACACAGCGTCATCTGCTAGCTTCCTCTCCTGGCTTCCTGTTTCATGAAACTCCCCGGGAGGCGTTTTCCTTCTTCATCTCCAAAGGTCTCTGGCTTGTGGGCCCTTGTGGTTATGTCCTTCTGCTGTGCTCTCTCTGAATCTCCTTCATTTTCCAAAATGTTTCCTCTTTTATAGGACTCCAGAAACTAATCAAGACCCACCCAAATGGGTGGAGACATATTGTCACCTAATCCAGCTTAACAACTACTCTTGATTAAATCACATTTCAAGGGAGATGATCTGATTACAGTCTCAAACATATAATATTGAATAGGGATTAGTCTACCTTATGAAATGGGATTAGGATTAAAACATGGCTTTTCTAGGGCCCATACATCCTTTCAAACCAGCACAAGCACTTTTATAGCAATAATCAAAGCTGAGGCTTGAGGGCGGCAATGGCAGACGGGAGTAAAGGGCAAAGTCCCTGGTCGGGTGAGCACAGGCCAGGGGAAGGAGGCAGGAGGGGACCATGCAGAGGCCATGGCGTGGGGCCACAGCTGATAGGACATGCCTGGGGCCCCAGTGTCGTCGGAGAAAGCCTCCTGGGCTGTGTCAGGATGATGGCCAGCCCTCTGGTTGCTTCAGCATTTCTGCACCTGGCACTTGCAATGTGGGTGGCTCTGCTTGATGACTCCCGCAAAGGGTTTTCAAGTCTTAAAAATCCATTAGAAAACTCACAAGCTGAAGTCAAGTAAATTAGGCATCAATGAGAGAGTTTGCTCCAGCTCCAGATATCCTCACTTCCCACGCTGGGTGGCATGGAGACCGGGACCACAGCCTTGCCCCTGCCCCAGAGTTCGCCTGGTAGGGTCCAAGGCCAAGGAAGGGCAGCTGTGTGACCCCTGACAGCAAGGGCGGCACCGTTCTGCATCCCAGGTCCCCAGGACCTCTCCCTCACTCTCCCACCCTCACCCCCGGAAGCCAGGCCCGGGAGCAAAGCTCAGTGCACACAGAGTATTTCTCTAGAGCCAGCAGCCATAAGCAAACTAGGCCCAGGCTGGCAGGTGTTCAGGTGTGAGCCCTAGTTCCTGGACCCAGAAACCGCCCCATTTACGGGATGCTCCAGTTCAACCTCAGTGCCTCCCCCAACATTTTCATGCTCAGTATGCTTCAGATACTGAAGAGCAGGTCCCCCTTACTTGTAGTTCATTTTCCAAAGTGAAGTGTATCTGTGCTCTGCATTGTTTAAAGACTACATTAATTGACAATTCTGAACTCCATGAGCATGTCATATGCTCATATCCCAGCAGCACTTGAAATATCAATGTACATCAATTTTATATATATTTTTTTAACATGGGCAGGCATCGAGATTCACACCCAGGTCTCTGGCATGGCAGGCGAGAACTCTGCCACTGAGCCACCATGGCCTGACCAAATTTTATAAACTATTGAAATGCATAGCAGATGAGACAGTAAGCCCGTGAGGAGGCATGGCTTAATTGTCTACCTAACCTAGTCACTAAATGTGCGGGGAAGCTCTCCCTTGGTGTCCCCTAAGTTTAGGCAAGTGGTCAACACCATCACTTCAAGGGTGCTTTGGTTTGCTAAAGCTGCCAGAAGGCAATTGTGCTGGTTTGAAAGGATATATGTCCCCCAGAAAAGCCATGTTTTAATCAAAATCCCATTTCATAGAGGTAGAATAATCCCTATTCAATACTGTATGTTTGAAACTGTAATCAGATCATCTCCCTGGAGGTGTGATTTAATCATGAGTGGTTGTTAAGCTGGATCAGGTGATGACATGTATCCACCCATTTGGATGGGTCTTGAGAAGTTTTTGAAGTCCTATACAAGAGGAAACACTTTGGAGAATGAAAGAGATGTGGAGAGAGCAGAGAATGCTGCAGCACCACAAAGCAGAGTCCACCAGCCAGTGACCTTTGGAGATGAAGAAGGAAAACGCCTCCCGGTGAGCTTCATGAAACCGGAAGCCAGGAGAGAGAAAGCTAGCAGATGATGCCGTGTTCACCATGTGCCCTTTCAGATGAGAGAGAGACCCTGACTGTGTTCACCACAAGCCTTCTCACTTGAGAGAGAGAAACCCTAAACTTCATCAGCCTTCTTGAACCAAGGTATCTTTTCCTGGATGCCTTAGATTGGACATTTCTATAGACTTGCTTTAACTGGGACAGTTTCTCAGCCTTAAAACTATACAGTAGCAACCTATTAAATTCCGCTCTTTAAAAACCATTCCATTCCTGGTATATTGCATTCTGGCAGCTAGCAAGCTAGAACAGCAATATACCAGAAGTGGGCTGGCCTTTACAAAAGGGATTTATTAGTTTACAAATGTGTAGCTCTAAGCCAGTGAAAATGTCCAAATTAAGGCATCAATAGAAAGACGCCTTCTCTGAAGAAAGGCTGCTGTGGGAGGGGTTCCTCTGTCACATGGGAAGGCACAAGCCCAGCATCTGCTGACCCTTCTCTCCCAGGGGTCGCTGCTTTCAGCTCATGGTTTCAGCAGCTTCCCCTCAGCTCCTCTGGGTTCTCCCTGCTTCTCTGGGTGTTTCTCTCTAGACTCTATTGGCTGTTCTGTCTTCTACCCTCTCATAAAGGACTCCAGTAAAGCATCAAGACCCACCTTGCAAGGGCTGGGCCAAATCTCAACTAAAACAACCCAATCAAAAGGCCCCACCCACAGCAGGGCTGCACCCACCAGAGCGAATGGAAAGAACACGGTCTTTTCATAACAGAGTCAAACCAGCACAAAGTGGAGGCTCAACTCACGGAAGAAAGCTCCATCCAGTTCACAGTCGTCTACTTTACACAGGAATAAGCGTTACCTTTACGTTGCTCCAAGGATAATGCTTTGTGCATCTAAGGTTTGCCATTCTGTTATCACAGTAACGCCGAAGAAACCATCATCATCCCTTGGGGATGTGGGGCTCCTTTACGCACTTCCCAGAGCGTGCAGCGCCCATTGCAGGGCCAGGAGAGGTCTGCTGCGGGGAAAGCCTGCAGAGCTCCGTGCTAGCGAGCCTTTGCTGTCAGGTGGACCCTCCGGAATGTTCTCTTTGCATTCTGCCCCATGAGGGCCCCCAGCCGCTAAAACCGATGCCCGAGGCCTGTGCAATGGACCCCATCCCAATTCCCTAAGAGGGGCAGAGCCCTCACTCAGGGCGTCACCCCACATTCAGGGCACCCCACTCCTCACCCTGGGCCCTGATTCTGTGAGATGCTCACTGGAGACCACGTGACACCCTCTAGACACCAAAGAAGAAATGCAAACAGCAATGTTCACCATCATTGGTTATTAGTAAAATGCAAATTATATCCACAATGAGTACAAGCTACACATATTTAGAGTGGTCAAAATTAGAAAGACGGATCACACCAAGTGTTGGAAAGGGAGTGGAGGACCTGACACTCCCAAACACTGCAGGTGGGAATACAAAATGATACAACTGCTTTGGAAACAGTTTGGAAATTTCTTAAAAGTCAAACACCAGCCACTAAATGATCTACGCTCTCCCATCCTAGGCATTTGCAGAGAGAACTGAAAACGATGTCCACATGCGGATGGAGACATACATATTCATCTCTCCTTCATTTGTAACTGCCAAAATCTGAAAACAAACATCCATGCACAGATGAATGGTTGAACAAACTGCTGTATCTATATGGGATGCTGCTCAATAATAAAGATGAAGGAACTCTTGACGCCTGATACACGTGAACTATTCATGAAGTAATTTTTGCTGAGTAAAAGATATTGGAAATCCATCCCCCCCAAAAAAAGAGTGCGTACTTTTTTATTCCATTTATATAAAATTCTAGGAAGTGCAAACTAATGTATAGAGATTAGTGGTTGCCTGAGGACAAATGGGGAGGGGCACAGAGGGGGAAGAAGGAAAGACACAAGGAAATTTTTAGATGCAATGGGTACATTCATTATCTTAATTTTGGTGATGATTTCACAGCTATACACTTTATATGTTAAAACTTTCCAAAATTACATACTTTAAATATGTGTAGTTTATTGACTATCAATTGTACATCCATAAAGCTGATTTAAAAAGTAGTTTATTTAGTAGGAAAAAAAGTTTTACACATATAAAGAAGTGATACTATGAAGAAATATACTGTTAATAAATTGAGAAAGCCATTAAGGAAATAAAGGGTGGGGAAGGCTGCTTCACGGGGCCCCCAGGTGCCCGCCCCCTGCTCTGCTCTGTAGGGCGCTCCAGCACAGGGATAGCGCAGTGTGGGACAGTATTCCATCCCCTGCAAAGCATATTTGAAAAGCATCTTTTGGATTCTGGCTTTCTGGATCACCTGGTTTGCACTGACTGGCATCTTGCTATTTTCTCCATGCCACATGCTCGTCATGTGTCTCATATGGTTATAACACCTGTGAAACCCTTTGATAATTTATGAGAGAAGCCAGGCTGTTTTCTTCAGTTTCTTTCTGCTGCTGGGAAGAACAAGGTTCAAATGTCCAGTCTGCACGGAACACAAAATAACGATAACAATCCTAATTAACAATTTATCTTCATAGAACTTTTTTTCTAAGTAGCTGAACACACAGACAATGCTAACTTCTTCTGCAGAGAATGGGAACCAGGAAGAAAGAGAAAGCGCGAGAAGGAAAGAGAAAAGGGGAAATAAACTTCTGCAACTTAAGACACAGATTCAATCCTTCACCCACAGAGAATCAGCATGCCCCTGACACCCCCACCCCCTCTGGCGTGCACGCTGGTGTGGGGACGAGGGTCTGTGCCTGGTGTCACACACAGGCATCAGCTGGGATGTCGGGAAAGTCACTCGCCTGGCAACAGCGTGGGGGCCTTTTAGGCACAGGGTCAGTTCCGTGGGGTTAGCTGCATGTAGGAGAATGCTCCTTTAGGCCGGGCAGGGACCCAGCCCGTCACATGCCCTCAAGCCACAGTCGGAGGTGCAGGTGACGTGGCCCTAAAATTAAACAAGTCCATCTGGGCTCTTCCGGGCTGAGAGCATGTCACAAACTGCAGAACTCGCAGCAGCGCCTCAGCAGCTCGTCTGCCTTCTGTGCGGCACTGACATGGAAAGTGCTTCGTCCTGTGGCTGTGGCTGCCTTCTGTCTCCCCTTTGTGGAAGGACAGGCTGCCACGCGTGCGAGTCCAACACGTAGAAGGGGTTCCTGGTCTGGGCCTGACCGGGGGGCCCTTTGAAAATGCAGCCTGAGTCTAGAACGGGCACGGAAGTGGCATGCGGGCACAGAGGGGGCTGCCCGTTCCCACATGATCCTGACCCGTCCACTTTGGCCTTGAGGCCGGGTCAGTTACACCAGGGGCAAACATGTCTGCCGCGGGCCCGGGGCTCCGGCCCCCTCAGCCAACCTCAGCGACCCAGGATGCCACCTCTTCTCGTCCGCCTCGCCCAGTACGACGCCCCGCCAAACTCCTTGAGGGGCCCCACATGGGCGGCCCTGACACCCCTCCTGGCCCCTCCGCCCTCACTGGAGGTCACTGTCCTCAGCCCCGGCCGAGGCCTGGACTGTCCACCCCGCGGTCCGCGCTGCACACAGAGCGTCCCAGGGGGCAGACGTGCTGGGCCGTGGCTGGCCAGGGGTTGGCACTGGCGCCCTGGTCCCCGCCACCCCTTTGGGACCTTGAATCTCCAGAGTGACTCCCCGCCCTGCACCCCTCGCCATGTGGACAGGGCTAGTGATTGAACTCACCGGAGCACCAGAAAGAGCCTCTCCAAACAAAGCAAGTTCAACAACTGAAGCGGAGCCACTGAAGACAGCTCCAGCTAAATTTTCTCAGCAGTTTAGCCTCTTCCCTCCGCAGGACAAAATGAATCCCTCTAACCCTATCACTGCCACCTTGGGGAAACTTGGCGGTAATTTAAAATGATTCTGTGCAATTTATTTTCCCAGTTCTTTTATGACTAAAGTCTGCAGGACGTATCACGGTGCCAGAGCTAAAAGGAGATGGGCCGAACCTTTTTCTGGTTCTGATGATCTGGATTTTAAAAATCATGAGCCTTCTGTGCCTTCTTTCAAATTTTAAATCAGTTTCCTCATCTCGCTCCCCCTGCTCTCAGGGTGCGTCTTCAGCGTGCCCAGATCACACCTGTGACTCCTCCAGACCACCCGGGCTGCGGCTGTCCTCTCTAGCCCACAGCTGCTTCTGCTCCCGTCCGCTCCCTTCTGTTTCCTTCCGCGTCTGCCTTCTGAGCTTCCAGTAAGGGCAGCTTCCCTTCTCCAGGCCAAGTCTGTTAGGGCCCTTTTGTGAATCCCCGTCGCTTCTCCCATCAATATTGCACACTTAGGCAGTAAAGTGTTTCCTTTTGATGGGTGAGTGTTATTTTTTTATAACACCAGGAGGTAGACTGAGGTCCTGAAGACAGGCCCCTGCGTTACCCCATTTCTGTCCTCCATAGTGTTAGAGAGATCGGGACCTCCGAAGGGAAGGCACAGAGAAATGCTCTTCAGACATGAATTTATTTTTGGAGACGCAGAGGCCAGTGACGGGCGTGCAGCCGCTCCCGCAGGCGGGCGGTACATCGCCCTGGGCTAAGTTGTGCGGATGCCCCGTGTGGTGCTCGGCGTGGATGTTCTGTCACCGCATGTGCCTGGCACAGCCGTCGAGACTGGGGGAACCGTCCCCACACACGACACCCGTGGTCACGGCAGATGACCACGCGGGCCCCGACCCCACACCACGCAAGGCGAGGAAAGGGAAAGAAACAGCCAGAGCACGTCATCTGCCCCAGGGGGGACAGAAGACAGGGGCAGAGGCTTCCAGGCCCCCCAGCCCAGCAGGAAACAGCAGAGGTGCTGGCGTTCCTGTGCAGAGGAAAGGTCTCCCCATGCAGCTGGGGCTCCCACCGGAGGTGAGCTCGTGCACCCCCAGCGGCCACCTGGCAAAGGTGTTCCAGACGGCGGGATCCCATCCCTGCTCAGCCCACACCCCGAGGCTGACCAAGACAGACCAGCAGACCCCGGGGTCACGACCTCCACAATGCTCCGACCCTGACCCCTGAAGACCCCATGTCCACCAGCTGCCCCTGGGCAGAACCCTGGCTCTGGAGGGTGACTGAAAGCTTCCCTCCCTTTCCCTCCTTCCTCCCCCCACCTCAGCTCCCTCGGAAGCATGGTGAAGCGAGCAGAGGGCCAGCCGGGAGTCGTAAGGCCCAGCCTCTCTGCGCTCAGGATGCCCTGCGGCCTGCACCCTTCCGAGTCCTTCACTCCTCCGAGCCGCTGCTCGCTCACGTGAACAACGGGGAGGAGCCCGCCCACCTCCCGAGGCCGTATCTAAGAAAGATCCTGGGGGGGTAAAGTACTCCACAAATTTAAACTCTTGCTATTAGGTTCCTGATATTCTATCAGCTTTTCTCAGTTCCACGCCCTCATCCCCTTGGTGAATCTGCGTGGCACTAGAGAGCCGAAGGAGGGCAGTGAAGCCATCCTGGCAGGTGCCTTACCAAAGTGCCAGATTAACTCTGAATGAGGACATTTACTTGCAGCTATACAATGTCTACACAGCTAAGGAAAAGAAGTATCAAAGTTGTTTTTAAGTATAGTGATGCAGTTTCTGGAGTTTCCTGTGATTATTGGGGTGTTCTGTAATAAACACATAGCCTCCCACTAGCTTCATGAGCCCAGGATGCTGGGCCCAGTGGCTCCTCAGGGGGCCCTCTGACTTCAGAGATGTCGCAGCCTTGGGCAATTTCTCCTTCGTGAGTTCACAGATGTGCCCTTATCCTGTGGCCCATCTTCTCCCTGAAGAGGCACGTCACAGCCTCACCTGGTGTCTGTCCACCAGACTCACACAACACCTCCCTTCTCAAGGCCGATCGATGTGTTGGCCGAAGAGTGAACGTGACAACAGAACAGTGAGAGCAGAAAGAGGTGGGGGCTGGTGCCCCTGCCCCTCCCCATTCCCTCTGCCCCCAGGCCTGCCTTTAAGGAAACAACAACAGCAGCCCGGCAAGCAAGGTCGTGCTTTCTGCCTTTCATCGCTGAAAGGAAGGGGCTGCAGGGCTGGGTGAGTGGCCAGACGTGGTTCACTCCTTTGCTGGAAGAAGGTAACTCGGTTCTGAGTGGGGGAAACAGGCCTCGCCGGTGCTCACGTGGAGAAAGCGTGCTTTGGACTCCAGCCTTGTCATGGCCACTTGTTTGGGTTGTTCAACAGATGAAGAATTATAACCAAAAGCAGGCACTCGAAGCCACTGGAAATCCGTGTCCTTCCTCTTCTGAGAGAACAAGAAAGAGAGAAAGAGCTTCCTTGGGTCTGAATGGACCGAATCTCTTCCACTCTTTTTACCAATGGTGGGGCAGGGGAGCACTATCAAAGACAGAAGTAAGGGAATTGAGATATGTTTAGCCTATGGTTATTGGACCTATGACCACTAAAAAAAGCTATTTTTGATCCATTTTAAAACATTTCTTCATGAAGGAAAACAATGACATTTGTTCCTGAGAGAGTGTTTCGGTTTCTAGGCTGCTGGAGCAGATAACATGCAATGGAAATTCATTGGCTCATGGTTTTTTCAGGCTAGGAACAATCCCAAATCAAAGCATCATTAAGGCAGTGCTTTCCTCCAGAAGACTGTGGCATTCCAGGGCTGGCTGCCCGGGGCCCTTGTGCTTGGCTTCTCTGTCACTCGGCAGTGCCCATGGTGGCCCCTCCTGGCCTCTCCCTTTTCTTCCAGCTTCCACCGACTTCCAGCTTCTGGCTGCTCCCCTTTCCATACTTCGCCCTCTGTGGCCTTCCCCATAAGACCTTCAGTAAAAGGACTGACCGGTCCTGACTCAGCTGGGCCGCACCCTAACTGAAGTCGCCTCATGGAAAGGTCCTGCCTTCAGTGGTTCACACCCACCACAGTCCGCCCTCTGGACCCCCAAAAGATGTGTCCTTTCCACATTCAAAATACATCCATTCTGCCATACCATCCCAAAAGCCTTAAGTCATTTAGGTGACAATGCTAAGTACAAAGTCTCATCACAATCAGTTATGGGTGCGGTCTGCCCTGAGGCACAATTTTCCTGTCTGTAGACCTGTAAAACCTAGAGAACAAGTTATCTGCGCCTAATATTCTTGGAAGGACAGGCATAAGATAAACACTCGTATTCCCACTGGGGGGGAAATGGAAGGAAAACAAGGGTCATAAATCCCAAACAATTCTGAAACCCAGTAGGGCAAGCTCTGTTGGATTTTAAGGTCTGAGAGTCATCTATGGACCAACATTTTATCTTTCAGGCCTTTTAGAGCAGAGGCCCCAACCCTTCCAGTACTTGCTCGACAGCTCCCCAGACAATACGGTGAAGGTCTCTCTAAGCATTGAGGGGCAGCCAGGCTCTCTGCAAATTTGGGGCCATAATCCCCCAACATCTCTGAACATTGGTGTGACAGAACTCTCCCTGGACATTGGGGCACCAGGCCTATCCCCTCAAGCATGGGGGCAGATGGCCTGGACCCCCCATGTAGGGGTGGGCCTGCCCTTTGCACACACATGTGTGGCCCTATCTTAGCCTGAAGAGCTCTCTCATTCCAGACCTTGGTGTCCATGGTTCTGCCCTTGAAGTCATTCCTCCTTTAATTTGTCCTTTCTCTGTACTTTTGCGTCCAGGCTGGCAGTGGTTCCACTCATACAAAGTTCACAAAAAATTTGTCAGCTTTGCATGCAGTTCAGAGGGGTCCAAGCCATCAGATAGAAGGACTTTCTACAGATCTTTCCTGCATAATTGCATTTCCAATTCTGACCTCCACTGAAATGGGATCAGTGAAACCCTATAATGTCAGGAAGGTTGCTTCTGGCCTCAGACTCAGAGCACGCTGTCTGGATAGGCTCCAAATTTTCCAAACACTCAATTTCTGGTTTCTTTGTGTCACGATTTCAATTAATCAGCCTATCTCTTTCCTCTCACATTTTACTGCAAACCACCAGGAGACACATTTTGCACCTTTCACACTTAGTTTGGAAATGTCCTCAGCTTAATATCCATCACTTTCAAATTGTGCTTCGATCTGACATCGGAACTCAATTTCACCAAGTTCTCTGCCACCTCACACAAGGTTTCCAATGAACCTTCACCATTTTCTTCTATGGCCTCCTTGGAAACAATCTCAACTTTCTTGCAGGAACTGGTTCACACAACTATGGGGGTGGGCAAGTCCAAATTCCATAAGGCAGGCTGCAAGCTGGGAGCACCGATGGAGGTTTCCGATGAACTCCCCAGGAGAAGCTGGCTTGATGAAGTAGAAATGGAACGTTTCCTTCCTGGCTGCTAAAATCATGATTTCTCCTTTCAAGGTCTTCAAATGGTTGGTGGAACCATCTCTCATCACTGAAGGCAGAGTCCTCAGTTGATTGTAGATGTGATCAGCCCAGGATACAGTCAACCCTCTGGCGATCTCAGTCCATGGAAAGCCCTCAAGTAACAATCAGGCCAGGGCTTGCTTGACCACACAGCTGGACCCCCAGTTGGCACATGAACTTCACCATCACAGAGAGTGGTTTATTTTTATCTACCTTCATTTCTACTTTCTTAGCTCGTATGGCATTATGTAGACCCACCAAAAAGATTCAAACAAGGCACCACATTATCAATTACTGCAATGAGAAAACAATGGAATAAGGCAAATCAGTGCCCATCATCTGCCTATTTATGAGCAGATGAGAAGCTTGATCGTTATCTTCCTCAAATCTCAACTGGATCACCAGAAAGAAGTGCAGATTTCATGCATTCCAAGTTCAAATAAAGGAAACACTGTATGCTCGTTTCTGAGAGTGTCGTGGAAATTAAGTTTAAAAGACCCCATTCCAGCTGAGGTTAGAAGGAAGAGTGGAACTGGAAAATGCTGCACTAATGCAGCTACAGGTATCCAGAGCTACCCTGCAGTGTGGGTAATAAGATGGGATTCTCTCCACATTGCCTGACGGGACAGAAGCTTAGAGAGGCTCCTCCCCTGCACGAGAAAGATCTCAGAACCAGCAACTGAGAGGCCAGATTCAAACCCAGGCCGCTGGGCGCAAGTGTGAGCAGACCCTCAGAGGCAGGGGCAGACACATCTCCTGTGAACGGATAACAACACCAGCGAAGTGCACATGCGAAGATGGTCAAGAGAGGGATGAGGACCAAAAGGTGTGTCCTGAGGGCCATGCTAAGGAGTGGACAAAGGGGGCCACAGAGATTCCAGGGCCGGAAACTGCTGGGGTCAGAACTGCTGTTCCTCAAGCTTGTCACTCAGAAGCGAGTCGGGTGGAGGGGAGGGGAGGGGAGGCTGGAGGCGAAAAGGAGTGAGGGCCGCTGCGGACAGAGCTCGGGGTGAGGGGGCGCCCGGCTCCCACAGTCCACCGAAGACTGAAAAAAACAAGGGTTAGGAAAAATTCAGATTTGTTTTCTTTCTCTCTCTCTTTCTTCCTTTTAGCTTCTTCCTTTCTTTTGTTTTTGTTGGTTGGCTGGTTTACAATCTAGTCTGTAGTGAAATTAGGATTTTGTTAAGATTCTACAAAGAAAAATTTTAAATATCATGACATTAATTGTATTGAAAAACTTTTTTGAACTTTTATGCCCACTAATGCAAACTTTATTAACTTACTACGTTATTCCTACTTTTAACTGAATTTTGAGAGATTTCTGTGATTGTTAGTGCACATTTTTCCTAGCTTATCATTGTAACTGGCACAAATCTTCAGGGGAATACTGTGGGCCAATGAGAGGGAGGAGTAAGGGGATGGGATGTATGAGCACTTTTTTCTTCTTTATTTCTTTCTTTTTCTGGAGTGATGCAAATGTCAAAAAAATGATCATGGTGAAGGATACACAACCCAAATTTATACAATAGCTCTGAAATTTTATTTTTCCATCTGGGAAATAAAATTCTAAATGTGAGGTCAGGATTATGAACGGAATTTCACAGAGGTCTTCCTCCTGGGTCATATGCCTTTTCCCCCTTCCCTGTTCACGTAGGCGTGAAGACATAGGGGACGGAAGATTAGCAGAAAAAGTCCGGGAGACGGCTCAAGAAAGCCAACAGTCTTTACTTTTCAGAATCAGCCCCAGTCCGGTGAGAGGCGTGGTGAAATCGCTCGTGTATGAATTATGGATTTGACCAGAATGGCTTTTCAAAGGACAAATACCCCACAGGCTTAGTCACACTTGAAAGGATAAACGGAATAAGCAGACTGGGAAGCAGCCCCACACGGACGGATCCCGCAGCACAGACGCAGGCAGGCTGTTAGGGGCGGGGGGTCCCGCGTGGGCAGGGCTCTCTCCCGTGTGGGCGGGGCTCTCTCCCGTGTGGGCGGGGCTCTCTCCCGCCTGGGCGGGGCTCTCTCCCGCGTGGGCGGGGCTCTCTCCCGCCTGGGCCGGGCTCTCTCCCACATGGGCAGGGCTCTCTCCCGCGTGGCACCTGCACTCAGGCCCGCCTGTCCCTTGATGCACAGGCCTGGTGCCCGGCACAGGGAGGGTCCGTGGGGGCAGCCACGGGGTGGGAACTGCGCGGGGCCCCATGCGCTCACCCTCCCAGACCCTGCAGGCGTGTGCGCTCTGGCTGCCTGAGAAGATGGCCTCGCTGCCCGCACCCACGCCGGGGAGGACAGTGCACACGGCCGAGCAGGGGCTCATTCCAGCGACAAGATACACTTTGGCTGCTCAAGTTATGCCTAAAATTTTATGAAAAAATATAGTATTTTGCTGAATTTCCCCCAAAAAATTGAAATTTCCAAAAAAATTCTGAAATTTAAGCTTTTTAAAATAATTTTGGTTTAAGTGCTTCCTGCTTTAATTAGAATTTTTACAATCATAATCTTTATTTTAATCATTTTGAAATATAGTAGAAAAATAACTGAAACATTTTAATTTGAATGCTTTCATTTTCGATATTAAATCTTTATTTTTGGTAAAGCACTGTTAAGATGTGATCGGCTTTGAATACAATTACATTTTCTTTTAATCCTTTAAATCAGAGGTTGGCAAACTTTTGCTGTAATGGTCAGATAGTAAATGCTTCAGGCTTCACGGGACAGGTGGACTCTGCGGCGAACTCCCCAACCCGTCCTTTAGTGCGAAGGCATCCCCAGATCACTAAAAATGCACTTCCTACTTACAAAGTGGGGGGCTGGCCTGGGTGCCGCTGGCCTCTGCTTTAAATCATCAGTCCACAGAAGAAACATTACGTGATAATCTTGGTTGTAATGAAATAAGTGATTCTGTTGCAATAAAGTCCTGAAAAATAGTTTTTTCGCTTAATATAAAAGGATCTGTGGACTATATGGTCATTATTTTGTTATTAATGCAAAATTACTGACCCATCAACAAAGCATCCAGTCCTGCTCCACTCTTCAGCTGCCATTTATTTCTCTGTTTGTCATTATGAAGGTATATTGGTCAAGGTAGGAATATAGGAAGATTAAACATTTCCTAACGGTATTTTAGCTTGATTTAGACTAATATTTAGACTGAATCTTTAGGCCTCCACAAAGGTTTTAATAAACTTTGTCTCCTGGCTTCGTGCTGATGGACTGGACAGGCCACGTGGGTGAGATGTGCTGTGTTCCCCGAGCTCTGCGTGGGTTTCTTTCCATGCACCCCCCACCCCACCCCACCCCATGCTGCAGTGTGCCACAGACGGGGTTGGCGCAAGGACAGTGCACAGTCAGAGCTGTCCCAGGTCACCGCAAGCATGTCCAGCCTGGGTGTCCACTCAGACGTTTGCGAACACCTCCTCGGGGCACAACTTAGGACTCAGGCAAACATACTCGGTGAGTGGAGGGAAACTGTCTGAAAAGTGAAACATGCTTTGCTTTTGAGGAGTTTAAGCCAAGGTCACAAAATTAATTTTTTTTTAATATACATCTTCTCTTTTAACTGTCTTCTCAAAAGAAACCGTAAAATGCTTACCAGATTCCTCCTCGAAGGAAGTTTAAAGTGTATAGATCTTGCCGAAATGGAGTCATCATGTTTGAGGAATTAAAGCAAAAATACATTTTCATATGATAATGCAAATCTAAACCCCTGTTTACTTCTCGAATCTGCATACTATAATTTATATGTAGATTCAGTATTTTAAGCACACTTTTAACTAGAAGGAAACATTAAAATAAAAAAAACTTGCCTGAAGTAAAGACTTAACAAATAACTAAATACTTTGATTAATATAGAAGAGTCAAAATAACTCTAACTTCAAACTTTTTTCCCTGAGTTGTTTAACTTCTTTACAATGCTCAAATAAACTGAGTAGTTGTCAAACAGATCATCATATACATATATACACATCTGCCATCACAAGCTTTTTTGAAAATCTAGATGTGACTGCCTCTATTACGTAACCAAACCCAATCAATTCACTAAATAAATGAAGTTGTTCTCTCCTTGGTAAACCTTAAAATAGCTCCCGAAAAAGATTTTGAGAGCCATTAAAATAAAGAAAACCTCTGCCCTCAGCCAGTTCTCCTAGAAGCAGAGGCTGGGCTGGGGGTCCTCAGTCACGGGTTTATTGGGGGGGCACAAAGGGGCAGGGGGAGGGCTCGGCCAGGACCCGCTCCCGCAATGCCCCTGCTCTGGAGACCGCCCTGCACCCAGAACCACCCCCAGCCGGGCCCAGGTCCCGAGGTTCCCGGCCAGGGTACCCTCGGTGGCGGGTAGAGAGTGGACAGCGGGCTCAGCATCCGAGCGGCTGCCCCATCTCCCGGGGAACCCGCCCTGGAAGGGGCTGCAGCGGCACCACCCTCAGCAACAGGGGTTTGTACCCCAGGCCGTAGGGGGTCTGGGCAGGCCCCGAAGCCCCTCTGCGTCTCCCTGGCTGCACACGCAGAGCCGCTTTGCACGTGGTGGCAGGACATTTTCTTTACAGAACCATGCCACACGGAGTCAGGGCACCCCACCCCACCCCACCCCACCCCTGACCTCAGGAACTTGCTAAAATCTCGGGGCAAGGCTGGGGCAGGGGAGAGCGACCTGAAATTCCTAAGGAGCGGGTGCTCAGGAAACCTAAGGAGCACGTCCAAGGGGAAATGCACCAGCTAAAGGCAACTGCGGGGGAGGAGACGATGAAAATACTGCTGCACTTTCTGGAACTTTCTGTGTAGATGGTGCTTTCATGGTGTGTTAGGGCTCTAGAACTAACTATTTCTAGAGAAATAAAACCCACAGGAGAGCTCTGTAAACAGTGCCTCCTGTAACTGTGGAAATGGACGAGTCCAAAATCCACAGGGCAGGCTGTGAAGCTGCGGCTCTGATGAAGGGTCTGGGGGAACGCGACAGGAGAGGCTCGCAGACGAAGAAGCGATGGAAGAGTCTCTCCTCCTTCAGAAGCATCGGGCTGAGTGGGTCATCTCACGTGGGAGGCCGGCCTTAGCTGACCGCAGATGCCATCAGTCACCTGACTGACGAGCTGGCCACCAGCCTTCCAGTTCACCAGCCATGAAACCTCCCTGCAGCCACAGTCAGGCCGGAGCTTGCCTGGCCAGATCGCTGGGCATCAGACCTGGCCAAGCTGGCAACAGCACCTACACTGTTTCACCTGCTCCTCCCGACGCCTTGCAGGAAAGGCACCACAAATACTCCACTTTGAAATCATGGAGCTGCCTGGAAGGCCTGACCTGAGCTGGAGCACGTGACCTGGAGCCCGGGCAGGTCATTTTCAGCCACACTAACCATGAGGACGAAGGGCATGTCCACACCCGTGCAGCGTGTCCGTCCGTGCTCTCCACGGAGAAGCCCAGAGTCATAGCGCCAAGCTCCACGGCGAAACAGATTTCCAACCACTGTTTTGCCCTGATGACTTTTTACAACCAGCGTTTGGTCCGTTTCTCCCAGGATGAGCACTCGCTCCCTGTTCACCTCTCCCTAGAAAGTGAGTTAAATTCAACATCCTGTCTTAAAACAAACCAGGGAGGGCCAAGGAGAAGCCCCATGCAAATGCCCCCCCATGCCTGCAGCTTTCCGGTGCCCAGAGATGCCCACACGCATGTTTGCTTGGAGGGTGAGCTCCAGCCCAGGGGAGCGGCGCATCCAGGGCTCTATCCGTGGGGACACAGCAGGGCAGCGGCACCCCTCAGGGTCCCCGCCAGGCGGGGAAGGAAGGACAGGGCATGGCTGCCCAGGTCCAGCCCTCTAAGGATGGCCACCTGTGACTGGCACATTCCGAGGAGGACGAGATGGGGAGGGGGAGGCCCAGCGAGCTCAGTGCTTCTCGTGGGCACCACAGTCCCGTGGGCAGCCTGGGCCAGCCGCGGCCTGGGGAAGTGACCCCAGAAGGGGCCTGCAGGGTGGGGTCACCATGGGGACGGCGAGGAGAGAGGCCCTGGGAGAGCCTCCTTGTGGTGGAGCCCGCGGGGCCCTTGAGCTCTGCCCCCTCACCAGGCCGTCCTGTCTTCTGCCTCCTCAGGCCTGGCGGGGGCTGGATGGGCACCTCTGCGGGCAGGGAAGGGCGAGGGGCTCGGGAGGGCAGGGGCAGGGGGCAGGTAAACATGCGCCCACCACCCACGGATGTGTAGGGAAGATGGCGGGCACCGAATAAGCTCCTGCTCCTCCACGATCCTCAAGGCGGGGGGCAGCCAGGGGCTGAGCTGGGAGTGGGGGCAAGGGCGGGCCCGGGGTAGGGCGTGGGCAGGCTCGCGTACCCCTGCATGGACAGAGTGGGGCACACACGCCAGCGCCTGGGGTGTCTGTGCGGTGGCAAACGCTGTCGAGAAAACGGAGCAAGTTTGCATGAACTGTGGCTGGGTGAGGGCTCTGGGGGTGTGGGGGTGGCAGGTTGAGGAGGCTGGGCGGGACCCAGAGCCGACTGGGCATGGGGAGACCCACCCAGCGGGCTCGGCGGGCACAAGGCCCTCGGCGCTCAGGAGAGCACGACGCATGGCCTGGAGGGGCGAGAGGCAGCGAGGCCAGGAGTGGGGCGCAGGGCAGGCCCTGTCATAAGGGAGGGGGCCTGGCGGGCAGGGGTGGCAGGCACCCACCACCCCTGGAGAGTGGACCCACCCGGGCCGAGGACCTTGCTGCCGCCGCATAGCAGGCCGGGGCACAGTCCAGCCCGGTGAGGGGCCCGGAGCCCCCCAGGGCCCAGCTGCGGCCAGTCGGGGCCCGGGCAGCATGGGACCCTTTCTCCAGACAGGGCTGCGTTCCAGAGCCGGGACCTGGACTTCTCTCTGGGGACCTCCTTTCAGCGCCGGCAGCAGCTGCGTTTCTGGCACAGGCACCTGGGTGTGCGGCTGCTATCTGCAGAGGAGGAAGACGGGAAGAGGCGGAAAGGATGGCCCGGAGGCCGGGAGGAGGGCCATTGGGTTCAGACGTGGTCACGCTGAGCCTGAAGGGCTTCGTGGACGCCGATGTGGACAGGCAGCGCTCACAGCTGGGACTTTGTATCGGAGGAAAGCTGGGTTTTGAGGAATAGGTGTAGAGACAGAGGTGGAGAGGGGGAGACGGACGTGGGGCTGGGGCGAGGGAGAAGGGCGGAGAGATTAAAGCCTCGAGGAACCATGAAGAGAAGGGGTTTCAAGAAGGAGGATGATGGACTGTCTCAAATGCTGCTGGACAATCAAGATGAGGAGAGCAAACGGACAACTGGCTTGGGCAAAATGTAAGCTGTTGATGGCCATTTCAGTGATGTGCTAAAGATCAAAACCTTAGACAGAAAGTAATTATAGGGCGGCGTGACGGTGGCTCAGTGGCAGAGTTCTCACCTCATGCCAAAGAGCTGGGCTTGATTCCCCGTGCCTGCCCATGCAAAAAAAATAATTATTATTATAAAAAATTCAATAAAGCAGATGCCCTGGTCAGCTGAAGTGGCCTGGTCCTCACTGCTGTCCCACCCAAGGCAGCCACTGACCCTGCCCATTACCCAAGGGTCCCTGCAGTGTCCTGAGCTGGACGGCCACAGATTTCAGGACCCAGAAGAGAAGGGAATCCTGCCAGCAGGGACTCACCCTGACAATCGGGGGAGGCGGGAGGCGGGTTTTAGGTGAAAGCTCAAAGATCTGATGAAGGCCAAATAGGGAGGACAAAGTCTAGTCATTCAGAGAGAGGCTTGTGTGGTTTCATTGCAGTAAAGCCAGGGGGGCACGGCTCCATTTTCTACACTAGAGTTTTTGAACAACCCAGTAGCCCCATTCGCTCTAATCTTTGCTCTGAGATTTTATTCCTAAATTATTCTGCCAAAGCTCTGCAACACTCAAATCCTGAAACAACACTCCATCAAAATGCATTTCTCAAGGCGCGATTTTCTATCAAGAGGATGTGCAGCACCCGGAGACTTCCAAACGCGAATCGCTCCGAGCATTGGAGAACCCTCCCAACCCACTGCAATAAAAGCATTTTCGTGAAAGTTTTCAGGGCTCACTTTGAGTGTCTTGCCTTTTGTTGATTGAAGCCATATTTCTAGTGTCATTTTAATAGTTTTTTGTGTGCATTTTCAATATCTATTAAACTGGTTTCATTATAGGTATAATGAATAATTTTTCTGTCACTTACATTCTAAAAGAAATGCATTCATGAAATAACATACAATCTGACTTCTCCATAAATTCTACTTTTAGACATTCATTTGGTCAGAGTCACAAAGGCTTGATGTCACATTATTATTTCTGGCTCACTGCCGCCCTCCCGACTTTATGCTAAGACGTGATTCTCGGATTCCGCTCACTGAAATAAGGGCTCCCCAGGCCATGCGGCGTTCTGGAGCATTTCGCCTGTGCTCTGAGCAGCACCCTCGGCTGCTGTGGGGACTGGTGTCTAAACCACACAAGCCGTGAGTGCGCTCCCCAAGCTGTGGACACAGCACGCTCTCGCTAAACAGTGCAAAAGAGAAAACGCACAAGGTCCTTTTCCAATTTACGAGTCCGTGTTCGGTCACTGCCCCTGGCAGCCCTCCCCGCCGCCAGCTCCAGCCTCCTGCCTGCCAGGTTCTGCGGCTGCTGCGGGAATGAAGGTAGAGAAAAGGATTGTGTCTGTACATTCTGTTCCTGGTTTACGTTCCTTCACATAAGGTAAGGCTTGGGGTGTGCACAGTAACCACCTGGACAGCACAGCACTAAACTTGAGTCTTCGAGAAAAACATAGCCTTGATGGAGCTTTTCTCTCTCTCACTTCAGCCTGAATTTGAATGTTCTGATTTAGATCATTGAAATGCAAAGTGTAAAGGGCATTAGACAAAACCAGGATGCTCAACTCCCCTTTACTTCTTTATGCTGGCCTGATCACACCCACCCCACACACACAGACATACACACTCATAGGCAGGTGTGCATGCACACCTACACAGACGCATACATACACAGATATACACACACTCACACACACACATGCTCGTGCACCTACACACACACTCACGCACGCACACATGCATACTCCTATCATCCCTCAGTGCACCAGGATGAAATTGTGACATTAGAAGAAATGCTGCTTTTACATGAATAAGGATCAAACCGTCCCAGTCATTTAAAAGTCTGAGGAAATTTAGGCGGGTTGGAAGGCAAGACCACAGCCCTTCCTTGCCCGCCCCTCACCACGTGCTCCTGATTAGCTGGGAGCCTGGGGGAGTTCAAGGGAGCAGGGAGAGGCTGTCACCCAGAAGGACAAGACGCTGCCGAACAGGCCAGGGAAGCGCGAGTCCCCTCCCCGGAGGCACAGGTCCCTGCAGGGCAGGCCCCGGCCACCCCACCCTGCTCACCCGGGCTCCCCCACCCCAGCACCGGCCGCCCTGCCCCCCAACTCTGTCCACCCCAGCCCCCTACCCTGACCACCCCCTTCCACCCCAGCCCTCTTACTGACCCCTTCCACCCCACACTGACCACCCAAGCCCTGTCCACCCTGGCCCTATCCACACCTGCCCCTCGCCCTGACCACCCCATCGACCCCGGCCCCAGCCTGCACACTTCCACGCCCACCTTGCACGGAGCACCCACAGCCCAGAAGGGGAAGCTTGGACCTGCCGACGACCGCAGTCCCTCTGTCAGTGCTGGAGGTGGACACTAATCAGTGCGCTTCTTGGTGGTGTGTTCCTTTCTCTGCAAACTGTACCTCTGCGGGCACGACAGCCTTTCCCGCCTTTTCCTCTCCCACAGGTAATTGATCTTCTGGCCGCTGGGGACTGAGCACAGGCTGCCGGGGGGCACACAAGCTGCCCGTCTCTGAGCTCATGGCAGGAAGATGTGTGCGCGCTCAGTTAACTTCCTTTGTCAATAAAAAGAATGAAAAATTAGGATATGTAAGGAGTTAATTTTTAAGCTTAACATTTTTCAGTTTTAAATCTGGAGGCTTGGTGGGTGATAGCGGCTCAGTGGCAGAGTTCTCGCCCGCCATGCTGGAGACCCGGGTTCGTCTCCCAGTGCCTGCCCATGCAAAAAATAAAAATTTGGAGGTCGAATAGTCAGAGCTAAGCAATAATAGTAAATTAAGTAATATAGAGCACTAACTCCATGTTTACCGTGTGCCAGGCACAGTTGCCCACACCCATTTAACACTCAGGCCACCTGCTTTGGCCCACAAGCTGCAAGAAGTCAGAAAAGCCCCACCAGGGGAATGTGGAGTCAGACCTCGCACCCAGGACGTTTGACCCTGAGGTTACGCTGCCTCTCAAGGGAGGGAAAAACACACAGAAGGCTGTGTCCTGCAGAAACACCTTAGTCACCAACCCTCATAAGGTGAACCTGTTCTCCAGGATGCTCCCTTGACAGCGTTTCCAAGATTATGGACAGAAGGTAATAAATAAATGCTCTACCCGCTGGGCAAGCGCGTGCTGCACCACGGAGCACCATGCCCCCGCACACTCTGGAAAATTAGAAAACCTGTTCTACCTTTGATCTGGATTTCTACCGCCGTCTCGAAATGCCAGACTCTCGGGTGGCTTCTTGGCCCATCTCACAGTCAGTGGCGGCACTTGCTGAGGCGAGCACCCAGGTGTGCATCTCAGGTGTGTGTCTCAGGTGTGCGTCTCAGGTGTGCATCTCAGGTGTGTGTCTCAGGTGTGCGTTTCAGGTGTGCATCTCAGGTGCACAAAACCATGAATGAGGGTAGCCAGGCCCCAATTTAAAGACATCCTATCCAGCCAAAGTCAGCAATGTGGACACAGGGGCCGGGCAGCGCGTCTTCGTCCTCGCGGCTCCTTCCCACACGCTGAGGATGTCCAGGATGAGGGTGAGTCACCTGTGCACATGGCAAGGCTCAGGGCCCGCCGCCCCCCAAGAAATAGGCCGTTCCCGCCGACTCCCTTCGCTGCCATTATTCCGGGGAGGAACCCCCTCCGCAAATGATGGCGAGTCCACTCGGCATCGGAGAGAACTCGGAGGCGAGCGAGGCGAGGGCGCTGGTGAGGACTGCCTTTGTCCTTCTGCCCCCAGGAAACTGAACACGCTGGAAGTGACGCCATCCTGGCTGCAGGCCCCTGAGTCTCCCCAGCTCACCCTGAGCCCCGGAGGTGCAGACACTTTCATATGGATGTGAAACGGTCAGCACGGCTTCACTGCAGGACACACGTGCTCACTTCTCCTTCCTCCAGGAGTGGGTCTAACTTGTGCTTCACAATCAAAGCAGGGGCCGGTGGGTGGGTGACTTTCCCATGGTGGACAGAGGGGTGGCCTGCGGGAGTGCGGCCCCCTCGTCGTGGACATTGGGTGGGCTGGGCAGCAGCCGAGGGGACAAACCCCACACTCGCCACCGCACAGCCCCCTGGCCCAAGCCCGAAGGAGATCTCTGCCTAGAAGGAAGGGCTCCCGGGGGTCTGGTCGCCGGCTGGCACCCCTGGTGGACCCCACGGGCTCTCGTGGCACCTGGCCACACTGTGACGCGCCCTCAGCAGGTGGCCGGGGCCCCTCCATGGAGGCGCTGACAGGACGGCGGACTGGACCCCCAAAGGAGGAAACTGAGGCTCAGAGACCCTGGTGATTGGCTTGAAGGGCTTGCTGGACACTTCTCAGTGCCCCTCCCTCCCCCAAAGCGCTGGGTAAGCGCTCGTGCGCTCCTTGCAGCAGGGAGCCATCTCTGTCCCGTGCAGTGGCTCCTTGGCGCAGCCCTGCCCTTTCCTCACCCTCACGGTGCCCACCAGGGCCGTGCAGGACAGCAGGACAGCAGGACAGCCTGCCGCTTCTACTCTGCATCTCCTTGCACTGAGGGGGCTGCCCCAGTGCTGATGGGGACGCCCAGAGCGCCGTCCCAGGGAGCTGAGGGCGCCGGTGGCCGGGGAAGGGGTGGGGGCCCAAGGTCCCAGCAGACATGACCCTTGTGTCAGGCCACGGGATCCCAATGCAGAGAAAGGCATCACAGGCTTGCTCTAGTGACCTCCCAAACCCTCGCCCAGGCCTGGGGCCACCAGGCCCTGCTGGCTGTGCCCACACCCCCACCTGCCCCAGGACCCCGAGGCCCACTACCGTTCTCAGGCCTTCGGGAGCCATCTCGAGAAACAGGGTGACCTCTACAGGCCCTGTCCCCAGGCGTCCCTCCCACCCCTGTGCTGACCGTGCAGGTGAGGGAAAGGCTCTACCAGCCCCTACTGTGCATCAGTTCCCGGCCGGCGCCGTTACTGCCCCATGAATTCCTGAAACTTTTGTTTCCTCAAACAGCAAGCGGAGGTCTGGGGAGGGGGGCCCAAATGCGTGATGAGGCATCCCTTCCGCACAGAGGTGACGGCAACCCAGCACTCGCTGCACAGAGCACGTTGGCCCCCACAGCCCACCCCAGCCACCCTCGGGAGGGGGTGAGGCAGCCAGCTGGGGGTGACAGAACCAGGAAGCACCGTGGAGGCGGGTATGGGGTGGCGGGACCAGGAGGGGCTTGACAGCTGGTCTGGGGGTGACAGGACCGGGTGGCAGCATGGTGACCAGTCTGAGGTGACTGGACCGGGTGGTCAATCTGGGGTGACAGGGCCAGGAGGGGGTGTGGTGGCCAGTCTGGGGTGACGGGACCGGCCTGGGGCTGCAGCGCTCGCAGGTGTGGGACCTGCCGCTGCCCACCCTGGCTAATGAATTTCAGGATCAAACGTGGGGCATGGGCAGCAGCAGATGTCTCCCCTCTGGGCAGGGCCAACCCTTCTGACCGCACTCATCCTTCGGGACGTTAACAGCCAGCCTTTCTATTGTGTGTTGTCATTGGGGCATCGCACAACTTTATCAAACTTTTATTCTGGAAACTGAATTAATTTCTGCAAGGGGTTTTGTGTGGCTCTTTAATCACATTTACTGGGGATCGTGTGCTATAAAGTTGGAGAGCCGATTATGCCCCCCAGAAAGGCCACTTTCAAAAGGAGCTTGCCCTCCTCCCCCAGGCCTCCCCGCGAAGGTGCCTGGGCTTTGTGAAGAGGAAAAAATTAATTACTGTTTTAATAACGAAGCCAAGCCTGCTGAAAATCCTCTTAGAGGGGCCGGCTGACGTCATGGCAGGCAGGGTTCTCAGGGAACCGGCCACCCCGCCGGCCCCCACCGGCTCCGCTCGGCCAGAGCATGCAGGCGGCTGGCCAGGGGGTCTGGAGGTGGGGGCGCAGCACCGCCCTCCTAGGAAGGAGGAGTTAAGATGTGAGGTCACAGCCTGGGTGACCTGACATCAGCCTCAGGCCACCCCCTCGGCCCTCCACCTGGGGGTGGGGGACGGGGCACTACTGCCTCCCCAAAACCCCCCCACCCCCGCTCCCAAGTCCAACGGCTCCTGTCCGGCCATCCCTGGGGCCATAGGGCCCCGTTGTGCAGACGCTGCTTAGCTTTGGTGGTGCTGAAATAAGAAATGGTGGCCGCTTTCAGCTCATTCACATTCAGGACACAGCAGGAAGGCCAGCCCCAGCCAACCTCCATCCTCCAGCCACGTCTTCTCTGCAACCTCTAAAAGGAAGGCTGATCTTCAGTTTTTTGTTTTCTTTCATTTCTCCCGAAAAGCAAACATTTTGCACCAGGACGCTGGCTCGGGACATGTTTTATCTGGCTTCTGTTCATCAGGCAGCAGCACCTTAGCAAGGAGCGTGCAGGACTCCTGCTGGACCTGAGCTGACCATGCTGTGGCCATTGGCCCAGCTGCTGTCGGCTTGGGGACAATCGTCCCGTCGTTTCCACTTTTCATTCCAGGCGGCTCTGCAGCACTTGGCAGTCAGTGCCCAAGGAACGTGAACCGAACTGAACCGAATGGACTCAAATGTGGCTGATTTGCTTTTCGGAATTTGGTGCAAATGGTGACGAGAGGAAGCGATAATGTGGAGTAAAGTAATTTAACATGATTGAGCAAAGCTAAGAGACTGAAGTAAGTTGAGGAGCGTCCAATGCAGGCTTAAAGTTAGAAAAGCGTTTCAGGTCACCCGTCAGGGACGCGGCAGAGAGAAGCATGTGGGGTGGAGACAGGGAGGAGGGGTGTGGGGGCCCCGCGCCTCACTGCTCTCTCCTTCAGGAATGAATCACGTTTCCCCCGAGAAGCTCAGGATTCTGGCCTCCACCGTGACCTGAACGGGTTTGAAGACCATTCTCCCACTTTATAGGTATCATCTTATTGTCGTACTTGAGACAACTTTGATAGAGTACTTTTAACTACCCCATAAGAGAAACCAGCTGAATTTCGCAGAGCATATCCGTGCCCAGGTACACGCACGCGCAGTCTTTAGAAGGAAACACTGCGACCGACGTGTCCTCCACCCGCATCCTAGAGTCACTGCTGCTGCGACTCGAGCTTTTCTTCATTAAATACATGAAATGGGGGTCATGGACAGGCTGAGCTTCACCGGGTCCCACCATCTCTGGCATGTCGTGCAGCTGTGCAGAACCTCTTCTCTTCAAAGGCAGAGGGGACGCACCTCGGCCTGCTCAGGAGGGAAGATCCGGCTGGGCTACCCACAGCAAGGACAATCCAGGAGAGGAGGCTCCCGTGCCCTGAGATGAGGAGAGGGCTGACCTGAGCTGTGCTCCCTCGCAGCACCTTCTTCTCCTCGCTGGCATGCTGCCTGTTAGCATCGGCTAAGGCTTAGGGCTGTAGTGGGAGAAGCAGCTAAAGGGAGCAGTGGGGACAGACAAACTAGCCTGTCTGAAGGGTAAAGCCACCCAGAAGGCCACGGACCTCCTGCTGACCACCCCCTGTGCCTTGGAACCCAAATGTGCCCACTCCATGGTGTGCTAAGGGGAGCACCCAGCCCCGAGCTGCCCGGGAGGCCTCCTTGCACCTTTCCCAGCCAGTTGAGGTTGGCTTTGGGACTGCTGGGGGTCAGCACTCATCACCAATGTGGCCCTCGCCATGGGGCAGGCCCCAGAGAGGTCAAGTGGGCAGCGGCAGGGGCCGGATCAAGCCTGCAACTCAGTCCAGCAGAACCTGCAGGCAGGGACATGGCCAACCAGGCCCCAGGGGTCACTTCAAGCCACTGCAGTGAAGCCGGGACACATCGAAATGATTGTTGCTCTCTGGACGAGCTGGAGCCTGGCGTCCGCCCCATCCACTAGCAGTGCGATGACGGCGGCAGCACAACACCCACGCGGGTGGCTCAGGCTAGGCCGGGACCCCAGTGTGGTCGTGCAGTAAGCCCCTCACTCCCCACGCGGCCGTTGTGCAGTGGACGTTGTGGTGCCAAGAAGCCAGGGCATGAGTCCACACAGCCAGTAAGCAAGAGGCAGGATTAAAACCCAGGTGCCAGGCTCTGCAGCCCATGTGCAACCGGGAGCTGGCAAAAGGACGGCCCCCAGCCACATCCTGCCATCTGGCTCCTCCTTATACAGCCCGTTAAAGTAACAACGATTTTGGAAAATGCAAACGGTTGAACAAAAAGGAAAAGAATAACGTTTCATGACAAGTGAAAACTATATGAAACACAGAATTCGGTTTGCATGAAGTTCTATCATCACATCGCCACACTGGCTCATTTGCAAATTGTCTGGCGGCCCTTACACCGCAATGACAGCAGCTGGTGCACGGGAGACCAAACAGCTCACAAGGCCCAAACCATCTAGTGTCTGGCCCTTCACAAAAAAGTGTTTGCCAAACCCAATTCTAAACCACCCTGTGGTGAAACCCCCAATACACAGTAACTTTGTAACTAGGACCCCATACACCGAAACTTTGTAACTAGACCCCAATACACTGAAACTTTGTGACTAGGAATCAATACACTGAAACTTTGTAACTAGGACCCAATACACTGAAACTTTGTGACTAGGACTCAATACACTGAAACTTTGTAACTAGGACCCAATACACCAAAACTTTGTAACTAGGACTCAATACACCAAAACTTTGTAACTAGACTAGGATAGCAGGATCTCTGTTCAGCTTTAGCCCAAAACCCATGATCTGAAAACCCAAAAACTAAACCATAAAGCAAAATGTGCCTGAAATTAACCAAGTAGAAAGTTTCATGGATAATGCTTTCAATTGGAGACACAAACTCTGCCCCTCTCCTACGACTACAGATTTTTCTCCGAAGTCAACAAGTACTACTTCACTCCAATGAATGGAAAGAAAATGTATCAGACTAGCAAATGGGGAAATTTTATTAGCTCTTTATAACCTGTATTTTTTTTTTAAATTGCTAGAGCTAGCATAAAAGAGACATGTCATATTGATGTGAAGTCTCCAGTTAAGATTATGAATTCTGTGACAGCACAATTGCCTTGGTATCAATATGTTTTTTCATGAATTGCAAAGAAAAGCAGGTGTATAAAAATAAAACTCACATAAAATATAAATTATCATTGCGCAAGTTAATTCTATACCCTCAGGATATAATAGCTCACACACTTTATATTTGCAAAAATGTTTGTGAGTTACTTTGGGGGGATTTATTAATTTATTTCTATTTATTTAACATTTTTTCCCCTCCTGCAAGAGGGCCATGAGACAGACATCTCATTTCCATAGCCTTCCCTGGGGGAGCCATAAAGAGTTGCTGTATTAACCTTGATGTCCCGGCTAATAGGATGCAGACTGTGCCATCCAAAATCCACTCAAAGCTGCAGTCTTCTCCTCAGAGGGGGCTGTATAGGGGGGCAAACAAGCCTTTTCCTTATCCAAGCTGCTGCCTTAGCAATGAAATGAATACGTGAGAAGAAGGAGCAAAGCCGTCCTGCACTGAGCACATGGTGGTACCTGCGAGGCGTGCAGCCGCTCGAGTGGGGGCTGTTTCTATCTGTTATAGCAGACATGCCTTCATTTTTAAAAAGTGTACATTTATTTCCATGTTGCAATCATTTTCCATTTTGTCTCCACGGGAAAAAAAAAGTGCTTGTAAACCTCTGGTGAATCCATCGCCATCTGCTTTACCTCCCAAAAGATTTAGGAGTCTGGAAACTTCGTATGCAGTCATCACAGTCCGCACACACCAGGAAGGTGGGGTCCAGGCTGGAAGGAGGAGAGTGACCTAGGGTGGCGCCAAGGGGTCTGCATTTCCAGGGGAGGCAAGGAGGGACCCTCCAGCCCTGTGAGTGCCATGGGCACCTAGCAACTTGTTTCCTCGGGTTTAGGTCCCCTGACTCAGTTTGCCCTCAGGCCTCCGGCTGGCCCCTCACACTCCGGCTCTGACCCCACATGGGGAGACAGCGCGCTTCGCCTGCTTCTGGGTCAGTGGCTCAAACCTCAGCTGTGTCCTCTCCCACCTCATCTGGATTATCACCTCCTCACCGTTGCCCCGCCAAGCCCACCACCATCCAGCTCACATGCCACCTGAAGGACGAAGCCATGACCTTTGATCCCTCCATGCCAAGGGAATTGCTCAACTCACATCACATGCAGGAGCAGACGTGGTCTAGAAGGAATGTGACAGAGGAGAAGCGCCCACCAACCTTATCTGCTCCTTTTGTAAATACTCCTCACAAGTCTGTCTCCTCCTTGAAAAACATTCACACCTGGTGAGAGAATCGTCTAAAGCCAAGCTCTGCCGAGTTTGCAGGAATTCTCGCCAGCCCACTCCCCTCTCGTAGGGACACCCGGAGACCAGTCTCCTGCGCATCCCATTGGGAACAGGCGACTGTTTTCTTGCTGATAGAATGGCAAGCGGGTGCAAATCCACCTTTGCTGGCTCCCTGGTTTGACTATAAAAGCCTGGTGTGACCCTCATGCTCACCTGTTGACCACTTGCCTAAGGCAGAGCAGCCAGGAAAGCAAAAGGGACCCCCAGGGTCAAGGGGGCTCCCAGGGTCAAAGGGGGCCCCAGGGTCATAGGGGCCCCCAGGGTCAAAGGGGCTGGGTCCCTGAACCACACTGCAAGGGAAGCCAGCACCTGAACACCAATCAGTTGAGAAGAAATACATTCCTGAACTGACTAAGTCTCTGGGGTCTTGGAGATGCTCCTTACAGCAGCTCACATTGGTTATCCTGACTAGTACGAGGACAAACACTTTGTCACTGTCTGTTACTATGAATCATTTTACATATTTTCCAAAATCCTGATTTACTTCTTCCCTCCATTCCAATCTCAGAGCTAGAGTGAGTGAAAGAACATCCCATTACTTCCTTCTAACAGAATCTCAACCTACAGTTTTGCTCCCAAAGAGGACAGAATCTATACTTTTGACCAGAGAAGCAAAGTCATGAAATAATATGACTGCTATTTAAAGTAAATACATCTTCTTGGTTATTGCAGTTCAAGCACTCAATGCAGAACTACGAATACATGAGGAACTACATGCAGGTCTGGGGCTGCTTTCTGGCCCCCTCGGGAACACTGATCGCCGGCCTCCTCGCGCTGTTGCCCGCGATTGTAGCACTGTCGTAGAGCAGCAGGAGCACAACGACACGTGCAGCCCATGACATCTAGCACTGTGCTTTGTACACAGCTGACACTCGATAAATATTTAATCAACCCACACAATATACATTCTGCTAGGATATACCATTCATTAGTCTTTTGATTGGAGTCCATTTCTTAATTATATTGATCACTCATATCATGTGAACTATAATTGGCTCTTTTCTTCCAACAATATATTTTTAATGAAGGGCTTTTGACCTCTTTGTAACTGCGAAGTACGTCTTCTAGATAAAATGTATCACAAGGTGGCTCTGGAATGTTTGCTGTTATTTTATTTTTCGACATTTGTAGATTCATGTTTAAAGTTTGAAAGGGATGTTTGTTTACCTATAAAAGGACTGCCTCAGCAATTTAGGTCCTATGCTCTTCAGGACAGAAGGAAGCAGTAGGAATTCGGTTTTCAGATAAGGAACTAAGGCTCAGAGGGACTGCAGAGCTGGTGGGCTCAGGCTGGCAGTGGCATCTTTGCAGTCTGAGTCCAGGGCTTGTTCTTACATGCCACGTTGTGCCCTCAACCCCATGCTCAAGATAAAGGCATGAGCTCCAGGCAAGAGCACAGGGGGTGATTTGAGCACCTCCCTCCCAAAGAGGCAGCGATCATCACTTACATCTCAGTACAGCCACCTTCACAGAAGTGCCAGTGGCTCAAACACCCCTCCTGACTCATCTTGACCTGCAGTCTTTTGGGGTAACCTACTGAGACATGTGCACAGTGCTAGTGTTGGGGTCAGTTTAATAATAGAGAACACCCATCTCTCCCAGACCCCACCCAGCCTTACCTGACCCCCACACATCCTCTGCCTTCTGACCCATTCAACAGCCAAATGGTAATTTTCAGCTATTCCTAAAATATTGGGAGAGAAATTTTGATGACTTCACCAGTGTCCCTCATTATAGCAGATGCTGGGGGGTGCATGCCCTCCAATACCCCACCTGCTGAGGGCATTGGCAGGTATCACCTCAGGACCCCGGTTTGCCATCCCTGCTTATCAAGGGGGCTGGTTTGGGATGGAGGTGGAGCAGGAGGCATAGCTGGTGCAATTGCTCCAGCATCCCAGGAGTGGGCGAAACAAGAAGTGTAGCGTTTGTGGAGAGAGGCTGAGGGCATTTGTTCATCAAAGACCCAATGATGGGTCTAAGACGTGACAACGCAAACCCAAGTCTGAGAGGCATGGCCAGTGCTGGATGGAGGAGCTAAAGAAGCCATGGTCAGAGCACCCAGAAGGCAGGGCTGACCCCCGGGACAGGACAGCTCAGACACTGCAGCCACTTGAAAGTGGCTTAGTGGACAGAGAGGACACCAAAGAGGAGATGGACCATGTGTGGACCATGGACACAGGCCTTGTGGGCAGAGGGACGTGGAGAAGCAGCCATTGTGGCCCATCAGCACAGAACCCCTCACCAAGGTCCTGACCTGCTGCGAGAGGGTCCAGCCTGCCAGCAGCACAATCCCGACCTGCGCTCCAGCCGGTGGGGTTTTTGAAGTGCCCACTCTGCCTCTTCTTAGCAAGCTAATTCCATCAGATCTCCCATCCTGCAAATGGCACTGGGCCCTTCGACCAAGATGGGTGCATAGTCTGGCCGCATGCTGTCCCTGCGTCTGGGAGCGTGCGGAGAGTTCTGACTGACCCCATCATGGCCCGAGAGTCACCTTCTAGTCCTGGTCCCGGCACAAACTGCACTGCCTGCAGGGCTGAGCTGGCCCACCTGAGCTGTCTCCTGAAGATGCGGCTGAGAGTCGCCTGAGCGGACACACAGCTCTGTCCTGCAGGACACAGCAAGATTCCAAGGACACTTCCAAGGACACATGGTGGTGAGAGAATTGCAACAGCCACAGGGCCCTGCACTCCAACCCAAGGTGAAGCCAAAGGGCGCAGGCACTGGGCTAAAGCGGGGCAGGAGCCGCTGAGTGCCTCCCTCCCAGGATGGAGCATTCACCGTTTGCACCCGGCTAGAAACATCATCGTCCAAATCACCACGATTAGAACGCTCTCAGAGAGAATAGAAAGCACTGCGGGAACAGAAATTTAAGGAAGGTCAAGCTGGCTTCATCAGTATGAGCGTCCTCACATTTAACTAAACCATGAGTATAAAAATCCCGAACAATTACAGACTCACAGGTGTGCACCTCAACTGCAGACTTTGTGAGACGAAAGGAGCCACGGCTGTGTGCAGCCTTCTCACACGCCCACCCTGTGTGCGGAGTACACGAGCACCCTGCAAATACTCTGCACGTTCTGAAGGGCCTCCTCCCAGCCACTCACCGTCCAGCGGTGATCACTGTCACTGACACACACACACACACACGTGCATGTGCACGCTCATGCACAAGCACACACAAGTGTGTACACACACTCATGCACAAGCACACACACATACACTGTGCCAAAACTGTCCCATAAATGAATAGGGCGACATGTAAAGAGAAAGGTGATGGGTTTTTTAATTTCTTTTTCCAGATGTTTAAACACTAAGACTTCTATCGTCTTTGAAAGTTCTCCCTTAGGTCACCGGCCTGGGCTCTCTGGAAGACTGTGGAGGCGAAAGGGACGCCGCGGCTGTGGCAGGGCATCGCTGCTGCATGGGTCAAGCCCATGATCACCAATAGTGATGAGACTGCACTCGGGGCTGGGCGCTCAGCGGGGGGGGGGGGGGGGCGCAGGAGGAGTCTTACAGGGGCCCTCATTAGGACGACATTGTAATAACAGTACAAATCCATTCACTCTGCGCAGTAGCTTTCCTAGCTAGCTGCCCCCAGCATTCCCGTTTTCAAACGAGTGAGTGGAGGGGACTCAGGGCGGGGAAGGGCTTGTCCGAAGGCCCCAGCGAGTCAGGATGCTGCTGCCCTCCTGCCACGCCCCGCAGCCGCTGGGCGGCCCTGACGTGCCCAAACCCTGGCGAGTGCCGGGTGTCGGGGTCGGTGAGAGGACGGCACCTCAGCTGAGGCCTGCCCTGGAGGTCGCACAACAGGTGAGCCACGGTCACCCTTGACGTATTCCTTGCTGACGGGACGCCCAGAGACACCCAATGAGTTTCCTCCGTGCCCCGAGCGCAGCACAGGCCGCCAGGAGTCTTCGGGCAGGGGCCCACTAAGGCCGCCGTCTCCCATTTCTCAGGAGGAGGACGGAAATGCACACAGAGGCCTCAGGGAGCCCGGGGGGACGGCTCCAGGCTCCTGAGCCAGCCGGCGAGCCCCCGAGCTGGGGCCTCTCCACGCAGCTGTCCCAGGAGTGCTGTGGGCCAAGCCTGCTGGGCCGCGGCCGATGACAAAGGTCAGCCCCGATGGCGACATTTGGACCTGAGAGGAAAGAGCCACAGGCACCGCAACCAGGTGTAGCCGCCACCTCTTCCGGGGGATGGGGTGAGCAGCCTCCGAGTCTGCGCGGCTCAGGACACATCACCAGCGCTCCGAGAGGCGGGCGATGCCACAAAGGGAGGGTTGCAGGCCAGGGGTGGCCGCCCCTACAGCTCGGGGGCTGTGGGGCTCGCCTTGGGTGGAGGGTCAGGCAGGCTGTGGGCACACCGCAGCCTTTGAGCAGTACCACTGACCCCTGCAGCCAGGACGCGCTGTCCCTCTAGGGACTTGCACACAGAAGGCACCTACTAAAAAGGAATGGAACTGAAATGAAACAAAACATAGAAGTTATCAGCCAAGGCCAAGGTGTCAAGTGGAAACAGAGGAGCCAGAACAGAGAGTCAGCCTCCCTGGACACCTCCCCTGAGCAACACAGCACACGGACCCTCATTTCTTCACTTGGTGCCGCGTGGCTCCCGCCTGGGCCAGAGAAGAGGCAGAGCCCCCACCCACCCCAGGCGCACCCTCGGGGCCGGGCTCATCCCAGGACGCCGCCTTGTTCCTCTTACACTGGGTAGATTTTTAAAAATGGGAGAGAACTGGGAAAAAAGATCTCAAAAATGTTTCCTGAGTCTGTGAAATTTAACTTTTCTGAGCAAATGGTCTCTGAAGAAGTATTAAAAGTCCTAAAGAAGCAATTTCAACTATATGGTTTCTCTGCCAGATGTCTTACAGGCCATTGCATGGGAACTCAAACTAGAAATATTTAAGAATGAAATATCGCCTAACTTCCGTAATGACGGAACACTGGAGGACAGCAGCGCCCTTTCGCGTAATTCTCTTTACTGCTGTAAGAACTTCATCCCGAGGTCTGATGCGCACGGAGAAAAAAGAGTGCGGCTAATCACTTCACCGAAGTTTGGAAGAATAATAGGACCTGACAATATGATTCATTTATTTAAAAATATATTTTTTTTTTTAATTTTTTTTTCGCATGGACAGGCACTGGGAACCAAACCCGGGTCTCCAGCATGGCAGGCGAGAACTCTGCTGTTGAGCCACCATGGCCCGCCCGACAATATGATTTTTAAAAATTGTTTTTCTGATCAAATAGTCACTTGACCCCATTCCTCTAAATACCTGAAAACCCCACATGCAAAGGGAGTCATGAGCCTCCGTGACTTATAACAATTAGTTCTGAATTGTATAATGTCATTATCCTTTTCTTCACTTATTAAGCTTTTAAATAATAATTCTTTTACTTCAGAATTCAAAAGAAGCAAAGGAGCCCTGAAGTTCCTTCCCAGTGCGGTCTGCTGGCCTTCCACATCCCAGAGGAAACCCAAGCCAGCCCCGCC
This sequence comes from Tamandua tetradactyla, assembly GCF_023851605.1. Classification (NCBI taxonomy): domain Eukaryota; kingdom Metazoa; phylum Chordata; class Mammalia; order Pilosa; family Myrmecophagidae; genus Tamandua; species Tamandua tetradactyla. The sequence continues at coordinate 3,956,278 of NC_135344.1, read as the reverse complement.
TTCCTGTGCCCCCCAGAGTTAGCCCAGGGATGTGTCAGCAAACCCAAGCGCCAGCCCTCTTTCAGTTTTCTGTAGGTTTGACATAAGAGGCAGCAAACTCCTCTCACTGCTCTGTACTTTGCTTTCTACCCTTGGTGTATATAAGAGGTCATTCCTTCACAATACAAACTAAATGCTCACTTCCCCTCACTGCCTTAAGGCCTCAGATTGTTCCTTGTTTGGATATTGACACTAAAGAAAGAAAAGGAATTGGTTTCCTTTGGGGGATACCAAAAATATTTAACTGGTCTCCTACAGAGAGGCATTAATTTATTGAATACTTCTTGCATTTATAAACAATGTGCATTTCACATTAAGTATATCCACAGGATATATTTCTAAAGTGAAATGATTGTGTCGAAGAGCATATGTATACTTTTGGATCTTGTCAAAAAATCTTCCTTAGATGTTTTCACCCAATTTACACTCCCATCAGCAATTTCAAAGACTGCTTCCCTAAATTTTCTCCAACACGGTATGCTGTTTTAGATCTTTACCTATCTGAGTACAATATGAGATTGTAGGGCTCTTTTAATTTGTATGTCCTCTTATTATGAATGGGATTGAGCATCTTTTCATCTATTTAAGAACGATTCACGTATATCCTGCAAAAATTGTTCATATTCTATGCCTGTTATTCCCTTGAGTAGTTGTTTTCACCTTTCCTGATTTGTAGGCGCTCTTTACATATTACGGAAATTAACCCTTTTTCTATGATATGAATTATACATACTTTTGCCAAATACTTTTGCTAATGTGTCAAAATTGGGAAAAACTTTGTAGTTGAATTTACCAGTTTATCACTTGATTTTTACATTTAATTTTTTGATCCATCTGGAATTTTTTGATGCGAAGTGTGAATAATGTATCAAAATTATTTACTAGTTACATACCAACTTGTCCCCAAATTTGGCTCAAACAATCTTTTTCTCCATTGACTGGGTGAGATTTGAATCAAATCTTATTAGGAAGAAAAGTAACTTGGAGCTCAGTTCAATGAGAAAGGTTTGGGATTTTTGGTGGTTGTTGCTTGTTTGTTTTTGTTTTTGTTTTAACACTGCATGTCTTGGTGGGTGGAACACGTTTTATATCAACTGCTCAGGCCTTCTCCACTCTCAGGGCTGCCGTAAGTTCCACATGAAATCAGCTCTTGCCTCTGTAGGACTTCCCCGGCCGCCACTCCCAGGCTGGTGATGTGGGCGGTCCTTCAGCAATCAGAAGGCCAGGGCTGCAACCACACTAGAGTGCACGCAGGGCGTGTGCCTGAGAAGGGAAAAGCTCGACCCGGGGTGCCGGGCTAGACCCTGGAGGGTCCATTCCCTACCCCCCTTACCCTGCTCCCTGCCTCCCCAGCTCAACTGGTCACTGATGAGAGGGGCTAGGGGTTATGGATCGCTGATGCTCGGCACGCCCCGAGCTCTGCGTGCGTTCTATTTAACCTGTGCAGCCTGGGTGGTGGATGCGGATGCTCTGTTTGCACGTGAGAAAACTGTAGCTGAGAATAATTTAGAATCTTTTCCAAGGCCATGGAGTCAGATTTGAACTCAGAAAATTGAATCACATTCCATGCTTCACTGATTGCCTTCTTCCAGTGTGTTTCACCTCCTCATCACAACAGGCCAAAATATATGCAAGCAATAGGAAAATGTGTGCATCAGGAGAGACAGAGAGATGCTAGCCTTCTATTCACAGAGGGGCAGGATGATTCAACACCTCTCTCTTTACATGGCGCCCTGTCCATGTACGGGCCAGTTCTGTGCAGTGTGTGTGCATGTGCATTGTGCATGTACATGTGTGTGTGTGCCTGTGCGTGCACATGAGTGAGCACACATGTGTGAGTGTGTGCATGTGTCAGAGAATAGTCAGAGAACAAAGAAATCAACCATGGGCTTGTGCCATGCTTAACTCTGTTCTTTTTCTAATACTATTTTTGTTGAGAAATACCCATGCATGCACCGCGTGCAGTCCAACCACATTTAGCATCAGTGGCTCACAACATCATCACATAGTTGTGTCTTCATCACCATGATCATTTTAGAACATTTGCATCACTCTAGGAAAAGAAATAAAAAGAAAAAAATGACTCATACATTCCATATCCCTTGCCATCCTTCTCGTTGACCCACAGAATTTCAATCTACCCAATTTTCACCCCCCATCTCCCCTTATTATTTATCTATTTTTATCCTTGTCCTTCCTCATAAGACAAAGAATCGTAACAGGCCAGCGAGTCTGAGTAAATGCAGTTGGCTGGCCATGCTTTCATACTGCCCGCGCTGTCTCCCTGTTGTATGACGTATAGTAAGACGGCAGGTGCCTTCTTCAGCTGTTTCATAGAATCTGCTAAATGATAAATCTTTGGAAATTTTACTCCAAACGAGAGCGTGCAGGTGCAGTATTGAGTAGCCGCCAGTGGGGTGTTTGCCTTGAGGAAATGCCAACGTCAAGCCTTCCAAGTGTTTGTGTCTAAACTGAGCTTTATTTCACGTCAGGTTGTGCTGAGAGGACGAAGAAATGGGAGTCATTTGTTTAAATTAGAGAAGAAAAATCTCATAAGTTGATGGTATTAAAGATTCTCTTTTTGTGGAGAAGTCAGATTCCAAAGCAGACCATGCCAAGTCCCGTGCGCTTCATGCACTGCGGGCGTGCACGCGAGCAGGCACAGCCCGCCTCTCAGAGGCGGTGGGCAGTTCAGTACCAGCGTTTCGCAGGGGCTGTTCTTTCTTTTTCCTAGAACAGTAGAACCGCGTTCGTTCCTGCTGTCCAGGCCCTGGAAAAATAAAACACACAACTCCTCGTCTTTCTCTGAAAAAATATTTTCTGGGAGCTCAGCCCCAGAGGCGGGGTCTGCGCCCAGAAGCGGGGTGCTTCCTGCGGGAGACCCGACGTCCCCCCACTCTGAGGGTTCCGGCCGAGCATGAGGCTCCTGCTGGAGCTGCTGCAGCCAAGCACGGCCACTGCGCTCAGCACGACCATGTCTTCTCTCCCCTCCCCTGCACCCGCCGCCTCCCCGCAGGCTTCAGGGCTGCCGCCGGCAGCGTGGCCCAGTCCCCCCAGCCCACCGCAGACACCCACGTCCAGTCAGGCCCCTGTCTCGGGAAGTGGGGCACCCAGGGGCTCAAGGCAGGCACACTTGAGTTAAAAACGAGAATTAGGGCAAAGCACTTAACTTGTGCACGCTCCACTTTTCTCGCCAGACAAGTTAAAATTAGAATGTCTACTTGTGTTATAAATATTAAGGGGTTAATTGAGGTTTTGTGGCGAGTCTCAGCACTCGATGGGCGCTCAGGAATGGTGTCCACGCTGCGGGGTGCCTGGCTCCCCATCTGACCTTGCCCGGCGGCGCAGGCATGTCCGCCTTGCCCCCCACACCCCAGGCCTCCCACAACCGAGCCCCAGTGCGGCCCGTCACCCCTATTGTCAAACTCATAGCATCCAGCCCCACTGCCAGCCAGCCCTAAACATGAGCTCCTTCTAGAAGCCTCCATCCCCGTCGCCGGAGTGCGCTGTCCGTAGCATCTGTAGCCCCTGGGGCCAGGGGCCTCTCGGCCTCACTCCAATGACCGGCACCTGTCACTGCCCAGCATGCCCGAGGCCAGGGCCTCCACTGTCGCCCGGCCACTGCTCATCACTTATAACCTTGTCACCAAGAAATTCAACATGGTCATCCTGGCTGAAATGTGAGCATTTTTTCCTGTTGTTTTGTAGAGACATATTTATAAAACTATTCTCCATAAAAAATTTATGAAAGATTATCCTTAAATCATTATTGGGATTTTGTTTCTCCAAGGTGAAAGATCCCAATTATTTTTATTTCTATTGATCAGCCGTATCTGCAGTTCAGCCTTTTATCGTCTAAATGTGGTCATTGTCCCAGATGTCACAAGGTCACAGAGAGAGTCAGAAGACTCAAGGATCTGACAGTCGTTGAGCAGAAATACCAATCTTACAATGGAAGGCTACTAGTCACCTCAGACCCCAGCTGACGGCCCTGCCTGGGGGGCTGCAGGGCAGACCTCACCTCTGAACGGAGCTTTCGGTCCTCTACTCAGTCCACTTGGGATCTCGTGTGGCCACGCAACAGGCTCCAACGAAGAGCTCATTAAACACAGGAGTTCCCTCAGGGACTCTAACAACCGGGCTGCCTGGTGGCCACAGTGCAAAGGGGACAGGGCAAAGGGGACAGGGCAAAGGGCTCAGGCGAGCTCTCTCTGTCCTCCTGAGTGTGCTCGCTCCTTCCTCTCCCCCAACAGTATCACCAGGAAAATAACTCATCAGTTCTAAAGCCCTGACTCCTCCCACATTCCCAGATTTCTGAAACTCCAGCTTGTGACACTAAAAAGCAAACAAAACTACATTATTTAGATAATTTAGATCATTTAGAATAGACACTAAATAGATTTGAAATGGGAAAGTGGATAAAGGATTAGCTTCAGTTTAATTCAGGCCTGAGAAAAAAGATGATGGTTTTTGGTTAGGTTTAGATTCGTTAAATCCTTCTCCTAAATAGGAGGGTTCTGCATCCAGCAATGTCGTTCTGTCTTGAGAATTTCTGAGATCACTGGGTGACCTTTTCCTTGTCTTGGCAAGCTCTACTTAACCTTGTAGAAAATGTTTCCTCAGTTAAAGCAGCGTCTTCGGACTCCATATGGTCTCATCTGGCGAGGGTCTAGATGGCACTCTTAGGCGCACAGCGGTGAGTTGGAACACGATGTTCGCCAGCACCTCATGGGATTTTTGTTTTTGACAGAAATTAGATTTTTGTGTTGCTGTTTCTTTTAATTCAGTCACCGGGATGCTGATTTTGATTAAGAAACTTTCATCTGAGGGAAACAAACCTCCTAAATTCTAAGCAGATGAAGTAGGAAAACAGAAGAAAGCTAAGAATACTTCATGGAAAAGCACAAGCAGGAAGGCCAAGTGGGAAAAAAGGAAATTGTACTGCACTTCCAGAACCCCCGCGGCACGCTCGAAGGCGTATCTGAGGAGGACCCGCGGCACCGCGCCCCAGGGCTGCTTGCCCCCTGCGCTGGAATGAGGCTCCACGCGGGCCTCCACCCGCTTCCACTCGCCGTCCTCTGGGCGTGGGACGCGCTCACACAGGCCGGACGCGCGCGGCTGGTCCCCGGGCTGCGTCCAGGTGCGCCCTTAGGACGTCCTGCCTTGGAGGCCCGGCCGTGGCCGCAGCAGGACCCGAGGCGCCCGTGTCCCGCCTGGTCCCGCGGGGCTGGGCACTGCCGTGAGCGCCAAGGTCACCAGGACAGCGAGCGGGCAGCGGATTCACTCCCCCGGCCAGGGGCAGGAGGAAACCCGGGCCGTATGGGAGAACAGCGCCCCGCGTCCGCAGAGCCGCCAGGCACCGAGCGGGCCGCGCACACGCCGGGGCCGCCCCCTGCCCGCCTCGCCCGAGAAACACCCGCCGCGAGCGCCACCCGACAGGCCACGCCTGGCGTGTCCACCTGCGCCCACCGGCCAGCAGGCGCCGTCGGGACCCGCACCCCACGGGGGCCGCGAGGGCAGGTGGGCGCGCGGAGGGGCGCAGTGACGCCCACCCCAAGGGCGCTCCAGCCGAGGGCGGGCGGGGGCGGGAAAGCGGCGCGGGCGCAGGAGTAGCTGGAGCGGGGTGGGGGGGATGGGGGTTGAGCTGTCCACCCACTGCTGGGCGCAGGGCCGGCGGGGGTGTTCTTCCTGCAAGAGAGCCCAGGAGCTGCACCCCGTTATCGCGGAGTCTAAGGCTTGCAGTGGGTGCACCAATAAGCCTGGATGAACAGCATATGCGGCTTGTATTTGGGGGCGGGGGGTTCGTGTAAGGTTTTCTTTAGGTTCTTTTCATAAGAATATATTACCCCCCAGCATTTGATTCAGACGGAAGCAAAAAAAAAAAAAAAAACCAAGGTAATCTGTGAATAACGCCTTTGGTTTTTGAAAGAAGAATGGAGCAGCAGATGAAAATGAGATGAAGCAAGATAATTGTTGTCTTCTTCCCCAGCCAACCTCTCACGGGTTTGGGTCTCAGCAGCATGAGTTTCCCCGCATTAAAATGCATCCTCGTAGAAAACTAGTTGAAGCAGGCAGTCAAGGCACAGGATTAATGGTGCTTGAACAACTTCAAATACCACTGAGCAAGTTCTGACGATTTCTTATAAAGTTTTCTCTCTGCAGGCTGGGTAAACAGCACACTGTCTCTTTAACTGATTTTATTTTATTTCTTTTCTTTTCTTTTTTTCCCCTTAGTTTAAAGATTACATTTAATATCTATTTCCCAGCAGTGTACAAACTGACATCATCTACTCATAAAAGCGGAATGCTTTGCTTTTTTAAGCTTCAAGCTGAATAACAAATTGCCACAGATGACAGCATAAAAGAATAACAGAATGGAATCAAAAGAAAATTCATTGTCAACAGAGGCCCCCTGCTGAGGAATTTCAATTTCATATATCTAATTATCCCTGTCAGTTGGAAGAACTGACAAAAAGCATTCTTTGTTCTCTCGTTCTGCCTCCCGCATCTCACTCTCAATTAATTCCGGCATACAAATATGACTAATTGTCTTTGCACTGCTCAAGAGCCCTGTGTATAAATGTCCATGAACTGAAAATGATTTGGAGGGAGCTCATGCATCGATTTATGATATTCGAACACAATAGGCATGCATAATTCAGGTGACCGTGTCAGCACCCTCACCAGCCCTTATTACCGGGAGAGGCAGATCCTCCTTTCACGTCCTCTTTCATATCTGCTTGGTGACAATAACTCACTTTGCACCTATTAAGAGAGGAAGCAGTGTACGTCTGCTGCCGCGCATGGAAACCTCCGGCAGCAAGGTTATCCGCATTTGAATTACACATGGGCAGGGAAGAGGCTGGGGCTACAGAGAAACAGCAGCCACTTTCTAAAAGCACAACAAGATCTCTCAGCGAAGGTTAAAGTTCGAGTTTTTATTTCAGTGTGTTGGTGTTGGTGTTGTTTGGAGACTTGCTTTGCTTTTGGGTTTTTGTGGGTTTTGTGGTTTTGTCCCTCCGACTTGATCAATTCAAAATGCTTTTCAATTAGTTAATGTTTTCATTGTCTTCTTTCAATAAATATAAATAAAGATTTGTCTCCCTTATTTCAACTTGAGCAACTTATCTTCACGCTATTTGTGGTGACATCTAAACAAAGCTCAAATGAGCGTCAACACACAATAAAGAAGAAGTAACATTAAAAAGGACAAAGGCTTTTTGTCACTAGAAAAAAAATGTTTCTAAACATTACATTTTCTCTGTATTTGAAAAAACTATTTTGCAACCGTAGTTCAAAGTTAACTCTAATTCAGAAACTCAAACTTAAGTTCTGCCTAAATTATGGCATCTAAATAATTTGTTAAAATAAATCTACAACATAGGTTTAACTGTTACCAGCTAAACCTAATGGAACATTTGATCTAAATATATATTTTATCATCTGATGCTTTTTGTTGCAAAATAATTTTAAATGAAGCATGCTTTGCCCATAGCTGAGTAGGCTCTTTAGAGTTTCAAGAATGAAAGCTATTCACTAACAAGTAGACATTTTTTGGAGTCTAATCATATTGTCAAGGATACTAATAAAGGAGCAAAATGACATTCTAAAGGGCTTAGTATAAATTACAAAAAAAAAGTGCTTTTGAGCAGTGAAAGAGATTTTTTTTTTTTTGGTAAATTGCTTCTGATTTTTTTTAGTGTGGGAACTTTAAAAAGCGTGCTTCTGGGGATATTTTTATGGGGAAAGCAGCAAGTCAAGCTATGTGCTCTTTTCTTAAGCAAACACTACCAGCGGCGGCTCACCTGTTAGAAATTGTCCAATGTTCACCAAGCTGATGCACTGTCTGTTGTTCAAAATAGTTCAATAGAATCGCTGTGCCCCCGGAAACCTGCCCGGGTCACCCGCACCCCTCATCCGGCCTCTCCGAAGGGTCCCCTGACTTCAGGCTCCAGTACATTTTCTTCTGTGTCTGTCCATGGTTTGCTTTTGCACCAACCGCAGAGCTCTGTACTCAGGGGATGAGGACTACAACTAAGAAAATACTTAGATGCACACATCAGGCAGCACATGTGAGATTTTATTTCAGAAGCTGGAGTCCCCTCCCTGCCCCAGGCTCTCATGTCAATTGGGAATCTCCAGCTCTAGCGATTCTTTATTTCTACCAGAAAAAAACTAATATTTTGCAGCTTAAGCAACTACAAAAGATGCTCTAAGAGATAATGTGAAATACATTCCTGAACTCACCACTAAATCCGGAATGGCCAAACCTGTGAAAAAAACTTCTTCCTGAATCCGCTGGGCCTTAAGCACAGATGGAGAGACAACCCCAGCGATTTTACACTCATGAGCAGAAGCTTGGTCCTCTGAATGCATGGCAGTTTTTGTGTAACGTCTGACAAAGTATTCTCAGAGTAGACCTTAAATTAAGATGGAAGCATCTCCATGCCCCAAAAGTCCACGTATGTCTTAAGTGCTATTGGCACTTAGGTGAGAGTGACACATTGCCTCTTAGATGAGAGTGACAGGTATCTATGAATTTTGGGGAAACTTTCTGATACTTCAAGTTACAAACTTACAGAACAAAACGCTAAAACAATACTGCAAATTAAAGCTCAATCAAGAGAAAATAGGTTTGTTTGTTCTTAAAAGATACTAGAAATTACCCAGAAAGGGTGGGAGTGTGGAGGAGAGAACAGAAGTCCAACAGGGAAGCGTAAGAAGCAGTGCTTTCCAGGGCGCTCGTGCTCAGAGGGGCCTCCACGCACCCTGCACAGCCGAGGGGTGGGCTCGCGTGCACAGTGAGCTGCCTTAGCCTGCTGCTATCTCCACTCCCCATTCTGAGAGCTGGCCGAGAGCCGGCCCCACAGAGCCCACGGACAGATCCCACAGGCACATCCCCAGAGAGCCTGTGGACAGATTCCTGCAGACAGATCCCCGTGGTGAGGCAAGGTGTGAACTCAGGCGTGTGCCGAGATCTAAATCTAAAGCTCTAGCAAGCGCACGGGGAGGGCTGCAGCATGCGAGTGCCTCGGACGGGGATGGCGAGACTAAGTGGACCCATCTCCTGTGGGGCCTGGGGTGCTCAAAATGGAGAAAATGGACGTCCACTGCCCGAGAGTTCAGCTGCTCCGCAGAGAGCTGGGCAGTCGTGGGCCGGCCGCCGCTTCCTCGACTCCCAGACGCACTTGGTCCAGAGGGGTCGGGGCCCAGGTGGAGAGGAGTGCACCCCACGACCGCAGAGCCCATGCCGTGGAGGGAGCAGGGCCTGCAGACCCAGGACCCTCGGAATTCTCAGGGTCCAGCTGTATTCTCAACACGTAATATTTAACATGCACATTATACAGTTTTCTGCCAACGAAACTTTTTAAGTCTCATGAAGTAAATATGCTCAGTCTATGTCTTACCTAGGTCCAGAATTTCTGGGCAGGGGGCAGTATGTGAGTTAGTTATATAACCTGCACTTAACTGGGGAATTTTGAGTATCAACAAGGTCTGGATTCGGTGCTTTATGAACATCACGCATTTCCATACTAAACACCTGGAAGGAAGCAGCTACTTGGGAACCTATCGCAGGGATGACTAACTCACTTGGTAAAATGCCATCACATAGCTGGTTCCACTGCACTAGAAAATTGCCATGATGGTGGCAGTCGGATCTTGCCAGAAATGGTGGAACCTGGTTTTAGAGATTTTATTCACAAGGAACATGTGGTTACTGGAAATTTTATTCTCTCCTTAGGCCAAAGATAGGACTTGGCAATGATGAGAACGCGTGAGAAGAACTTACTCCTTCATAGAGTCATGGAAGCATAGACTGCTTTTGCTAGACGACAGCAAGGCCAGCTGGGCTCAGTGCCTGTGGCCCACAGACCGGACGATGGAGGCAAGGGAGGGAAGCGTGTGCCACGGGCATGCGGGCAGCGGCTGACGTGCAAGACCCAAGTTCTTTGACTTTTGGCTGGTGAGCCCCCGCCGTGGTGCTCTGCCTCCCGTTATGCTGATAGGAGCTGTGAAAGCAAACTCACTCACCTGCAAAGCTGCCTCACTTCCCAGAGGTTCCCTCCCGTTCTCGGCCAGGGTTTCTAGCACGTAAGGCTCGACGAGGACACCTGCTTGCTGGGCGCCTGGGAGCCAGCTGTGCTTTGGCCACTGGCGCGGGAGTCGCTGCCCTGCCTCCCCAGGCCCAGCCTCTTCCACAGACAAGAATGTGGGGGCGCACGGTAGGGGCAGCTCCCCACTGCACCCCGCCCTGCACCCAGGGGGTGAGGTGTCAGCTGTCCTCAGCCCCTAGCCTGGGACACTCTTCTGTCCTGGCCAGGCAGCTGTGAACTGGACTCCCGCGGCCACAGACCCCTGCCGAGTCTGCTGTCCTCGCCCCCTTCCTGCACTGCGGCCTCGTAAGAGGGGAACTGGGCGACTCCAGCCTGGCCCAAACCAGAATATTTCCTTGCAGTTTTCAATTCATTAAAAGAAAAGGAAAGGCAAAAAAGTGTCACTCACGGTAGATGAAGGGTTCTGGACCTTGCACTAGTGACATCTGGGGACAGATGACTCCAAGCTGGATGCCTGCCCCTGCCGGCCAGATGCAGGAGCAGCTCACCCACTCAGAAGCAACCCACAAAGTTTAAATTAAACAGCCTCCCTAACAGCACTGTTTGACCCAAATAGCTTTGGTCAAGGTGGGTTACTATTCTTCACTCACCTCAGAATTCCTATAGCGTTTATAGTTGCAGAACATCAGTTGTTATATATCATATATATTAATATGTTAGTGGATCAGTGCACAAATGGATGAACTAATAGATTATTGCAATAAACCAAAATTGTACCTTTAATGTTGCCAATGTGCCGAGTTTGGAGATACCCAGTTAAACAAGTCTTGATCAGTCTCTAGGAGCCTATAACCCTGCAGCCATCCAGCCACACTCCTATTTACTGAGCACAAACCACATAAGCGCACAAGCAGGAAGTGCGAGCGCGTGCCATGCATGTGTGCTAAACACACGCCACGTGCACTTACGAAGCAGGAGCCATATGCACCTTCCAAGCACTGACCCGTGCAGTGGGGAGGACAGAGCTCAGGGCAGAGCCCTCCCCTCAAGGAGCCTATGGTGTGGACGGTGCGAGGGCGGCACTGGGCAGTAGAGACCCAGCTGCTGACTGAGCTCCTGGAACGCAGCCGAGCTCCAGCGTGAGGAGGCAATGGGCCTCCCGTAAGAAGTGGGACCACAGCAAAAGACTGGATTTAGGCAGGTTAATACAGAGGCGAGTCGTCTGGATAAACAGAACCAAACAAAATACGCCTGGGCACTCAATAAATAAGGAGTCGCTGACCCATTTGATCAACTGGTAGAAAAGTCAACTTTCTTTGAAGGACCCAGAGGAGAGCTGAGTGAGGAGACACCGAGAAGGGCCCAGGGTTTTGGCTGCCCCTATAAACAGGAGGGTACGGATTCGAGCTGGGGAGTATCCTGAAGCATCTTGGGAAACAGAAAACCCAGAAGGTCCTAGTGTGCCCCATTTCCCAACCCCCAACAGGAGGGCCGGTCATAGCCTGGAGAAGGCGGAGGCTGAGGGTCAGCTGGCGTCGCAGTCGACAGTCTGAGTGGGGGGACGCAGGCTAAAAGCCAGGGGACAGCATGTCCGTGCACCTCGAGGCCTGAGATCCGAGCATGGGAGAGACAGTTGAGATTTGAGACATTTACTAAACCACATGCTAGAAAAAAGGTGTGTGAATATTTACCCACTGGAAATGGGAAAACTGGATGAAGAACTACTCACAGTTCTTCACAAACTAGGCAGTGTTATTTGTTGTTATTTACTGTGCAAAGATGGAAAGCAGGGGCCCTGCTCCCTGGCAGGAACAACAGGGTCCTGTGCCAACCTGCACCGGGCACATAGACTAATTCACGACTACACCAAATAGCCTCAGAACCTAGATGAACTAGAGCCACAAGAAATGTTTCCTCAAGTATCATGTGGGACAAGTCAAAACTCAAGTCATACGCAAATATGAAATAGCATCGACACTTTATGATCATTTGTTGTACATCGTGCACTTGCCGAAGTGCTTCCGTGAATTGTCCCATGAGGTCTCCCAATTTACTCATAGAATATTGTGATGCTCATTTTCAGACGAGGAAACTAAGAAAAAGGTTCAGTTTTCCCAGGGCCACCCACCCAGCAGTAGGTGTGAGGGTTCTCCAGCAAAGATGTCGACGTCTCTACATGCATTTAACACAGGTGCGTAGGTGCAGGCACAGGAGGCAGATTTAAAAAGGAAAACAGGAACTCCCAGGAACCAATAGCCAGAGCAGTGGCGAGTTGACAGGAGACAGTGGCTGGGGCACGTGGCTCCTGCCGGCCCGCCCCGCCCTGAGAGCTGTCCCAGGTCCTGGAGGTTCCTCGCGGAGGTGGGCATGGCGGGCTCTGTCCCCCTTCTGTGGAAATGCGGGAAGAACCCATGGTGAGCCGGAGGGCGCGGCCAGAGTCATGGCCACCCGCGATTACAGAGCTGTTTTCAAATAATCACACTTAACATTTCCTTCTGGGAAACTGGAAAGACCTGGTCTTTTTCTTTCAATTTCAGTCTCAGAGAAGCAGTGGTTGAAGGGACACTGGGAGACCCCTGTCCGTGCGGGTTGCCCAATGTCCTGGGCCCTGGGCCAGCAATTGCTGTTGACGTGGCCTCATCTCAGCGTGTAAAAAGCCACAGTCGCCACGATAGCATGCGTAGGATTCGCTGAAATGGTGGTTGCAGCCACTTTGCCTGCTTGGCAGCTTTTCACCCCGTCTTCAGCTCCTCATAAGGCAAAGTTCCTTGTCCGTGTCCTTGAGACTTAAATAGAGTAGGTGGGCTCTTCCAGGCGGCCCAGAGCAAAGGCAGGAGGTGAGGGGAGCTCAGCCGGCCTCCTCCGTGCGCGCTGGACGCCGGGCAGATGTGAGGATAAAACTGTCAAGGGCGAGAGCACAAAGAGAAATATTGCTACTTCCTCGTACTCACGTTCTTCCCAGGAGCTGTTTGCCCAGTTGCCATGGCACAGGCAGTGAGATTTCATAATTTCCCTGGGCTCGGGCAGCAGCTAGTTTAATCAGCCCAGACGGTCGGTTGGGTTTTGTCCCTGTGAGCGGAATAAAACTTTTCTCACCAGCTAGACCCACTGAGTATCTAAAAGCCGTAAGTCACGGCACCTCCGAGACTGCCCCGCCGCCTTATTTGATCCAGGCCACAAGAACAGAGAGCAACTCTAGGGCCCCACAGCCGTAGTTTGTTGGCTGGTTTTCTGAAGGCATTTTAGGTGGAAAACACCCATTTTGGATAAGGAGATGTTACTTCTGAAGGGCAGAAATAAGGATGCCCCAAGCAGGAAATTTAAATGAAAATACTTTCCATTTAAGTAAAAACAACTGACACAGTGGAGGTACCTGCTCATCTCGGTCCTAACACGCCCTGTCCCACCTGTCTGCTTCCTCTCAGGTCCTCCACCTGTTGAGATGGTTGTGCTACTCGCCCACCAGAGGAGACAGTGATGGAAAAATCCTACTTTTGGAATTGGGGTCCTGCCCAGCACAGGCTTTAGTGACGAAGGAACCCTAAACCCACTTTGTAGCACACACAAACCCGCCACCACACGCACCTGCACACACACACCTGCTCACACACAGCCACATGCCTGCCCTTCCAGCAAGGGGGCCGACGGGGCAGTGGAAACCTTCAGAGCCTGGCCTTGAATCCTGGTGGCATTTGGGCAAGTGTCTTCTCAGAACGTAAAGAAGCAAATGAAATCATCTCAATAATCACAGGAAAGTAAAATCAAGGAAAGAATCGTTAAGTGTGCCCTGTTAAAAGAAAAATGCTCAGTCATTGTCGGATGAGCAATGCTTCAAGGAAAAGTAAATGCTAGGTATCTAGCATACAGTAGGTGTAATTATTCATTCCATTTTCTCCATCAATTTAGACATGGACGACAAAAAATAATTTTATCCATGAATTGGCTTCATTTTCTAGCTTTGTCTGCATTTAGTAAATGAGTCTTGCATTGAAATGTATCGCTGTGGTGTATTGTATTGTGACACATGGAAAGAAATATATTTAATATGGTTTCTATTGACATTTCATCAAGAATAAAAGGAAAACTAGTCTTCTTTTCCTTATGACCTTACAGCCCTTTCTAGGCCAAACACTTTTGGGCAGGGAGGTAGAGAAGAGAGTGAAAGAGGGAAGAGGATTTAAAAAAAAAAAAAACTAACAATGGAGGAGGCCCTGCAGGTTTTCATTTAATATTCTCATCGATTTTAAGAGGTATTATCATCCCAACTCACAGAGGAAGGAACCAAGACCGCAAACAGTTAAATCACAGCTCCCTGGTGAACAAATGGTTAAACCACAGCTCACTGGTGACCAGGTGACAGTGGAGTTTCGCCCTGGGCTGCACGGAAACCCCTGGACTCTGGTTCCTGTCCCGGCTGCCTCGCCGCCCTGTCCTGTCGCCTCGGTCGCCTGCAGTGCAGCAGCACCCGGGCTCCCTGCAGGGCCTAACTGACCAACCCAGTGGGCAGTCTGGATGCTCTTTGGCCACCTGGGGGCCACATCCCTTAAGTCTTGGTGGCACCGTGGGTGGAGTGGCTGTAGCACGGCTGACCCACCACGCGCGGGTGCACGCTGCCCCTTTGGGCCTTCCCTCGGGGCCTGTCAAGGCAGCCTGTGCCATGACCCACCCTACGGGGGACGTTGGTGACCGGTGCAGACCCAAAGATGGCACGGCCTCTTGTATATTCTGGCCATCATGAAATGTAAGGGAAATGTCCACACGCAGGGAGTTGGCCGGGCTCACCTGCCCACGCTGGAGCAGCCTCGCTGGTGGTGGTACAGGGAGGTGCCCTGGTCACAGCCCAAAGGGGGGCCACTGGCCCCCAGCTGTGTTACGGCAAAGCTCGGGAGGACAGGGGTCTGTTGGTAGCACACAGCCCCCCTTGGAATTTTAAAACCAATGTTTGCCATGTGTGTGACATGGATGTGTGTGTGTGTGGCATGTCTGTGTATATTTGTGTGCTGTGTGTATGTATGTGCATGTGGTGTGTGCATGTGGTGTGAAGGTTTGTGTGAGTGACCATGTGAGTGTGTATATGGTGTGTACATGTGCATGTGGCGTGAGTGTGTAAGTATGTATTGGTGTGTGTGTGGTGTGTGTGTATGTGGTGTGCAAGCAGGCATGTCAGTGTGCATGTTGGTGTGTATGGGAGTGTGTATAGGGTGTGTAGGCAGGTGTGTGGGTATGTCGTGTGGTTTGCAGATGGATGTATGCATGTGTGTGGTGGTGGGGTGTATTTGAGTGTGCCTGCGGATGTGGACGTGCTATGTGAGTGTGCATGTGCGTATAGTGTGGGTATGCATGTGCAAGTGTGGTACATGTGAATGTGTGTGGCACATGTGTGTGTGCATATGCATATGTGCTGTATGTGATTGTGTGGTGTGTGTGTGTGTGCCGTGTGTGTGGTATGCAGGCATATGGTGTGTAAATGTGCATGTGAGTATGCATGTGTAGTGTGAGTGCATATGTGTGGTATGTGGTGATGAGTGTGAGCATGTGTACATGCTGAGTGGTGTGCATATATATATGTATTGTTGCGTGTGTGTAATGTGCAGTCATGTGTATGTGGTGTGCATGCATGGGTGTGCGGGTGGGTTGTGTGTGTGATTGCGTGTGTGTATGACTGGGCCTTGTGTATGTGGTGTGTGTTAGTGTGTATGTGATGTGTGAGTGCGTGTGGTGTGCAGGCAGGTGTGCATGTGGTGTGCAGGTGTATAGTGCATGTGTGTGGTGGGTTGCATGTGAGTGTGTATGTGATGTGTGAGTGTGCATGCAAGTGTGCACTTGAGTGACTTCCTATCAGCTCCCTGGGAGGGAGATGTCCTGCGAGGGTCAGTGGCACCTCTGGCCTGTCCTTTGCTAACAGCTGGAGTGACCACAGGGGGACTTGGCTTCAGCTTCCTGAGGTGCCGGAGGCCTGCGAGCCAGAGGGACTTTCCTTCCCGGTCGGGGGATGTGCTTAGGGCCTGGCCCTCTGCTCCTGGGCTCTGGGCAGCCGGGCTCTGGATACCCTCGGGAAGGAAGCGGCACTGCCCGGGGCAGTACTCACTGACCCCAGGCCTGACACGGCTGTGCTATTTATCACGGCCTAGTGTGAAAAGTGAAGAGGATCTGTGAAAAGAAGAGGGACCCTCCCTGCAGAGCAGTCCCTTTTTCCGCAGTTTGCCCCTTGCTCTTGGACATTTCACACCATTCCCGGGCCCTCGCTCCTGGGCCGGGAGCAGGTTTGGTGCAGCCTGTTGGCTCCTTGGACCCACCTCTGGGTGGACCCTGGGCAGCGGTGCCAGAGGCTAACGCCGGCACCTGGCACCCTGTGACTGGGCCTCCATCCCTCGTCTCCTAGTCCCTGCAGGGGCAGCCAGCAAAGGCAGCAGAGCCCTTGAAAAGAACCAGGGAGCCCTCCATTAATGCCCAGGATGAAAATATGAGGCGCCACCTCCCAGCCCACTGCACGCAGCCCTCAGTGAGCCAGGGAGACATTATCCTATCAGTGCAGAAGACTATTCATGGATTAGTAATTCACTGTCAAACGTTAAATAGTTTGCCAAAGAAGAATAGATGCTTTACATTTTATGCATAACTAGTTCAGAGGCTAGGGCTATAAAAGTTTTCTATTAACATGTAAGCACCAAGACAAGTTTTTTTTTTTTTTTACTTGATAAATATACATAACTCCTTTACAATGGGGCTCTTGTGTTGCTAATGGGGACTCTTAATGGAGAGTTATATTTCCAGGATTATATCTTTATTCAGTTGCAAATGATTTTTGGGGGGGAGTTTTAATACTCGCTCCAGCCTATGAATAATAGTATCATTTGAATGGGAGGGACACCTGGTGCCGTTGGGAGGGGGGGCGCCTGACCTGGCAGCCTTGCCAACTCTGCATTTTCCCAGCCTTTCCTATCCGCTCCATTCAGCATCTAATTTCATTCTCCCTCAGCAAAATGCTAGACACTTGTAACTTTATTCTCCCTCTGCAAAAACTTGCTCTCTTGTAAGGAAAAAATCCTGGAAAAAAAAATTTCTCTTATCAATCTCTTCTTATATGGAGTCTGGTAATTTGAAGGCTGGCTAAAGTTTCAGGAAAAACCTTCCAATTAAATACTGTAAAAAGATAAAATAACTGTGGCCTCGCCGCTGCCCAGTAGCTTTATTGAAGCCCTCTTTTGTGGATTTATTGTACATTAGCCAGTGAGCCGTGCAAAGAACATTACGTTTCAGAAAGAGCTATTCGTATGCGGTCTGCATCCACTCCAAAGACAATCGAGCCTGTATTGCGTTTTGCAAATTTATACCAGGATGTTGGTTTAGAGTGTTTCCCTGAAAAGTTTTTCAAGTAAGTGTCTGCTTTCATGGGCAAGAGTGATGGAGGCACACAAACAAACCTTTGTTTCAAAACTCACAGATGTATGGCTGGGGCCGAGCTTTGTTTCCCCTTTAAGAAGTATTCTCAGATTTTTGTTTTGAGCACAACACAGGATTGTACCAAAAAAAAAAAAAAAATCAGCTTGAGGATGAATGTCTTGTATAATCTTAGGCTTTTCCAGATTTTCCCAGGGTTCGTTTTTCTACCCCAAACTTGGTATGTTGGGTCCGTTTGGGCTTATCATAATTGTTGTTTGTTTGTTTGCTTTGCTTTGCTTTTTACATTCAGGCACACAACGCAGATGAATCCTGGCTACTTCAGGTTGTAACGGCTTCAGGAAACTTCCTTTCAAAGCGCCTGGATGGGTTGCAAGTGTGGTAAATACACTCTTGTTCAGAGCCCTGATCTGCCTCTGCTGCCCTTGGCACTGGGGTCCGTGTTGGAGGTCCTGAGCTCCGGGCTGAGGCGTCAGCCGGCCAAGGGCAGCCCTGGGTCGGGCTGGACAAGACGTTGTTGCACAAAACGTTGCATCTGTTGGGGGCACAGGACCACCTCCTCCCCAAGAGCGGACGAGATGGTTTTAAGCCCCACTTAGTCATATGCTCGGAAAGCCACACGGGGGGCTCAGGAATGATCGGGTAAAAGAGGAGCCACGTGGGGGCTAGAAACAAAGCTGGCCCGGCTCTGCTGAGGCCCCCGGGAGGCCGGGGCACCGGGGATCACCCACCCGGCAGGAAGTTGCCTGTTGGGCCAGCACGCAGCACCGCCGAAGGCTGGAGCCTCGGTCCAAACACGTACCACCCACCGCCCTTCTGAGGTCCCAGGAGTAGGACAAGCCCTGCGCCAGAACAAGGAGAAACCACGGCATGTGGCACTCGCAGGCATCGCTGGGCTCAGGCTCTCTTACAGTTGGGTTCTCCTGGCGGAAAAAGGGCTTCCGCACGGTTGAGTTATACAGGGACTTGCCGTGGCCTGGAGTCCGTGCACCCAGACATGAGGATTCAGGAGACCCGAGAGGACGTGGATATTAATTTTGTTACAGTTAAGCCTCGTTTAGTTGAGTGATAACTTAATTAAGATTAGTTATGATTCCGTGTGGTTTTTACTGATTGAGCACTGCTCGTGTCCTCTTCGTGCAGGTTTATTTGTCTCACAGCAATCCAGCACAGATAAGATTCTTAATCCCACTTCAGATGTGAGGAAACCAAGACGCGAGGAAGTAACACCGGCTGGTATTTAGCAGAGCTTTCTCTACGCCCAAAGCCCATCACAGCCACTGCTTTCTGGGGGTCGGCCTGAGGGTCCCACACAGGCGGCAGCCCTCATCCCTCGGATGGCTGTTTACAGTCCTGTGCGGAGCCCTCCCCCTTTATACATTCTAACCCAGAAATGATTCCATCAGCTCTCACTCTCACTGGGACCGGGCTAATTTTGTCATTCAGTGAGTCTCTTCCTTTGCTTTCATTATTTAAAGACCGTGACTAAATTGGACTGTGCCAAATTGTGCTATAGTGTGAAAATTTACTGCTGCTTTGTTCTTCCAAAACCTTATCTTCATCAACTACCATAAATGTCCGTTCACTTGGGGTAGTCAAGGGCATTACTAACAGTTTGTGGGGTGTTCACTGGGGCGCTGCTCTAAGTCTCACAGGCCGTCGGGACAGCATCTCGGAAGGGCTGCGAGACAAGCTGGCATCACAGCCGGACATCTGTCAGCAGGTGTGGCTGGGGACTTGAACTGTGCCCGCAACCCAGCGAGCGTGCGAGCTCTGAGGTGGAAGAAAAAGGGACAACCTAACGGCGAGCTATGTCAAAGGAGCGTGTCCCTGAGAGTCATAAGATAAAGAACCTTCATCCTTCTCATCGACAGACTTTGCTGGAAAAAACAGTAGACATTTACTATAAACTCACTGATGATGCCTCAAGGCAATCAGTGAGTCAGGAAAACATGATGAAAGTGTAAATAAAATTTCCGGAGGTGTGAGGGCTTCTGGCACCATTTGTGAAGTTAAGGGAAGCCCTTCGATGTCAAGCTTGTTCCGGAACCTTCTTCTCGGAATTCAGGGGCGTGAATTCCATTCTTCATGCACTTTCCTCCACAGTCCCGAGCCCTGTCCTCAAATCCCGCAAACCCTGCACCAGGCTCACGGCTGCCGGGCCCCGCCCACCCTAGGGATCCCACCACTCACGCCTGTCCGCACGGCCGCACACCTGCTGGGTTCACACTCCCTCTGACGGTCGCACACTCATACAGCCCTTCACCTCGGTCATCCGCAGCATGCACTGCCTCGAGACCTAGAGTCATAATTTACCCTCTTCCGTGTTCTTATCAAGCACCTCTTCAGACTGTTTGCAAAGCTCAGCTCTCACCACCGGAGGCACAGCACAGAATCTGTGTTCCATTTCCAGCATCTTCTAAGGATCAAGAGGACACAAACCAACCCAAGAGGATGGAAGTTCTACGGAAGGCAAAGCTGACCTTGTGCTCCAGCGGATGCTCGGAGTTCCGTGGCTGCACTTGGGAAACAGCACACGGACATACTTTCTGAGTTAACTCACACTATTTCCAACACGAAAGCAAGGCATTCCTTACTAGCCAAAAGTCAATTTTCTAACTATGAGGCATGTAATGAAAAACTCTTTTGAGTGCCAGGAAAGAATAAGGACCAATATCAGGAAGCACAGAAATCCATACGTACTTTTTATCTGCTCTTTTCAAAGGAGAGGCAGAATGAGCTCACACCACGCTCGGGGGAGAGGTGTCCTCGTGAGTCGGTCTTCCAGCACGCCTCGGACCTGAGCCCACGGGGCTGCATCAGCAGGACAGTCACCTCTGCGCCATGAAGCTCCCCCTCCCGACCTCTCCCCCACAAGCACCCAGCCTCCAGCCCGTGCCCCAGCCCACCTCCACTAGCCTTGCTGGTCCTCCAGGAACACCGATCTTCCTGGAACCACCAATCTAACCAGCTCATCTGCACTAATGAAAGGAGCAAGGGGGGCCCCCAAGACCCCCAGGCTGCCCCTCCCAGGTTACACACATGCATTTTACATGCAGTCTTCCTCAGACTTCCATTCCCAGCTGCCAGGCTCTGAATTTTTGCCAGGGGCTCCCAGGTGTCCTCCAGCCACCACAGGACGGCCCAGTGCAGCGCCAACCCTGAGCACGGTGGGAGGGGCCCTGGGGGCGCAGGCACAGACGCAGGGCTCCTGGACCCACAGCTGCCCTCAAGCCCACATACGTCGCGCACTGGATGCGCCCGGCCAGGGTGTCAGCGCCCTGTGGCCCCCACGTGCCTGTGGGGGGACGACGCTCCAGTCTCTACCCTGACCCCCATCCCCACTGCCGCCGGCCTTAGGGGACAGATGGACTGAAGCCGAGGGTCACGGGTAAGGCCCTGAGGGCCGAGTGGCTTCCTCACACAGCGGCTGTTAGCCTCAAAAATGGGGCTCGATCTCTCTAGCAGGAAATGCGCCACAAGCCCGGGAAGGCCTTGTGAGGGTGAAGCTGGTTTATCGAACGAGGTGGCAGCACCCAGGGGGTGCACTATGACAGATGGTGTGGACACGGCGGTCGAGTGAAACGCATGCACACGCGTGCGCACACTGCGGCTCAGTAGGCACACCCTGCTCTGGGCACGTGCAATGCGTGCAGGTGGCCTGAGCCCGTGTGCCCTGCTCGGCCGCCGACTCCCCACGTGGTCCAGCGGGGCCACCCTGCAGCCGAGGCGGGTGCGCTGGCAGCAGCTGCTTTGGACCAGCGGAAACGCTCTGCGGCCACCTGCGGCGCTGCCGGCAGACGCAATGCGCCCGGGGTGGGGGGTCTGCGGCCTGGCAGGCTCCCTACCACGTGGGGGTCGATGGCCAGCGGCCGCGCGCGGGGCAGGGCTGTGCTCAGAGGGCGCCCGCCCCGGGTGGCTGTCAATACCCCACACTGAATTATTGGTTTCCGTCATCGACCTCTGTGCTTCAACCAGCGTGAGTCCCAGAGAAATATTTTTGTTCAGGCGGCATCTGTGATAGGGAGGGAATATTCTCCACCGAGAACTGTCTTCACCACGCTCACCAGAACCAGAAGACCACGGTGGGTGTCCTGCCCGGGGTCATACAGAAGTGGGATGCGGCAAAGGAGCAGCGAGAGGTGGGACCTGGGCCTCCTCGCCGAGGGGCTGCACCACAGGCTGCACGTTTAAAGGGGGCTGCACCCCAAACTGCCACGATCAAGGGGGGCTGCACCCCACACTGCCGTGTTCAAGGGGGGCTGCACCCCACACTGCCGTGTTCAAGGGGGGCTGCACCCCACATTGCCGTGTTCAAAGGGGGCTGGACCCCACACTGCCGCGTTCAAGGGGGGCTGCACCCCCATTGCTGTGCAGCCGCGTCCAGACTGGCCAGCGCTGGGCTTCTTTGGGGGGTGGCATCCCTGTCCTCTCGGGGTGTGATGACAGGAAACGGACACAGCTGCCATGGTAGACAGTGCTGCAAAAAATGGTTTGGCCACAGTGGCCCCAGGAGCCTGTCGTGTGCCACACGAGGGTCTGCATGGCCTGGGTGAAGGACAGCTTCAGTGGACAGGCCCCGAGGTGGACAGTCCTGGGTGGAGAGCCCCTGGGTGAAGAGTTTCCTGAGATGGAGGCCAACGACAGAGTCGGTGCCTGCTCATTCTCACAACTCTGAAGACAACATGCCTTTGTAGGTCTCATCCATGTTTAGAAAAGAAGATTCTGAAAAAGAAACGGAGGCGGGGGTAGCACACTAAACGTGCATGCCTTGTTCTCCCAGCCCCAGGCACACGCTCCTCTTTTAAGGTCAACTTCCCACCGCCATCCCCTGTAGACACGTGTGGTGGGCTTCGGGGCTCACAGCCAGGCCCTGCAGAGATCCAGACCCAACGGACACAGGCAGGTGTGGCATTTACACATGCAACGCAGTGCATGTATAAACATGTGCAATCTATTACATGTGATAATATAGATAAAAGCATATAATAGAAATAATGCCTATAGAAGATGTGATGTATCTATGTCACATGTGTACACACACACAAACACCTCCAGTAGGAGATTAATTTTAAGGGGTGGCTGTCATGCTTGTGGGGCTGGCACATCTGAATGCAGAGGGCAGCCCAGTGGGCTGGAGACAGGCCAGAGCGGACGCTGCAGTCCCGAGGCTGAACTTCTCCAGGAAGGCTGGTTTTGTTCTCAGGGTTTCAGTGGGCTGGAAGAGGGCCAGCCAACGTCCGCAGGCCCTTCCCCTTCCCCACAGTCAACCGGCTGTCGAGGCGGATCCCGTAACAGAACATCTTCACGGCAGCAACCGTGCCAGAGTTCAACCGACAGCCGGACCCACTGCCGGAACCAGGCTCGCGGCTCCACGCACGCCCGTCCTTCCAGGCGCCGAGACCTGGGTCTCCTACAGCTCTCCAGGGGCATCAGCACCGCCTGCCGCCCTCACTCTGGAAGCCAACTCCTCCCCCTGCACCTGGGCTGACCATCCCAGACCGCTGCAGACACGAACCCGACAGCCACGAGGGAGGCACTGGGGGCCCGGCGTCTTCCTCAGAAAGCAGCTGTTATTCTCAAAATGGTGCTTGATGTCTTCTGCAGGAAATGCGCAGTGAGGATCCTGTAGGATCAAGCTGTATGAGGTGGCAGCCCCCAGGAGGGGTTCACATGGCAGAAGGTGTGGATACAGCAGACGTGAGTGAAGTACACGCATACGCATGTGTGCACAGTGACTCAATAGACACACTTGCCGTGCAGCATGTGCAAAGCGTGCAAGCGGCCTAAGGCCTGGATACCATGGGCGTACCATGGGCGTGCCAAGCTTGGCACTGCTGGTCCAACAGGCTCCAGCACAGGCCCAAGGCTCAGGCAGTGCCCATGACAGCTGCATGGAAATGGGGCAAAAGAGAGACGCCTACGCATTGCAGATCTGAAGACATGGGCGCAGCAGGCACCTCTCCTTCACACTTAGAGAGATTAGGGCACAGCGGGCACCTTCCCATCGCAGTTGTATAGATTAGGACGCAGCGGGCACCTTCCCGTCGCAGTTCTTAGCTCATCTGCTGCCTTCTCCTTGGGGTCTGCCCTCCTTTTTGTGCTGCCTTGCCTTGGGATGCAGCCCTTTCCTTCCAGGAGCTCCCCTCCTCGTATGGACCTGCCCTCCCCTTAGGGTGCACCTCTCATCTTGGGGTGCTGACCTTGCCTCGGGCAGGTGTCCTCACCTTGGCAGCACAGTCATGGCCGTATTTCACCTGTCACACGGGTGACAAACCCATAGCTTCCTCCACTTCAGGTTTGGTCGCCCCATAACTCCCAGGTATCTACGCCATCTTGCCCCAGCTTCAAATGATATCCAGAGTCAAGCCGGGAATGCTCTCTTGGCCGTGACCAAGGCCCAGCAATGTCCCCGGGGACAGCCCCAGCCACCCCGGGAAGTGACACTGCAGCACTGAATGAAGATGAAGCGTTTCTGTCCTATTCAATTACCACCTACCTCCAGAACCAGTGTGCCCCTCCCCCTCCCCTCCCCACCCCCAGGACCAGTGTGCCCCTCCTCCTCCCCACCCCCACCCACCCCCAGGCATTCTGGGCGCAGGCTCACGTGGGTCCCAGGAACAGCGGCCCTAGTTTCTCCACTCTGCATCAGATCATAGAAGGGGTGGCCCTAGAAAGCTCTCAGGGCTTCCCAGAGCGGCGTTGGGTAGAGACTGCTGGCCCTGCTCTTGAGGGACCCCTGGGTGGTCTCCCGTCTCTATTCTCTTGAATCTCCAACACAAGCCAGTACCTGGCAGACCAAGCCGAGTCGGCACTCCCTGCGCCCAGGTGTCGCGGAGACAGCCGTGTTCAGGCCGCTGTGCTTCCACCCTGAGCTGCACCGTGCCATGCCCGCGCCTCACCAAGCCACACGCCTTAGATGACTGTCCCAATCCAGAGAAGCCCCCAGGGGCCCTAAGAGGGGGCCGCAGCTGGCCCGTCTCCAGAATTAAAGAGCGCCTTTGTCTGTAATAAAAAATCAGCACTGCGCACGGAGGTCAGGCACGAGGCGCTTGCACAAGGTCAACGGAACTCAGGCTGTGGCTGCAGAGGCCCCGGTACCCCCTGCAGCCCCAATGATGCCATCCCCCACCCCCCACCCCCGGTGCGGCGCCCTCCGGGGCCGCCCTGGTTAACCAGCCGAGAGAGACCCCAAGAAGGCATCACAGGCAGAGGACCTGGCTCGGGAGGCTGGAAAGGGCCTTCCCGGCGCATGACCCCAGGGAGGGCAGGGGCTCAGGCTGGCCAGTGCACCAACCATCAGCAGGGCGTCCTCCTGGCGAGGGTGCTGCCTGCACACCTTCCTCTGAGCAGTGACGAGCAAGGAGGCTGCCCTGTGCCCGCTGGCGTGGCTGGAGCACACACCTGGAGAGGGAGGCAGGGGCTGCTCTGACAAGTCAGCACATCCCCGATGGCTGGAAATGACGTTACTATTTACGGGTCTGGACCTGAGCCGTGTGGTGTCACAGGGCTCTGGCGCCGGTGTGGGCAGGGCTGCTTCCTGCACCCCTGCCCGCGGCCCCAGCGCACAGCCCCTTCCTCTGCCACCCCATCACCAAACCTCTGCCTCTCGCTGCCGCGCCTGCACCCTCTTCCCTCCAACAACCTCGAGTTACCTGGTCGCCCTACTGGTCTCAGCACCTGTAACTTCCTCCACGTGCAAACCCCTTTCTCCACAAGGTGACACAGGCATGGGCTCGGGGCGCAGGCGGCACCTTTGCGCCAGCACCCTCTCCATCCCTGGGCAGCGTTTGGAGGGTCTGACATTGGCATCGTCCTCTCGACACTTCCCATCGCAGGCCAAGCCCGCGTCCAGAAGGCTCCATGTGCCCTTCCTTCTTGACATCAGCCAGCCCAGGTCCCTCCCCCGGCTGGTTCTGTCCCTGGGCTGGCCCGCTTTAGGGCTCAGATGCACATTTCTACCGCACTGAGTGGAGACTCTGCGCTTTTTAACCAGTGCTGTGCAGTCCCTTCCTAGAGACGGCCTCTTCGCGTTTTCCCGGACCCCGTAAATAGGGCCAAAAGCTTCGGTTTATAAAACCCTGGTGTTCTCTCAGGCAGTAGTTTTCAAAATGATTTCAGTGGAAGAATCTTTTTTTTTCCCAAAGAAAACTTAAACAGAGCTTAAACATATATACACAGGTGGAAGTGCCGTGGGGGTCATTGACGTGGCTGAAGGAGAGCCCAGTGCCCCTTGTCTGCGAGCCCCTTTCTTGCCGATGACCCCCAGTCCCGGGGCAGGGCACTGCCGAGGAGACCCAGGAATCTGTGGAACAAAATTCAAAAGCTCTGTCCTGAAGGATTCAGGCTTTGCAAGGAGTAGAAAATGCTGGTCTCCATTTTGGCCATTGCGCAAATTCACTTGGAAGCTAGAAACATACCCGAAAAGACGATGACATCTGGTCTAAAGTTTGCACCACTGACGTCCAGTGTCCACGGGCTGTGTCCAGCCCTGACTGGCATGGCGGCCTGCAGGCAGCTCCCATGCTCTCCGGGTGCAGAGGGGCAGCCCCCATGGGGGCATCTTCCCCTCACAAGAGGATCTTGGGCCTGCACCCCCCGCGGAAGGTGTGTGGTGACCCTGAGGTTGGCCTGGGAGGGTGGGAGAGAGCCCCGCCTGCGCCACGCCCTAACCGTGAGGCTTTGCCCAACAGAGTGCCCCTCTCTGGACCTCAGTCTCTTCATCTGCTGCATGTGGCTTGTTTGAGAACTAAACTGCACATACCTACTAGCTGTTCAGACCGTATGTGGTATATTATATAAATATATTATATAATAAATATAGCATAATTTATATGATAAGTGTGATGGTTACGTCTGGTTAGGAGGCCCAATACTGCCGACTCTTCACCCGCCCTCCACAGAACCACCTGCCCCTCTGTGAGCCATGATACCTGCGGCACCGAAGGCTCTGGGGTGGGCATGGCTGGCACCTTCCAAGTGGGTCAAAGTCTGTGATTACTTCCACGAAATTCCAGCCTGCACTGCTGCTCAACCCAGCTGACTGCAAGACCCCAGCTGGCTCCACCTACCGAAGACGACTTAATGGGAAAATCAGTCATGGGGAAATGCCTTGTGGTGGCCTCAGGCATGGCAAGTGGCCTCTCGGAGATGGTGGCACATAGCCCTGTGGCCTGGAACTGACTGTTGACTCAAGAACACAGAAAACCTTATGTTCTTTGAACCAGCTTCTCTGCAAAGCCAACCAAGCACCTGCCCAGCCCGGCTGAGGGGCTGCAAGACATCTCCTGGAGAATGCCGTGTCCATCATGGCAGATTCCACAAGGCACATGCAACTGCAACTCAGACTTGTGCAGAAATGGTTACAGATACAAATCAGCTATTAGCAGCATGCAGATTGTCAGAAACTATTATTTCTGACATTCGGTCAACTTTCACCTCAGCTGACTTGAAGAAATTTTTCAGGAGAGCCCTTACTTGTTGCTGTCAAACCTCATCACCTTCCAGTAAATATTCATATCAAAATTACCATTCAGTGGACCACTAAGCATCCCTGGAGAGTTCAGAAAACTTGTTGCCAGGCCCCCACCAAATTTTTCAACTGCTCGCACAGTGGGACAGGAGAACAGCCAAACCAGGGCTCAAACACCCTCTCTCTGCGGGTCGATGAAACCACCACCAAAAATTGTTTATTATTGGCTTGCCAATGCAGGCACACGGTAAAAGCGCAAACGATGCCAATAAATTAGCAGTGAAAACGAGTCCTCACCCCGCCAGCATCGCGGACTCCCACACACACACACCCCAAAAGCATCACCAATGCCAGTTTGCTAAAAACACGCCCAATTTGTGTAAGCAGTCGTTTCTTATCAAAATGCAGCATACCAGGCCAAATGGATTTTGCTTTCTTGTGTCTTGGAGACCGTTCCATGTCGATGCCTGTAGAACTACTTCATATTTTGCACAGTGCAGAGGGTATTCCATAAAACAGTGCTCCGGAAATGAGCTATTGCCCCTTCATGCACATTTAGCTATTTAATCTTTAGCTATTAAAAACGACGACACACTGAATACCCACATACATCATTTCACCCATGTTTAAACGTGTACGTGACAAATTCCTATATATACACAGACTGGGTCAAGAAACATGCAAATTTGTGATTTTCGTAGAATTACTAGATTGCTCTCCACAGACATTGCATCAATTTGTAGTCTTACTAGCAATGAATAAGCTTGTTTGTTTCCCACACCCTGGCCAAACCATTTTGTGACTGATTTTTTTATCTTTGCATATTTAATAGATGAAAAAAAACACCACATAAATTTAATGCATTTCCCAAACGGAATAAGATTATTTCTTTTTTTTATAGAGAAGCTGCAAGTTTACAGAAAAATCTTGTTGAAAGTACAGAGTTCCCACGTACCTCCCACACACACAAATTTTTCTTATTATTAACACTTTGCATTAGTGTGGCACGATCCATTTGTGTTTCCTTATCTATAAACTGACTGTTCTTACACATTTTTGTATTCGGCTGGTAGAAATTTTTAATTTATTTGTAAGTAACTTACATATAGAAAGAATGTTTATTTAGCCCTGTGTCTATATTGTGAATTGCAAATATTTTTCCCAATTTGTCATTTGTCTTTTGATTTCCTGGCATATGTTTTTTCTGTCATTAAAAATTGTTTAATTTTAATCTATTTAATTAATTAATTATTTTCCTCCCACCAAGGTTTGTTTTCATGCTTTCATTCAGGACAAAAATGTCCTAAATTTTATAGTTTTGTGTTATAATTTAAACCTTTGGTACATTTGCTATTTATTTTGGTGGACGTTATGAGGTAGAGATCCTCATTTTACTCATTTTATCAGAGTGCTATCCATTGTCCCCATATTATTTATTGGATAATTCATTTCTTCTTAATCTGAAAATCCATATGTATAATATAATAAATCGCAGTGAACATTTCAGTCTATTTCTGGACTTCTCTTCTCTTCCACTGACACTGTCTTTTTGCATGCCAGTGTCATAAAAGCATGAAATCACAATGTAACATAATTTGGAATCTAATAGTGCTAGATGGCATCTATCTGTCCATGTGTTCCCAGCTGTTCTTGCTGATTTTTCAGTATATAACTTTGGAACCTCCTAAACTGATCTGCTGGGATTGCTACTGAGGCAACACGGCACTTCCAGACCAGCTTAGGGAAATGAACTCCTCGGCGGCGCTGAGTTCCCAACCCCATGCAAGGGCCACTTTCCTACCTGTTCAGTTCTCCTACTCCCTCAGCAGGTGGTAAATTCTTAGACAGGTGGGTCATGAGTATGTTCTTTATCACTTAGGATTTTTCTCTTAACTGTTGCAATTGCAAATGGGGTCTTTTTTCTCTAATCATCTAACTCTATGTTTTTGGTATAAATGAAAGATATTAATTTGTATATACATTGTGCCCCACGAAGTCATGGGATTTTCTTATTTGCAATGGCTTCTCAATTTATCTTCTTGGATTTATTAAGTAAGTAATCATATGACTGAAAGTAACGATACTTTGAACCCTTTCCAATTTTTGGCACTCATTTCCCAACCTCATCTAATTGCATTAGCTGGTACCACCAGCAGAGTATTAAACAATAGCGATGCTAATGGACAGCTTGGGTTGAATTTTACCCAGCCTTTCATGGGAGAGCTTCCAGAGCTTTCCCATTACACATAATAGTGCCTTTGAGCTGAAACATGTTCTAACATGAAGAAAATATATATCTACCCTGGCGATAAAAGAGAACTGGATTCATAAAAAGGGATTTTCAGTCCTGCACAGGTGCTGAATATTAACAAACGTTTTCTACCCAGATACGGAGATGTGCTTTTGTTCCATCCACCTCAATGGTGAGCACCTGCTGCTGGGTTTTGCATTCCCGAAAGAAACCCCAATTGCTTAAGTTATAGTATTCATTTAATAGGTTACCAGATTCTGCTTTCTAATATTTTTTACATAGGATATTTGTTGCTTTTTATAAATGAAATTTGGTCTGAAGTTTTCTTTTTTGTGTGCTATTTTTGTCTGCTTCTGTTTTCTATGTTTGATCCAAAAAGAACTTGAAAGTGTAGCTTCTCTTCCTGGACTGTGATATAATTTAAACAGCACTGCCAATTTCTAACCTGGAAAGGTTTAGTGGAATTTCCCTGTGAAGCCAGACCTGGCATTTTTCTCTTTGTTTTTTCTATTAATTGGTCTATTTATATTTCTTGTATTTTCTGAGGTAAGCGTTGGTAACCCATATTTTTCAGAAAACTCAACTCCTTCATTCAGGCTATCAAGTGGATTTGTATAGAGCTGAGCAGGAATCTCTGCTAAGTCTTTTAATGGTTTCCGTATGATCCTTATGCATCTCCATTTTTCTTTTGGAGCAGAAGTAGGGGGGGATAGTACAAAGAGATTACATTTATGGTCATGATATCCTTTTTTATTTTACCCTTAATAGAGAAAACTTTGTATTTATTTTTCTGTTTTAAAATTCATGGATTTCTACTATTGTCTTTAATTATTTCCTTTCATTTTCCAAAGGTTTATATTATTGCTATTTTCCCTAACTTATTATGTTGCATTCTTAATTTATTTTATTGTTTCCTTATTCATTAGTATGGTAAAGTATTTAAAGTTATGAATTTTCCTCTGAGCTCTGCAGTTACTTCAACCTTTTGTTCCAATATAACATTTTTTGTGATGATTACTTATAAGAGATTCTAAGATTTCACTCTTCATTCTCTTTTTACCTAAGTGTTACCATATTTTTAATTTTCTGGGGAATGATGTTTGATTTTTATTGTTCGTTTTACGATTTGTGGTTAATTTATATCTTTATCGTATTCTGACAGGATAATGTAATATTCATTCATTATTTTTTTTAATGCAATGTTTTCTTTGGCCAGTTTTTGCTTGTGACAGTTTAGGCATGACCTGTGAGGAAGTTTAGCATCTCTACGTTCAGGTGAAAGTGTAGATGGGCATTAATTATACCTACTTTAATGGTTACTTTAGTCCAGTCAACAGTAGTTTCCTTACGTAGTTTTTATCATCTTGATTTATCTGGAGATTAAGAGACCAGAAATAAGATCTGTTAGGAATGAGTTTCTACATATCCCTCCTTTGGTTTTCTGTGTTTCTTATTTTCAGAGTATTAATGGACCGTAAATGTGCATAGCTATTCACAAATTGTGAGATCTTCATTTTTATTGTAATTGCTATTATAAGGCATCTTTCTTTACCTCATTTCATACTTTTTGCCTGAATTTAGCCTGATCTGCTATTAAAATACTACTATTGTATTCTCCTATTCGTGTATATTTTCCTGGCAGTTCTTTGCCTCTCTTTTATATTTCAACTTTTCTGAGTCACTTTGTTTCAAATGCATGTACCATACAGGCGGTTTCACTTTGTGATTTAAAAAAAAAAAATGACAGTCTTTTTCTTTTAATAGCTCAGCTTAGTTCATTTACAAATACAGACGCAAGAGACATTTATGGCATTTCCCACGTAGTTCGTGGACTCCTTTCTGTTTTATTGGCTTTTTTCTTTCACTGTGTATTCTGTGTTTACTTAGTTTGCCGTGTTTTTCAAACACAGAAAGGATTACATTTTAATTTCAGCTGTTACTTTTCTAACCAAAACTTACATAATGTACTTAATCCCTTATTTCTTTTAGGAAAAAATTGTGAACTCCTAACATAAGAGAGGATGAGTGAGGGCATTTCTACTTCACAGTTTCTCTCACAACACATCAGCGCTCAGCTCTAGCTGACTCCACTACTTTCTCGGTGCTGCGCTGATGCCTCAAGCAGGAGTCTCCGTGTGCACGTGGGCTGCACACTGCACAGCCAGAGGGAAGCCAACCTCACAGACCACAATACACGTAAACGCAGCATATTGTTGGCTTTTCTACCACAGGCCATACGGGATCGTGGTATCAGGAGGTGCCACCTTCAATCTCCTCTTCACCTTTCCACTCCCGAATTTCTCTAGATGACACCTGCATTTTAGGGTGTGCACTGTCCATGTTCACCTCTGTCTTTCCCCACCGTTCAGTCACACAGATCCAATGCTCACAGTCCCTCATTTAAGTCGGTTTCCTCACTCGTTTCGCCATTGGCTAGAATTCGTCCAGGTCTCTTTAAAATGGATCGGGAAAACCATATTAACTAAGTTATTGCAAATTCAAAATATTTGTCCATTGCCTTTATACTTAAATAAGAGCTTTCCTGGTAGAAAATTCTTGGTGTGAACTTTTTATCTCTGAATACACTGTAGTCATTGCTCAATTGTTTCTAGTGAGGACTTTTGCTTTAAAGGAATCTGAAAGAAGTCGGACTGTTTCTCTGGACAGATGACTTTATTTTTATTCTGATTTTTGCCTGGATACCCAGGCATTAATTTGTCTTGGAATACAAATAACATGATCCGGGTGTAGCTCTGCCCAGTTGGTCATACTGGACAATGTCAAGGGTTTTTTTTATTCTTGGAAACATTTTTTTGAATTCTATTTTATAATATACTTTTAAACATTATTTTAATTTTTTTCTTGAAAATACACTTACGCATATTTTATACTTTATTTTCCATCTTCCATAGCTATAACTCCTCTCTCTTCTTTTTTAACTGCATATTCATTTCCATCTCATTTTTATCACTTTTCTTAATCTTGTTGTCCATGTCCTTTCCATGATTTGGGCAGTGTTTATTTCTATTTATACTTTTTCTAATATGTTTGTTTTTGTTTCTCAGCTGTCACAACACATACCATGCAATGAAGTGGTCTAAACAACCAGAATTTATTGTTTATGGTTTTGAGGTGAGGAGAAGTCCAAATTGAGGTGTCATCAAGGTGGGGCTTTTTCCCAGAAGAATGTGGTATTCTGGGACCAGGTGCCAGCGACACGGGGTCCTGGGCTCCTCTGGCACACGGCACATGGCACGTGGCACGTGGCACACGGCACACAGCACATGGTGGCTTCCCCTGGACTCCCCCTTCTCTTCCAGGTTCCACTGGCTTTCAACTGTTGCTGCTGCTTCTTCTCCTTCTTTTCTCTCCCTCTCTCCTCTCTCTCTCCCCCTCCCCCCCGTCCTCTCTCTCTCTCTCTCTCCCCTTCTTCATAAAGCCTCCAGTACAGGACTCAGATCCATCCTGACGGAGCCGGCCCACACACTACCTGAAGTCCCCTCCTCAAAAGCTCCTATTTCCAAGGGACTGGGTTGGCTCTAACAACACATTATCTGGAGTAGGTAGCTCCAAGTATGCCAGGTGGCCTTCTTCCTGTGATGACTTGACCTCCACCCCTTCTTTGCTGAGCCTCATCAGCTTATTTCTAGCTTTCCCTTTGCTTCCTCCTCTTTGCTCTTTTGTTTTATGGAAGTGGTTGCTTTGGGACATTGTGTGTGTGTGGACGTGTGTGCATGTGTTTAAGCCATGAAAACCTATTTGGCCACAATTCCTATCTGTTCGATGACAGCATTTTCTGATGAATGTTCATTTGCAATTTTTTTTCTATTAGTTCTTCCTTTTTCTTATACCTGTTTTTATAAAATCAGCATAGCTCCTTCTTTCTCGATCAAGTATTTGCAGAAAGTTTATGCAGATGAAGGACCAGAGATGTGTGGAAGTAGTGATTTTAGCTCCACCTTCTCAGAGTTTGGCTGCTCATAAGAGAGGGTGGCTCTTTTATTCCGACTTATCAACAGCCGACGCCTGCTGGCATGTCTAATTGTGTGGGTCTTTGACCACCCCTCCACGCCCCTTCAAGCCCATCTCAGCAGTGAGGCGCCAGTACTGGCCTTGACACGCGCTTCTCATCTTCTAAACTCCCAGCCTTGCAGAGTGGCCTGAACTCTGCTGGACTGGTGTGGTTTCTGTGGCTGAGTGGCTTCTCACGCTGTCTCCCTCTGCCTGTGCACCTTCTCACGGTGTCTTCCTCCAGCTGTACGTGTCTTCTCAAGGTGTCTTCTTGCAGCTGTGCTCCTTCTCCTGGAGCCTCTCTGCTACTTTGTGCATCTTCTCACCGTGTTTTCCTCCAACTGTGCGTGCTTTTTGTGATGTCTTCCTCAGCTAGGTAGGCCTTCTCAGGGTATCATCCTGTGACTATGCACCTTTTCTCAGCGTCATCTTGCAGCTGCGTGTCTTCTTCTGGCTTATTCCTGCAGCTGTGCCCCTCCCCGCGGGTCTCCCTGCGGCTGTGCCCCTCCCCGCAGTGTCTGTCAGTTCTCCTCACACCCCTTCGTTCAGGTTTGTCCCCGTCTCACAGAGGACGACATCTGTATTTCTGTTCCTCCGTGTCCTGCTTGTCCGTGTATTTTCTGGGAGGAACGAGGAGGAAGCTCTCCTCCAGCTGCCCTCATTAGCCCAGAGTCTGGGCCCTCCCCCGTCCAGCCGCACTGCGGGGCGCCTCGAGCTCTGCGCACGGGTCCCCACCGGACCCCAGGAGCAGGAGTTGTTCCAGAAGCATCCTGCCTGCTCCTGGCCCGCACCGCGCTTCCTCCTGAGGGCGACTGAGAAACAACCAGAGGCGAGGGGGATCCCTCCTACCAGCTCCCCTCTGGAACGAGAAGGAAGGTATCCTTCCTCCTCAGAAAAGAGAAGCTGCCTGGGGAGTGTGGAAAGGGCGGGGCCCGCCCAGGGGAGGAGCCGGGGGAGGAGCCGGGGGAGGGTCAGGAGAGCCGGGCGCGGGACAGCGCTGCGGCCTCTGCCCATGACGGACGCCAGGGGAGCTTACCCAGTCTTCTCCCCACGGAACCATGGGTGTGAGCGGGTGAGGCCTCGGGTACCGTCCGCGCACCCGCCTCCAGTCTCCCCCTTGGCCGGGGCGTAGCCTTTGGCTGTGCTCTCCTCGCCGTGGGGGTGGCCCGACGGTGCGCTCTGCAGCCGTCTGGCCTCATGTGCTGCCCTGGAGTGAGAAAACCACGACACGGCCCTGACCTCCGGGATGTCCACCCAGGGCGCTTAGAGAGCGCAGCCTCGGGAGGGAGGGCAGCCTGCGGGCGTCCCGGGGGGTGGGGGCAGGCGCAGGAGGGGGGCTGGGGGAGGAGGGGGCAGGCGCAGGAGGGGGCTGGGGGAGGCCCACTCCACAGAGGTTTGGACGCGGCCGTTCTCCCCTGTCCTGCACTGTGGAACCCGAGCAGAAGGTCCCTAACTGGTGTGGCCAGCGGGTCAGCGCATCCATTCCCACTCCACTGGACTCGGCAGACCGTGCTAACTCTTTTCGACAAGGGGCTAAAATCCGGGCTCTGGGAGCCGATCCAGTCGCACAGAGTGTGGCTCGAGAGCGAATGGGAAATTCATCTCAACTGGAGGGAAAAGCAGGCCCGGTGCTGGGAGTGGCCGGCGCCGCCTCGGCGGTCTGCAGGCGGGCGCCCCCGCGGGGCCGGGCCTTGGGGGACCGTGGCGGGCCGCGGGGGGCCGTGGCGGTGGCCGGCCGCGCGGGGCTTCGTGCTCTTGCTGTCATCACTCGCGTGGCCTCAGAGCATGACACGCCCACGCCCCCACCCCACCGCGCTGCTGTGGTCGCCGGAGCCCCCGTTCGACGCTGAGGTGCATTTCCTATGCCCTCCCCCATGTCTTTGAAATTCAGTTAAACAGAATTTTACTGTTTTGAACACTGTTAGTTAAAATATCATTTTTTTCCCTCTGTGACAAATTTGCAAAACTCAGTTGAGTCATTGATAGAAGGAAGTGAGCCTAACTCAGGTGACCTGGAATTGGTTATCCTGCTAGCCCTGGGGGGACCATGAGAGTGAGAGTTAGCTACTGGCAAAATAGGGCATTTTGCATTTTATTTCTGAGATTTCGCATCCTCCCTCCCTGGTTGAGGCCAGGCCCCCACGTTTCCCGCGCGGCTGGGGACGCAGAGGCGTCATCGGGCAAAAGTGCCCCACTGAGCAGCCCCCGGTTGCCGCCTTAGAGTCCTGGAGCTGGGAAGCTGTTCCCCAGTAAGCTTGTGCAGGGAGTTCCATTTCCTAAGCTGGGTCCCCAGGGAGCAGGAGGGACGCGCTGCTCAGGACGGCCCCGCCCACTCCGATGAGCAGAGCACAGAGCCCAGGGACCCCAGCCACGGGAGCCCAGGGACCCGGGCTGGGGGCGAGCTCAGAAGGGGCACCCCTTCGAGTGGCCGGCCTCAGGCCCCCACCCCACCCCTCCGGCAGCTCCCCTGGGGCCTGGGAGAGCAGTTCCGGCTTGTGGTGGAGCGCCTGTCCCTCCCGCTAGGGGGTCATATATGGGCGTCCCTGGGGCACCACCTCGGGGCCCAGCCCAGGCCTAAGCAACCCTCACCCGGTGCTGAGATGGAGACCGCCCTACCTTCCCTGCCTGGCTGCGCGGGCACCTTCTGCCCTCCCCCTCAACGGGCACCTGGCTGGTGGAAGGCTACTGCACGCCTGGACTCGTCTCCTTTCTGCCTCACCTGGCTCCACATGGTCAGCTGCAAGATCCTTCCCGTTTTCAGGCCTCTGCACCCCGAATTCCCTCCCTGCCCCTGCTCCTGTCCTGACTCCACAGCTGGAATCAGTCCCGGGGCAACTGCTGGTGGCAGCAGCCTGTCTACAGCCCGCACAGCTTCTCCCGACTTCTCTGACGAGGACCCGGACGCTACCTGTCTCTAGTCAGTGAATCCTCATGGTGGCACAGACTCGGGGGGTGTTTCATCCCAACGCTACAAAAGCCCCGGGAGCTGTGTGCAGCTGCTGACCTTGGCTTTCCCCTAAGGGACCTGGGCTTGGGCTTGGGCCGTGAGAGGCGGCAGAGCCAGGACCAGAAGCCCAGGTGTGGCTGACCCCACGCCAAGCTCCAGGTGCTGTTCCCGGGGCAGCCTGGCACCCCCACTGCCCTGCAGGGCCCCAGCCACGGAAACCCGCGGGAGCGTTCTTCAGGACAGAGATCTGTTAGCACACACCAAAAAAATTTTAAAACAAAACAAAAAGCTCAGCTTGCCGTGAGCACTTTTTATGAACATTCCCTTTGAGTGGAGTCCAACTACATTCTTAAGACCCGAAATTCCATGCATTTTACAAATTACTTTTGTTGTTGACATGTGTGCTTTTCTTGTTTTGGGTAATGCTCAAGCCTGTGGTTCCCTGTGTACGCTTTTTCTAAATTTTGATCCCTTCAGCTGCCAGAAATTAAAACAAAAAGACTGTGGGAGTCCCTTGTTCTGAGTCCTGAGGTTTCAGAAAGGAGCCATTGTTAACTGCAAATTACACTGAATAACACTCTTGGTGTGGGTTTTTCACTCATTTCTAATTATTAATAATTATTGCAAAGTTTGGAGCTGGGTGTAAAAAGAAATATTCTTGTTCCTACACATGAAATCTCATGCCCCCCTTCTCTCCCTGCCCCCAGGGAATAGTACCAAGGAACAGGAAGGGGAGGGAATGGCTATAATACTTGTGCCTTATTTTATGAAATAAATATATTCGTGGGATGCAGCGGCAGCCACGTCGTATTGTGAATGAAGCAGGAGAATTAACAGGGCCCAGCAGGTCACACTTTGGTCCCACAAACGCTCTCAGTAAATAACTGTGCTTAGATGTATCTGGAGATTTTAATCATACTTTTGCATACTGGATTTTAGGAAAGTACAGTAAACCTGTCATTCAACAAGAATATAATTTTATCAGGTGGAGAGTTTCATTTCGGAAATGTGAGCCTCCTGCCGAGTTCTGAACTAAAGACTGACGCTGACCCAGCCCTCACTTGTGCAGGACCCTGAAAACACATCGCCAGGCTGCAGGGCTGCCCTCCGGGAAGGCCCCTCTCCCCCCCTGCACCTGCCCCCGTGTCCCCTCCTTGCCCTGCCCCTGTACCCAGACCCCTCTCCTGCCCCGGGCCTGCCCCCATGTGCCCCTCGCTTGCCCTCTGTATGCCCCCTTTCCTGCTGGCACCATGGCCACTGCTTGCCCCAGCCACCACCTCTGACACCTGGCCATCTGGCAGCGGCACAGGTCCCAGTGTCCCCTTGTCCAGCAGGTACGTGGGCCCGAGAGCCTGCCTCCAGTGGCCTTCGTGAGATGGATCATACAATCCCGGACGTGATTCCACCAGGATGAGAAAAGCTCAGACGCCAGCTGGATGTGGAGTCTTCTCAACTCTTAAAATGGCTTTTCTTTTTGGAAAAGAAAAAGATTGCACTGATCAAATATTGACTGCGTTTTACAGATTTTGGAGTTTTCCTTCACTATGGTTTCTCTCTCTTTTTTGGGGGAAGGGAAAGAGGCTAAATTTCTTTCGAGCAGGTCATGGAGACCCTTCACGACCCCCTCCCCTGGCACTGAGTCCCGCGCCATCTAGGGGTTCCGGGTGGAGACCCCAGGAAGGAAGGCCGGGCTGGGGTGGGGAGGCCGGCAGCACAGGCCCTGCAGGTAAGCCCCAGAAAACCCACCACTGCGTCTGATCAGCAGAATCCGAATCTAGGGTGAGACGAGCAGAACGACTCTGCTGTGAGGGCAGTGAAACATGGAAGGGGGGGCGGGGCTTTCCTCGTCCCCCCACCGCTCGAGCACTGTATTTAATTGACTCACAATTTTTCCCTAATATAACTCTTTATGAAACCTGCCTTGAGCAATGGGCCTGCGATGGCTCACCGAAGGCTGTGCCTCATTTGTTCCTGTAGATTGTGCCTAATTAACGTTAACTTGTCTGTACATAAAAAGTACAATAGGCTGTCCTTTCCAATTTAATTCCGACAGTTTAATCGAATCTGTATTCTTTCAAAAATAATTAGATCATTTACACTTCATTAACATGTAATGTAATGTTGAGACATTCATCATAATGATTTCTTATTTTTCTTGTGCAATATTATCCCCTCTAATGAGAGTGTTACATCTGCGGGCCTTAATGAGCTTTGTCATATCACTGACAATTTCTGAAGGAAGCCACAGTTTTGCAGATGAAACGGAGCCGTCTGGGAAGGTGTACACTCAGCAGATCTGTTGTTCCCTCGTTGGAAAGCCACCTTCAGGCAGCCCCCCTCCAGGGCTCGTGCACCGGGGACCCCACTCTGGGTGGGGGAACCGAGACCCCTGCCAGCAGAGAGGAGATGGCGGGCCTTGGGCCCCTGTTCGCCCCGGGCAGTCACTCACCATGGTCCTGCCAGCACCACGACCCAGGACCCCGCATGCTTCCGGCACAGAAGGGGACATGGAACCAGGGCCCTGGCCCCCCTTAGGGCACTCACTGTGCTCCACAGCCCCTCTGGCTACCCGGACTCCAGGCCAGCTGGGAACCTGGGACCCATGGGGGGACTGAGTCCAGGTCCCCGGGGCCCCCAGCGAGGTCGCCCTCAGCCCCCGCCTGTCCAGCTTGACAGCACAGCTGGCACTGCAGGTGTGATGCTGCCCATCTCGCTCCCCAGGACCAGAACCAGGGCTGCCTGGGCGTGTGCTAGAGAGTGAAGGGCTCCTCGGACAGCGCACCTGTGCGAGTGACGGGCTCCTTGGACAGCGCACCTTTGCATCTCGAGGCCTCACAGGGACACGCCACACAGCCTCACTTCTAAATCCCATTAAAAGGCCACCCAAAGGAGCTCTGGTGTCCTGCTGACCCTCTCCCTCACGCACGCCCATCCTGGCCAGGCTCCGGGTCCCAGAAGCTCCGGCTTAGGCCATGAACCTCCCACAGTGCGTCCACCCTGCACCTCCTTCTAGCTCAGTCACTGCACCGGCCCTGCCCCATCAGTGCTCCTTCATTTGGGATCTACACAAAACACGCATTGATGAAGCCCTCATCTGCCCAGAGCCCTTCGGTAGCTCTCTGTAACCTGCGGGATGAAGGGTGACCACCTGAGGTTGACTCACAAGCCCACCCCGCCCCCCACTGAGCTGACCCACACAGACATTTTGCTACGGACACACCAAAGTGCTCCGTCCTCGCCTGTGCCTTCTTCCACCTGAGCACCCTTCCCTAAGCCAGTGAGCAAAGCATCAAAGCCTCGCTCAGATGATCCCTCCCGCGAAAGCTTCTCTAGACTTCAAATCTAATTTAGATGCCGCCAGAGCACATTTCTCTGAAAGAAATTGTTGACAGGGAAACGGCATAGACGTTTCTTTGTTGCCATTTAGCCCCTCCAACTCAAGGTATGAAATAAGTAAATTCTTTTTTTTTTTACATACTTTTTTTTATTAATTAAAAAAAATTAACACAGCATTTAGAAATCATTCCATTCTACATATGCAATCAGTTATTCTTAATATCATCACATAGATGTATGATCATCATTTCTTAGTACATATGCATCGATTTAGAAAAAGAAATAGCAAGACAACAGAAAAAGAAATAAAATGATAATATAGAGAAAAGATAAAAATAAAAAATACAAAAATATATAAGAAAAAAATAATAAAATAAAAAATAAATAAAAAAACAAAAAAAACTATAGCTCAGATGCAGCTTCATTCAGTGTTTTAATATAATTACATTACAATTAGGTAGTATTGTGCTGTCCATTTTTAACATCATCACATAGATGCATGATCATCATTTCTTAGTACATTTGCATCGGTTTAGAAGAACTAGCAATACAACCGAAAAAGATATAGAATGTTAATATAGAGAAAAAAAATAAAAGTAATAATAGTAGGAACAAAACAAAACAAAACAAAACAAAAACCTATAGCTCGGATGCAGCTTCATTCAGTGTTTTAACATGATTACTTTACAATTAGGTATTACTGTGCTGTCCATTTTTGAGTTTTTGTATCTAGTCCTATTGCACAGTCTGTATCCCATCAGCTCCAATTACCCATTATCTTACCCTGTTTCTAACTCCTGCTGAACTCTGTTACCAATGACATATTCCAAGTTTATTCTCGAATGTCGGTTCACATCAGTGGGACCATACAGTATTTGTCCTTTAGTTTTTGGCTAGACTCACTCAGCATAATGTTCTCTAGGTCCATCCATGTTATTACATGCTTCATAAGTTTATCCTGCCTTAAAGCTGCATAATATTCCATCGTATGTATATACCACAGTTTGTTTAGCCACTCATCTGTTGATGGACATTTTGGCTGTTTCCATCTCTTTGCAATTGTAAATAACGCTGCTATAAACATTGGTGTGCAAATGTCCGTTTGAGTTTTTGCCCTTAATTCCTTTGAGTAGATTCCCAGCAATGGTATTGCTGGGTCGTATGGCAATTCTATATTCAGCTTTTTGAGGAACCGCCAAACTGCCTTCCACAGTGGTTGCACCATTTGACATTCCCACCAACAGTGGATAAGTGTGCCTCTTTCACCACATCCTCTCCAGCACTTGTCATTTTCTGTTTTGTTGATAATGGCCATTCTGGTGGGTGTGAGATGATATCTCATTGTGGTTTTGATTTGCATTTCTCTAATGGCCAGGGACATTGAGCATCTCTTCATGTGCCTTTTGGCCATTTGTATTTCCTCCTCTGAGAGGTGTCTATTCAAGTCTTTTTCCCATTTTGTAATTGGGTTGGCTGTCTTTTTGTTGTTGAGTTGAACAATCTCTTTATAAATTCTGGATACTAGACCATTATCTGATATGTCGTTTCCAAATATTGTCTCCCATTGTGTAGGCTGTCTTTCTACTTTCTTGATGAAGTTCTTTGATGCACAAAAGTGTTTAATTTTGAGGAGTTCCCATTTATTTATTTCCTTCTTCAGTGCTCTTGCTTTAGGTTTAAGGTCCATAAAACTGCCTCCAATTGTAAGATTCATAAGATATCTCCCTACATTTTCCTCTAACTGTTTTATGGTCTTAGACCTAATGTTTAGATCTTTGATCCATTTTGAGTTAACTTTTGTGTAGGGTGTGAGATATGGGTCTTCTTTCATTCTTTTGCATATGGATATCCAGTTCTCTAGGCACCATTTATTGAAGAGACTGTTCTGTCCCAGGTGAGTTGGCTTGACTGCCTTATCAAAGATCAAATGTCCATAGATGAGAGGGTCTATATCTGAGCACTCTGTTCGATTCCATTGGTCGATATATCTATCTTTATGCCAATACCATGCTGTTTTGACCACTGTGGCTTCATAATATGCCTTAAAGTCAGGCAGTGCAAGACCTCCAGCTTCGTTTTTTTTCCTCAAGATGTTTTTAGCAATTCGGAGCACCCTGCCCTTCCAGATAAATTTGCTTATTGGTTTTTCTATTTCTGAAAAATAAGTTGTTGGGATTTTGATTGGTATTGCATTGAATCTGTAAATCAATTTAGGTAGGATCGACATCTTAACTATATTTAGTCTTCCAATCCATGAACACGGTATGCCCTTCCATCTATTTAGGTCTTCTGTGATTTCTTTTAGCAGTTTTTTGTAGTTTTCTTTATATAGGTTTTTTGTCTCTTTAGTTAAATTTATTCCTAGGTATTTTATTCTTTTAGTTGCAATTGTAAATGGGATTCGTTTCTTGATTTCCCCCTCCACTTGTTCATTGCTAGTGTATAGAAATGCTACAGATTTTTGAATGTTGATCTTGTAACCTGCTACTTTGCTGTACTCATTTATTAGCTCTAGTAGTTTTGTTGTGGATTTTTCCAGGTTTTCGACGTATAGTATCATAATAAGTAGATTCTTGATACAAAATGTGTTCAGGGCTCAAAGAGGATTTTTTCTATAAACTAATAATGCAACACAAATAGTCAAGGACATGGATGCAAATCTCAGCTCTGCCGGTTGTGCCTGTGAATCTTAGGCACATCCTTTAGCTTTTTCTTTATTAAGTTACAAGTTACAATTCTAAGGCCATGAAAATGTCCAAATGAAGTTACCAACAAGAGGATACCCTCACTCAAGGAAGGCCGATTGCGTCGGGAGTAACTTTCACATGGGGGGCTCAGAGCGACGCCTGCCGTTTCTCCAGCTTCAGGTTTCACACGGCTCTTCAGCACCTCCAAGCATCTGCGTCTCTCGGCTGTCTGCCTCAGTCTATCTCCTCTCCCCTTGAGCTCCCCCAAGGACTCCAGTAAACTAATTCAGACCCACCATGAATGGGGGGACTCAGAGCTGCATGGAAACAGCTTAATCAAAGACCCCACACGCAATAGGTCTGCTCCCACAAGACTGGATTAAAGAGCATGGCTTCTCTGGGGTATATGACAGCTCCAAACCAGCCTGCTGCTCTATCAGTAAAATCTGTTATTTTAGAAAAACGCTTCTCCCAATGCCTGGCACCTGGCCCCAGGTGGGCTTGTGTCGCGGTGCTGGCTTCACCTCCCGGGGTCCCCGCTGGCCCACTCACTCTCTCTCTTTCTTCATCGTTCAATGTACAAAAGCTATGGATTCGTACTCGGGCAAGGAACCCCGCTGGGGGTGGGGGGGTATGACCGTTCAGCACTGGTTAGGCGCTTGTTGTTTACCTCGCCTTCCTGAAAGCGTGTGGTGGACACGCGGGAGAGAGCGGGTCACAGAGCAGAGGGGCCAGCATCGCCCCAGCACTGAGCCTTCTGAAAGCCACACAGCTTAATTGTCCTGCAAAACATTTGGGGAATCAAGGCTACTAATTAACTGCCAGTGCATCAATTAGTTATAACGGCTGTAATAACA
This sequence comes from Tamandua tetradactyla, assembly GCF_023851605.1. Classification (NCBI taxonomy): domain Eukaryota; kingdom Metazoa; phylum Chordata; class Mammalia; order Pilosa; family Myrmecophagidae; genus Tamandua; species Tamandua tetradactyla. The sequence goes on along the minus strand of NC_135344.1, from coordinate 3,913,222 downwards.
CACAAACAAGGTCATGCAGCTACCCGCCACTGTGCACCCCTTCCTATTTGGTGAGCTGTTTTTTTTTTTCAGCTTTTGCTTTGAAGATTTAAGTTAATAATTTATCCCTAATGAATTTCGTCTTTCTTTTCCCCAGTACTTAGGGCATTTAAAGGACTAAAAGAAAAAAAATACTACTAACGCAATTTTGTTTTCAAGAAAACTTTCAACATTAAGAATATTCTCATTTGAACATTTTTATTTTCCATTTCCAGACGTGTAATGATGAATGAGGTTAGTGTGGCAAAGGCATCGGAAAGACGTTGAGGTGGGATGAAGACATGTGTAGTGCGTTTTTCTCTGGTTGGTGATTGGACATTTTGTGACAATTCAGTTTCCTCTTCCTGAAGACACATAAGCAAATGTAGCATGGACATGATCTATGAGTAAAGGCAATTCACAATAAAACAAAATTGTTTATAGGCCTAACTTTCTAATTTTACTTTGATAAGAGAAAACGATGCATAGAAGTAAATCTATTTGCTGGAACAAATTCCAAGTAGTAAAAAACCTGCCAAGGAAGCGTCTCCAGCTGCCCACATGCCAGCCAGATGGTCTCATAACCAGGAGCGGCAGGCCTGCCTCTGCCTCGCTCTTCCTGCTCCACTGGGGTTGAGCCACGCCCTCCTCTCTGCTCTTTTGTCTTCCCTTACTTCCCCTCTTTCTGGTTTCCTGGAGGCCCGGGTTTGGCACACCTTTCCATTCTAGGAAGTTCTTTTGCCTCAAACAGGCAGCCCCACACCTGTACCTTTTGACAGTCAGGTGAGAGCTAAGCAGAAGCAGACGTGTGCAAACGGGGGAGCCTGTCTGTAATTTAGCAGGCAAAACTGTCCAAGGGAGAGACAAAGTTTTGAAACAATGATGTTATTAAAAGCGCTGAAAGCAAAACCCAAGAGCCAGTGATCTGATTTCGGCCCCCCTAAATTTGGAGTGTAAAAGGCCCGAGTGTTCCGAGTTCTGGTTGTGCCGAAGTGGGTCTGTGTAAGAAACTACATGCCAGACGGGAGAGGGTTTTGTTCCCGTAACACGTTAACAAAGGCAGATTCTCCAGGCCTTGGAACCAGATTCTTTCTAGTCACGCTCTGCATTAATGATTTACTAAACCATTTCTTGGGTGCATTCCTTGAGCAGGACTCGGCCCCACACACCAGGTTGCAGAGAAAGGAAACACAAAGATGAGCAGCGTCGAGCCAGCGCCCAGGCCAGGAGCTTTGGGGGTGGGTGGGCTGGAAACCTGCGGGGGGCTCCGGGAGGAAGCCCCCTTCAGGCTGTGCAGTCGGCCACACCGAGCAGCTCCATGCAGGGGGCAAGGAGTGGGGAGCAGAGCGGGGCCCTCAGGACCCAGAGGACACGGGAGGGCCCTGCAGGCGGGGACGCGGGGAAGCAGGCGGGGACACAGGGAAGCAGGCGGGGACACGGGGAAGCAGGCGGGACACGGGGAAACAGGCGGGGACATGGGGAAGCAGGCGGGGACATGGGGAAGCAGGCGGGGACACGGGGAAGCAGGCGGGGACACGGGGAAGCAGGCGGGACACGGGGAAACAGGCGGGACATGAGGAAGCAGGCGGGACATGAGGAAGCAGGTGGGACATGAGGAAGCAGGTGGGACATGAGGAAGCAGGCGGGGACACGGGGAAGCAGGTGGGACATGAGGAAGCAGGTGGGACATGAGGAAGCAGGTGGGACATGAGGAAGCAGGCGGGACATGAGGAAGCAGGCGGGACACGGGGAAGCAGGCGGGGACACAGGGAAGCAGGCGGGACACGGGGAAACAGGCGGGACATGAGGAAGCAGGCAGGGACATGAGGAAGCAGGCGGGACACGGGGAAGCAGGCGGGACATGAGGAAGCAGGCGGGGACACGGGGAAGCAGGTGGGACATGAGGAAGCAGGTGGGACATGAGGAAGCAGGCGGGACATGAGGAAGCAGGCGGGGACACGGGGAAGCAGGCGGGACATGAGGAAGCAGGTGGGACATGAGGAAGCAGGCGGGACATGAGGAAGCAGGCGGGACATGAGGAAGCAGGCGGGACACGGGGAAGCAGGTGGGACATGAGGAAGCAGGTGGGACATGAGGAAGCAGGTGGGACATGAGGAAGCAGGCGGGACACGGGGAAGCAGGCGGGACATGAGGAAACAGGCGGGACATGAGGAAGCAGGCGGGACATGAGGAAGCAGGTGGGACATGAGGAAGCAGGCGGGACACGGGGAAGCAGGCGGGACATGAGGAAACAGGCGGGACATGAGGAAGCAGGCGGGACATGAGGAAGCAGGTGGGACATGAGGAAACAGGTGGGACATGAGGAAGCAGGTGGGACATGAGGAAGCAGGCGGGGACACGGGGAAGCAGGTGGGGACATGAGGAAGCAGGTGGGACATGAGGAAGCAGGCGGGGACACGGGGAAGCAGGTGGGGACACAGGGAAGCAGGCGGGGACACGGGGAAGCAGGCGGGGACACGGGGAAACAGGCGGGACACGAGGAAGCAGGCGGGACATGAGGAAGCAGGTGGGACATGAGGAAGCAGGTGGGACATGAGGAAGCAGGCGGGGACACGGGGAAGCAGGCAGGACACGGGGAAACAGGCAGGACATGAGGAAGCAGGTGGGACATGAGGAAGCAGGTGGGACATGAGGAAGCAGGCGGGACATGAGGAAGCAGGTGGAACATGAGGAAGCAGGCGGGACATGAGGAAGCAGGCGGGACATGAGGAAGCAGGCGGGACACGGGGAAGCAGGTGGGACATGAGGAAGCAGGCGGGACACGGGGAAGCAGGCATTCCCACACTGAGGCTGGGACACACCCTCGGCTAAGGCCGGAACGCAGGCCCACAGACTCAGGCAGGGCCGTCCTCAGGAACAGACGGACTCACCGAGGTTTCTGATCCGGAGCTCCAGCTGCCCATGGGCAGGGATGGGAGGTCAGCCGAGCTGGCCAGTGGCCTCAGAGACAAAGACGGACATGTGGCACGGGGACGTGGTGTCTTCGGGTGTTACGGGCCCCAGCTGGCCGATCTGACCACCCTGACCGTGTAGTCCTGCTGCAACTCCACGCACAGGTCCCTACCCTTGGGCGAGGTCAGCATTGAGCTGCAAGAAGATTTGTCCCACAGGGCTCCCCCCACGCGTACCTGCAGCCCCCGGAGATTCCCCAGGCCCTATGGACAGGTGAGACATGTACTCTCACTTCAGTTAGTGGAGGAACAAAGGACGAAACTGAAATCCCAGCTCCAGGGAACTCACGTGAGCATTTCTTTACTGGGCGCTGGGGTGTGGGTCTTGGTGGTTTTCTGTGTTATTTTCCAAATTTCCAAAATGATGCCGATTGCGATGGATAAGCATTGAGGTAGGATGGTGCCGGGCTGCAGAGAGGGCAGAGAGAACACTTCAAAGGCGTGAGCTCGGTGGGCGCTGGCAGGAGCCTGCAGCCCTGAGCCCACCACGGGGGCTTCCCACGGGCACTGCAGGGCGGCTGGGCCCGGGCAGGATGAGCGAGAAGAGAGAAGCTCCGGGAGGTCCAGCCACGCCTGCAGCCCCGGCCCGGCCATGCCCTGCCCAGTGCCTGCCTGGCCCTTCCACAGGGTGGGGAGCGGCTCACCCACACCCCAAAGCAGGGATCCACCCCCGCCCCCAGGGACGGAGGACCCAGGGCTCTTCTTCCCTTTTTCATTTTTGTCCCCCATCCGGCACCCCTACGTTCAGTATCCAGTGCGTCCTTCCCACGCCTTCGGCCCCAGAGCATCTCGGGGGAAGCCCCCCAAGAGTCTGCCATGCCAGGGACCCCGACTCCCAGGAGGGCCGAGGTGGAGGAGCAGCAACCCCTCTGCGCCAGCCCGCTAGCTCTGCCTTTGGGCCGCCCTTCCCCCCTCCAAGGGGAAACGTGTCACACACACATTCAGACCCCAAATCAACACAGTCAGTGCCGGGCCAGCCTGGGGCGAGTGGCCGGGGCGAGCGGGGCTCCCTAATGGCCGGGCTCTGGGGACACAGCCAGGCAGCGCCCCACGCCCTCCACCCTGCCCTCCCCCTGGCCGGGCCCACGCCACTCTTGGCCCCTATTGTGGCTTCAGAATTACTCCACACCGCGTGTGCAGGGACTGGAGAAAACAGGATTTAAGGCGGGAAAAATGAAGAAGGTTTGTGCTTTGAGGAAGACAGTAGGGGAAGGAGGGAGTGCAGCGCGCGGGCTTCCAGGAGCGGCCAGGCCCTGGAGGGCGGCCCCCTGAGCCCACCGTCCGTGAGCCGAGCAAGGGTCCCTGCAGACCCCAACGCAGGCAGCGAACTGGGTCTGTGGGGCCTGGCAGTGAGGGGCAGCTGTGGCACCCTTTCATGCCCAGGGGAGGACACCCCAGAGGTGGAGCACCCCAGCAGCAGGGCACCCCAAATTCAGGTCACCCTAGAGGCAGGGCACACCAGGGGCAGTGCAGTCCAGAGATGGGGCACCTCAGAGGCAGGGTACCCCAGAAGTGGCACACCCCAAATTCAAGGCACCCCAGAGGTGGGGCATCCCAAAGGCAGAGTACCTCAGGGGCGGGGCACCCCAGAGGCAAGACATCCCAGACGCAGAGCACCCCAAATTCAGGGCATCCCAGAGGTGGGGTACTCCAGAGCCAGGGCACCCCAGAGGAAGGACACCTCAAATTCAGGGCACCCCAGAAGCATGGCACTCCAGAGACAGAGCTTCCTAGAGACAGGGCTCCCCAGAGAAAGAGCACCCCAAATTCAGGGCACCCAGAGTCAGGGCACCCAAGGAGTGGGGCATCTCAGGGGCAGGACACCCCAAATTCAGGCACTCCAGAGGTAGGACACCCAGAATCAGGGCTCCCCAGGAGCAGGACTCCCCAGAGGCGGGCACCTCCAGGGGGAGGCAGGGCCTTCTGTCTTTAAGTTGGCCGCGGAGCGGGCCACCTGCCTCCAGCGTGCCCGCAGAGCTGCCAATCACAGGCATATGCCTTACTGGGAAACGGGAAAAACCTGGAAAGGATTTCTACACCTGCACAGTCACCTGAGCCCCGAACGTGGGCGCTGAGACCAGCTGATGTCCTCGGATTTAAGAGCCTGGGCTAGGGCCAGCCTGTCCTACGAGAAGGACAGTTCTGGAAATGAAGATGGATTCACTCGTTTTGCTCTCACCATCCTCTTTCCAGCTTGGCCTTCGTCAGAGCCACGAAACACCCAGCCCAGTGGTCAGTCTAGAGGCTGGAGCCCTGGTCAGTGCAGCCAGAGCGTGGGCTCTGCCTCGACACTCTCCCCTTGAAAGTGATTCCTCCAAAATGTTTGAAGGAACATTTTGCTGTTTGAACGCCGAAACCTCTGTGATGACCTAAACTAAAAATTCAGGTTATCCTCCATGGCCACCCGAAGTAACAGCCTTTCCAGGAGAGTCACTTTTGAAGATTACGTGCGTGTCCTTTTCCTCCTGCACAGGGCGGGCGAGACATGAACCTCGACATTATCGACTTCCTTTGGTTTCCACGCCAAGCGAGGCCACAAGGGGCCGGGGGCAGCCCCTTGGAACTAGGGGGTCTCAGGAACTGGGGTGGCCAGCAGCAGAGGGTCTCGTGGCCTGTTTACACACATTGCTGAATGCAGAGCATCGATTGCACATTTGATGGAGAAGAAATTAAAGCTCTGGTCTCATTAGATAAACCGGTTCTGGTGAAAGACCACAGGGAGACTCTCTCCCTTTGTATGACACCGAACGGTCCCAGCAGGCGGCTCCTTCTGCACAATTGATTTCAAGCAGAGTTTTGTCTGAAAGATGCTTCTAGATTATGGCAAGAAAGCATTCTATAATCCTTCTGCCAATGCAGTTATGTTTAACAGACATGCAGCTCTTATCGCTGATTGATAACACTTAACTCAAAACATATTTCAGCTTTAGGAATGTCAATACGCCGCCTCGGAGAGAAGGTGACCCTGGCCGGCTGTTTGCTAAGTGGGAGCCATGGTTTGCTGGTGAATCCGTAAGGGTGGGCATGTGGGCAGGCTGTTATGGATTTGCTATCTTAGCCTGAAGTGTTTGCTGCTGATTATGTGATTAAATCAATAATAATTTCTGCTGGGCTCCCGTGCCGTCTCAGCCAGGCTGGGGACAGAACGATGAGCCCAGCACTTGAGCTCGAGTGCTCTGTGCTGAGAGCAATGCCAAGGTATGGCAGGTGACTTCCAACCTTCCTTAGAAAGCAAAATATTATAACAGCTCTCCAGGTAAACACGCAGCGGGTCTTTGCTGCCAGGGAGGTGGACGTGACAGGCGCCGAGAGCGGCTGGTGGAATCGATGCGGCTGATTTTCCTCTGGCTTCACCTGGAGCCGCCCAGCCCCTGCCTAGCTGCCCCCTTCCATGCTAAGTGGACACCCTTCACCCCGGCCCCGGGCGGTCACGTCTCAGCAGGCGGTTGCGATCACCCGGAGTCCCAGGTCAGCAGGAGGTGTAGGCGGGGTCACCCTGCAAGCAGAGGCCCCCCAGCCACCACAGGCTCCCCAGCACACTTATTCACACACTCATGTGCTCACACTCATTCACACACACTCCACACTTTCACAGTCACACACTCACAACCTAAGACCTATACTCTCACACACTCACACTCACAGACTGACATTCCCACACTCACACACACACCCTCACACATACGTGTTTCTTTATACTCACCTTCATAGTTTCACATTTACACATACACTCACTTTCACCTTCACACACACATTTAGTCACACTCACACTCATAGTTACACACATACACTCACACAAGTCTCACACATTAGTCATGTCACACACTCTCACACTCACACATTCACACACTCCCACATTCTCACACTGACACACACTCATACTCTCACACTAACACACTCTCATACACATACACTGTCACACACATTCATGTTCACACACCCACATAACACATTCACACAATGTCACACCGACACACTGTCACATTGACAGACTCACAAACACTCACACACAGTGACAGTGGTGGGGCAGAGCCGAGGACACACTGCCAGCATTCTGCACACACCCAGGACTTGGGGGGAGCCCCAGTGCCCGCAGAGCCGACACCCTTCCCTCTGGGACTCATTGCTGCGTGTCCCCGCATGCTCGGCCTTGCACAGCCGCTGGTGCTGCAATTCCTGCACCCGTCCGCCTGCAGGGGGAGGAGCCCCCGCCCTGGGAGGGACCCCCGCGTCTCCCCTTCCCCACTCCCAGTGTAGGGGGAGGAGCGGCTCCCCCAGCAACTGCGGCATGAAGGCAGCTCCGAGCTGGGAGCCTGGGCAGCTCTCTCCAGGGAGTCCCTGGGGCAGCCAGGGCTCTCGACAGGGGACAGCCGGTCACTCACCTCCTCCCACACGCGCAGACAGAGCCTCGCTGGTGAGTCCAGGAGAGGCAGCCGGCTGAGAGTGAAGGCGGTTGCAGGTTCCCGCCAGCCCCAGGCACGGCCCTCGCTCACGGCCACCAGCAGCAACTGCACTGCTGGGCTCCTTCCCCCAGCAAATGCCAGCTCTGGGAAGCTGTAGAGGGGCAGCCCAGGGTCATCGTCTTCAGTCTGTCTGAGGAAGGTGTCCTGAGGTTGGGGCACTGAAGGCCAATTCAGTATTTATTAAGTGCTGCAGCTGTCACTGTAATGACTAATTATCTATTGGAAATTAGGTTTTAAAGAATATTATTTGCTAGAAGAGTGGGGCCTGGGAGAGAGAAAGCTTCAGGCATTTCCAGAGCCGAGCAACGTGTCCCCGCGTGGGCAGGGATGCCTGGGGAGGAGGCACCGCAATCTGCCTTTCTGAGGTGGCCGGGCAATCACTGCTGTCCAAAGTGCAAGAGGCCTCTGGCCCCTTCACGTCCAGATGCGGGCGCACTTCCACAAGACCAAGCGGTGCGCGGCCAGCCGACAGCACCACCGCACGTGGTCAAGCGGTTGGCACGGCTGCACCCCATAACGACAGCCCCAGCGCACACCACTGGCCCTCATCTCATCTCACACCTTCTTCTACTGAGAGCAGTTGAGAGAAAGATTGCTTTGATAAGAATAAAAATAGGAAAAACTCATGGACAGCTGTGAGGTGTCACCGTCACATGCTGAACCAAACTCAAAACCCCCAATGGACCCTCAGAGCCCACCCCAACCCCAGACAGACCCTCAGAGCCAATCCTGACCCCAGATGACCTCAGAGTCGATCCTGACCCCAGATGACCTCAGAGCCCATCCCGACCCCAGATGACCTCAGAGCCCATCCCGACCCCAGATGACCTCAGAGTCCATTCCAACCCCAGATGACCTCAGAGTCCATCCCGAACCCAGATGACCTCAGAGTCCATCCCGACCCCAGACAGACCCTCAGAGCTGATCCTGACCCCAGATGACCTCAGAGCTCAACTTGACCCCAGATGACCCTCAGAACCCATCCTGACCCCAGATGACCTCAGAGCCCATCCTGACCCCAGATGACCTCAGAGCCCATCCTGACCCCAGATGACCTCAGAGCCCATCTTGAACCCAGATGACCTCAGAGCCCATCCTGACCCCAGATGACCTCAGAGTCCATCCCGACCCCAGACAGACCCTCAGAGCCCATCCTGACCCCAGATGACCTCAGAGCCCATCCTGACCCCAGATGACCGCAGAGCCCATCCTGACCCCAGATGACCTCAGAGCCCATCTTGAACCCAGATGACCTCAGAGCCCATCCTGACCCCAGATGACCTCAGAGTCCATCCCGACCCCAGACAGACCCTCAGAGCCCATCCCGACCCAAATGACCTCAGAGCCCATCCTGACCCCAGATGACTCTCAGAGCCCATCCTGACCCCAGATGACCTCAGAGTTCAACTTGACCCCAGATGACCTCAGAGTCCATCCCGACCTCAGATGACCTCAGAGCCCATCCCGACCCCAGATGACCTCAGAGCTCAACTTGACCCCAGATGACCTCAGAGCCCATCCTGACCCCAGATGACCCTCAGAGCCCATCCCAACCCCACATGACCTCAGAGCCTGTCCTGACCTGCTTCTCAGCCACTCCCTGGAAAGTGCGTCATCCATTTCTATAAAAGCTTGGCCAACTCCTAAGTAAATCAACTTGCATAAGCTAGCCTCCTGTTCCAGTAGACTTTCTGGGAGGCTTCTGATGGAAAAACTGACTCCACAGGCACTAAGCTTTTGGAAATCTATGATTTCAGTGCAGAAAACAACACGGAATCAAGCAAACAAAAGCCAGGCCCTTCTCTGGACACACACCTGGGGAACAGCACAGCTGGCGGATCAGGCGGCACGTGTGACTGACAGCAGCCCCTCCTTCTCAGAGCCCTTCACAGTGAGCGCGAGAGGGTGCACAGAGTTTTGGAAATTTTATGATAAAATCAATTGTTAGAAATGCATTGAGGCTGGGTCTGGGACATTTTTAATCCGCTCCTTAACATTTTCCATGCTTGCCACTCAAGCATTTTGACAGAGACGGGAACAAATTTGTTGTTCCAAACCAGAAAGGGCCCCGGAAAGAACCCCAGGATGGTCTTCCCCGTTGGGCCTGTTTCCTTGTCAGAAGGGAGTGAGCCTGCTGACCTCTCGGGATTTGGGGTGCAAGTGAGTGGATGTGTGAGCATGTCCAGAAAGCACCAGCTAAGTTCTGTCAACACAGTGGACCTAAAACTTTTCATCATTTGGATTCGCTGTGGTAGAATAAGAAAACTCCAATCTGAATCTCAAAACATTTTCAAAGAAAAGTTGCTCATTGTCACTGATTTTGCTGGAATTCCATCCTCTGTGCAAGTTTCCCTGCATTTCAGAACAGCTTTCTCTGCCTGCCTCACCTCTTCTGGGATGATGCTGGGCTGCGCTGTGCTTTCTCAGCACACTATTCTGTTTCTGTCCCTGTGAGGAAGTTCAAGGTATGAGGATCCAGGGCCAGACATCTAGAGCAATCGAGGAAATGGGCATAATTCTTTTTCTTAATCCAATGTAAGCTGGACTCTCCCCGCAATCCACCCTTGCTGCTGGTAAGCCAATAGTGGGTTTACTGTGTAAATGATAAGGAATGCCTTCGCTCCAAAGGGGGAGAAACATCTCTTTAAAGGCTTTGGTGTCACCTTCTCAAATGTTCCCAACGTCGCCAGAACCTTTCCCGATACCCTGTGACGTATGCAAACTCCAAGCCTGTGAGGGAAATTCAATGCCCTGAGGCTTGAGAGTGAAAGCCGGGCATCCGCTCTCATGCCTCCCTTTTGTTTACAGGAGCTTGAACTCAGCCAGGGCTGGGGATGTCAAATTACTTCCACTGTGAACTTAAGGATAACAGCTCCTCTCCGGGTTCGTATAGCCTCTAGCAGCAAAGCAGAGGGAGAGATAAGGCACAGGGTGTGAGCCCCAAAGGGACCATTTGATGTAGGTGAGTGATCCTGACAAGCCCCCCCAGAGCTGGCAGCGGGATGAAGACACTTCTTCTCCTTGAACTTTCCCTTCTGTCCATGCCTGTAACTGCGAATCCCCATGCGTACTCCACAGGGACCTGAGAGGCGGGTGCCACTCACAGCTGCCCAGGCCCTGGACCCGTCCTTGCCATCTCTCCCCGTGACCACTGCTGCTCCGAAAGAGCACCTACAAAATGAGCCAGTCTGCATACACATCTGGCACACACGAGTGCATGCACACACACACACACACTCAGCCCCATCTTTTTCTAATGTAACATTATTGAGATGTCTTCACACCGTATGATCCATCAAAAGCATACAATCGATGGTTCACAGCACCATGACATATTTACGCCTTCATCCCATGATCATTTTTAGAATATATGCATTACTCAAGAAAAAGAAATAAAAAGAAAAAAGAAAATGCCAAATATCCCATACCACTTACCCCCCATCTTTTGGCCGCTAGTCTTGCAGTCTGCCCAATTTTAAGACTTACAATAGAGGGAGGTTAACTAAGACAGTGCGGTTTTGACAGACACAGAGGGAGAGATCAGTGGAACAGATTAAAACACCCAGAAGTACATCCAGACAAACAGGGCACCCGACTTTTTGTTTTGCAATTTAGTTAGACCATCATTATCAGAGCTCAGTTCACCAACTCACGTATTCCTTCTGCCTCTTCTAGAGCACGAGACACTAAAAAGAAATATCTATGCGTGAGTCAATCTCACTCGTCACAGCTGTTTGTTAAACCCTAATTTTCTCAGCGACACCTCCTCCCTCTCCTTTGATCTTTCTCTCATGCCTCAGGGATATCTGGGAAACGACCATTTTAACTTCTTTGCGCCGGAAAGGGGTGTCAACCTTCCACGGCAGAGGAATGAACCTGGCTGGAGAGAATGGTACCTCTGGGTTTCAGGGCTTACCTGGACTCAGATCCATCTGGAGGCCTCAAGTTTCTGAAAAATAACCGAGAAAAACTTTCATAAGGAATTAGAGAGAACCCAAGGCACTCAGTAGGGTTTGTAGGAAAACTGTTGGTTGGGCCCTGGCATATTGTGTGGTAGTTTGAACTATCCGGCTAACTCTTGCGTAAGAGTAACCTCCAAAACGACCTCGTGACTCTATTTGAAATCTCTTAGTCACTGAAACCTAGCTTTGCTCCATTTCTTTTCCCCCTTTTAGTCAAGAAGCCATTCTCAATCCCACAATGCCAGGACCAGGCTCATCACTGGAAGTCCTGTCCCACGTTGCCAAGGAGATTCACACACCTGGGAGTCATGTCTCACACAGAGGGGAGGAGAGTGCGTTTATTTGCAGAGTTGGCTTAGAGACAGGCTACGTATGAGCAACAAAAGAGATTCTCTGTGGGTGACTCAGGCATAATTAGGTAAAGCAGGCTTAGCTTTGCCATTGCAGATGTAAGTTTCATAAGGACAACCTCAAAATGAGGGCTTGGTTTATTAAATTGGGAGTCCCCAGTGCCTGAGAGAATATCAGAATTCCCCAGGTGGGGAAGTTAAATATTTGTCATTTGTTTCTGACTTATTCCACTCAACATACTGTCTTATGAATACTGCCGCCACAAACACCAGTGTGCAAACATGTATTTGTGTCCCTGCTGTCAGTTCCTCCAGTATATACCTAATAACAGGGTTACAGAATCATGTCAGCCCTATACTTAACCTCCTGTGGAACCACCACGCTGCCCTCCAAAGGGGCTGCTCCACTCTGCTTCCCCACCAGCAGTGAGCAAGGACCTCTCTCTCTCTCCACATTTCCTCCAGCACTTGTAACCAGGAGCGCGCAGCCACCGGGAACCTGGGGGCCCGCTGGGCCCTCCCCCCGCCCAGAGAGCGAGACTTGGGTGCCCCTCATCTGAAGCATGGCGCAAAGCAGGGAGAGAGGCCCTGAGCCCAGAAGGGAGGCCAGTGTCTCTCCAGGCCAGCACGTGGGGAAGCCCAGTGCGCACGTGGTCAAGACTGGTACGTCCAAGTGTGCAAAGGCACCAGTGGGCACCTCTGGGGGGTGCGTCCACCCCTGCAGAGGACACGGACAGGAGTGTGTGGGCAGGGGGTACGGGGGCCGACCCTGGTGGGGCTCCCCAGGGAGCTGCAGCCAACAGCTCAGGCCCAGGGCGGCTGTGGGTAGGGAATCAGCGCCCGGATGGGCGTGGGCAGGACCCAATCCCTGGGGAGGTGGGCCGGGCGCCCGCAGGTGGGGTGAGCTCTAGGCAGGGCTTCTGCTCTCTCAGGCATCATCTGCAAGGTGGCCCCACAGCAGCTCCACAGCCGGGCTTGACCACAGCACTGGACGCTGTGCTAGCCGGGCTGCCCAGGCGTGGCCGCCCCACCGGCAAACTTGTGCAAGCCCTGGGCCTGAGCTCCGGGGACCGGGGTGCCATGGGGGGCCCCGCCCACGGTCCTCCAGCCCCAGGTTCGGTCAGGGCCCGGTGGGGGAGCCCCCTCGGGATGCCTCGCTCTGCAGAGCAGTTGCCCTTTCCTCCCGAGGACCACGAGAGACTGCCTGTGGGTGGGAGACCCTGCCACGGACAGCTGGGTCTGCACTGCCGTCCCTCCCCTCCCCATCGGGCTGTGCTGGGAGGAGCCGGGCACGCAGGCCTTCGCGGGCGGGTCGAGCAGGCCCCACAGTGCTGCCCAGAACGTGCCGTGGAGCCGAGGGCAAGAGAAGTCACGGCACATGAGGGAAAACCTGCTCGGGAAACCTGACTTCCCCTCCCATCCAGCAGGGCCCCCTGGCAGAAGCCCCCAGGCCTGGAGCCACGGCACCTCCTGCCCCAAACCCACCCCCATGCTGGCGAACCCCCCTTCCTCCGCCCTTGGGCCTCTACCCGTGCTGGCGACCCCGTCCCCCTCGAGCAGGCTGGCGTGGCAATAACTATCCTTCTCAATTCTCAGCTGCCAGATCTACGCAGCACCCAGGGATGCAGGGGCAGGCGGGCTGCAGGGGTCAGGTTCCCACAGGCATCCAGGGACACACCCCCCAGCCTCCCACCAGCTCACACTGGAGACGAGCATCTTATCCGTCTGAGTGTTAGACAAGGTACTTTCACACACACACACACACACACACACGCACATACCCAAAGGCCATCACCCAGAGGTCGGGCTAGGAACACAAAAGCAGGAGAAGGGGCCCCTGCTTGCCCGCCGCCCTCGCATGGCCGCCGTCCAGCGCGCTGACGTGTACGGGACAGAGCCCTTACCTGCAAGCACATATAAGAGCGATTGCACATGCAAGAACATGCACACACTAAAAATTGTGCTAGAATTAGAAGTACCACCTCAGTAAGTGTGTCCTCATCCCTCGTGCAATGACAAGCACAGGCTGCCCTAATTAGTCACTATCAACCACAACCTAATAAGGACTATGGATGATACCTTTACTCTCCTAAGGAATTAGAACAATTAAACCTGCCGTTAGAGACCCACACGCTCACTCTGGAAAAACTGACAAAATGTCTCTGAAGAAACAGGCAAGCACAGGAGGGCCCCTTGTGTCCATCGCTGTCCCCCAGCCTGGGCCACTTGGTAGAAAAGCACAGGGGGGGCGGGAAGCTCGCCCCCAGACCCCAAGTTCATGTGTCCACATGACCAGCAGGCATCCAGGGGCCCCGGCCACCTCTCTGACAAGGGCCACTGTGGGTGATCAGCTGCCAATGGCAAATCAATAATCAATGATCAGCTCCCCAGCTGAAGGCACCACATGGAAACAACTCCTGCAGTGCCACATGGCACCCCCTGCTTTAGATTTCCCCAGCGTGTAGATTCTGGGGTCATTTTTTAAAACGCCAGTAAATACAGCATTTGGCAATTTTATCACTCCAGGTATAATTTTTAAAATTCCATTACTGGATGTTGTTTGGTTAAGTCTCTGTCAAACTCCATTCAAATTCAAAGCAGCCAGTTCCACAATAAGAAACGGCAGCCCAGAATTAGCGATTGGAATTTTTTTTTCTTAGAATTAATTGAAACTGATGTGTTTTGAAATCATGGTGGGGGTTTTTCAAGAAAAGTGCTACGTGTTATTCAATGGGCGAGCATAAAACAGGCTGCAGTCAGCAAGAAACCGCGCCCCAGGATTAAGGCGTGGGGTGCCGGGAGCCGCGCGCCGTCGGCGCTCGGTGGTGGGTAAAGATTTAAATTATATGTATGTCAACGCACAGAGCAACTTGAAGGAAACCTGCTTTTTCTTTCTGTCATCCGGCTGTGAATTCTGAATAAAATTCTAGATCAGGGCAGCCACCCTTTTTCAAGTCTCAAAACCATCTGACCCATTGGGCGGCGCCTCCCTCACCTCCCCTCCCCAAGGCTGGCTTTCCCTGGCCTAGTAAGGTATTTTCAGCTAATAAGAACATAGTTTGGGATCAGAGTTTTACAAAAGATTCAACGCTAAGGAGTAAACATTGGGAGACTCAGTAACAATGACTTGGGGGGGGGCAGGAAGGTAAGGGCCCGCCTTTCTCGTTGGGCTGGTTGGAGCCAGTTCCTTTTTACAGAATTCATGCCAGCCGCACTCCATAAATTTTTCACAATGACCATAAAGTTCCTTTTTATCTTATTCCCAACCCTGCACCCCTTTCGGTGCCTCCAGAGTTCACTCTCTACCTGTGAAGCATATCGGGGCTGCCACATCTGCTCCTGAAATCCTCCAGGCGGGTTAACATGTCACGGCACAAGCACAGCAGCAGGAGGGGACTTGGCTCCGCAGAGGCCACGGTGTTTCCCCTGCTGCCCTGGGGAGCGGGTGGGCGGCCTGTGGCACTTTGGGTGCAGGAAGGCTGTGGACACTGCTGCCAGCCCCAGTTCAGGAGGGTTTGGTGGAGAGGAGAGTCTGTTACCAAAACGAGGGAAACTACCCTGAGAGCTGGGGTGCTGATATGGGGGGTCCCCGGAGAGACTGTGGTGCCCTGGAAGCAGATAGAAGGCCCTGGGTGGAGGCTCGGTTTCCAGCCACCAGCATCACCGAGGCACAGGCGTCGGCCAGATCTGGAGCGGCTTCCAGGCCAGGCCAAGCACCAGCACCTCCAGATCTGTCTCCCATGTTCCCAGTGGACTCAGGAAGTGGCTGCCACCTTTGGAAACCTTGTGGGGGAGGTTGAAGTAACAGCGAAGAGGAGGCAGCAGGCATTGGCTTCGCAGGGAGCACAGCAGCACCCACGGCAAGTGGGGAGTCTTGCCCCGGGCAGCACCGTCGTCCCCACGCTGGCCGCGACCGCGCTCTGTCTCCTCACCCGCCGCGAGCCCACAGCTTCTACGCGAGTGCGAGGAAGCACCGCTGGGCCTTGCTGGTCAGGGAGGGGCCCTCAAGACAAGGGGCCGTAAGCGAGGCAGAAGGACCGAGGGGAGAGCAGCAGGCCCGAGTGACCCCAACGCCGTCTCCACACGAAGCGCCCTCGGCGCCGGCACAAGCTCTGCTCCAGCACACTCACCCCCACGGTCCGCAGAGAACACCTACTTCCAGCACTAGTTATGTCTGAGCAAAATCAAATAAGCTTAAATATTTTAAACACAAATACATTTTGAACTGTCATTTTAATTTTCTGAACCTTAGCTACCTTCTTGAGTTCCCCATGGGACAGACCTTGTCTTCTGGAAAGTTCTGGAAAGTTGCAGTTGCGTGTCCCCACCCAAAGTGAGTGGCTTCCAGCACAGTGGCCCTCACAAGCAGCACAACGCATCATGAGGCAATTCCTTTCCTTTTACATTTCAAATCCCATGGGTGGAGGACACAAACTATTCACAGGAAAAGAAATACATGTGACAAGCGTACATCTTTTTAAAATTGCCTTAACTAACAATTTAAAAATACAAATTAAAGCAACAGTGAAATGCCATTTTCTCCTTCTTAATTGTCAAAGATTGTCTTAAATGATAATAATTGATAATAGTTGAGGCAGACTGAGATTTGGTGGTACAGACACTCTCACACCTGCTGATAGAGCTGTGCATTAGGTTCACCCTTTCTGGGGAGAAATTTAAAAATATATATTAAGAGCATTAAAAATGTTTAATCCTCTTAGGCTATAATCTTACTTCCAGTATTCTGTCTTGAGGGAACAATCAGAAATGCAGACAAAGATTTATAGATAAGATATGCATAATTATAACAACAGCAACTCACTGGAAACATCCTCAAGTTCAGAATAGCAGATGTTAAATTAATTAGGCTACATCTCTGTGACAGAGTCAGCAGCGTGCCATTAAATGTTTATCAATTGTCTCCTCAATAAAAAAAAAAATGCACCTATATCTGAACCGTTTGCCAATTCCTGTGGTGTAAAATTCTCCCACCACAGCCAATTTCAAGCCACCAACATGATATCATCAATTGCAGAGCTTAGGAGAGGCTCACACAATCACTCTTCCAAGGCCCTGGGAGCCAGCTCCAGCATCTCACAGGGAGAAGCACCACGCAACCATTAAAAAGCATGCTTGTGAAGAAAACGCAGTGACACGCAGAAGTGCCACTGGTGTGATGCTATACATAAAAGCAGGAGGCAACAGTGCATCCCCGTGACCCAGACTCTGCGTTGTAGTTTGCAAATTTCACACAGGCTGAGGCGCCATCACCTTAGCCTGGATGAGAAGCAGATGCAGTGGTGCATAAGGAAACAGCCCAAACTTTAACAGCAGTTGCCTCAGGAGGATGTGGCAATTCGATAGTCTTCTTTATTACATTTCTCCTTAATTTCCAACTTTTTAAAAATGTGCTTGCACTTTTTAATATGAGAAGTGATTTCAAAGAATAAAATGATTGAGGTACAGGTTGTTTTGTGTCACTGCTCCAAGAAGCTCTTCAAGCAGAGTTCAGGGCGAGGCCAGGTCTTACCTGTTAGGACCTACCCCTTGGCTCAGCCGGCCTCTTCAGAGAAAGTTCCATCGATACGTGTCCCTCTATCGAGCAACCCCTGCACGCTGCAACGGTGAGATTTCCGGTGGGCTCACTGGTGCCACAGAAGGCTTCTGACGTTTTGGAAAGAAAGAAAGAGATGGAGTTCGAACACAGGAGAAGGGTATTTTCACGTGGCTTGGGGAGTTTCTGTCTCGGTCACCTGCGACCCAGGAATAGGAGAGAAACAGCTCATGCGGAGGTACAGATGCTCCGCTCGCTTTCTGTCTGCGAGAACAAACACCGCTCAGCGCCTTGTCTTAAACAGCAGGAATTTATAGGGTCACAATGTTGAGGCTTAGAGAAATGCAAAGTCAAGGCACCAGTGATGCCACATGTTCTCCAGGAAGACTGCGGCTCTCGGGGCTGGCTGCGGGCATCCCAGCTCCATGCATGTCCACCACATGCCTGCCACGTCTTCTCCTTTCCCTCCTGAGTTTGTTGACTCAGCTTCTGGCTGCTCCTGTGGGTTCCTCTCCTTCTGACTCTCAGTCTGCTAATAAAGGGCACCAGTGTCCCAGACGGAAGCTTCACCGGTCCAGGGACCACATATTGGCTGGAGCCACATCCTGACAAGCTCTGATTCAACTGGGCAACTCCCCCCAGATGTCACCGGCCCAAGAGCCTGCCTGGCTGCCATCCGCAGTGCCATTCACCACAGACACCCGCAATTATCTACACTCAGCTTCAACTGGGCTTGAGTAAAATAATGTCACGGAAGAGAAACTTTTCATTTCCCCTAGAGCAACTAAAAATGAGCCAAAAAAAAAAAAACCTATGAATGGAGCACTTTTGTCAGAGCAGTATGAAATTTAAAATATTCTGTCCCATGCACATGTATAACTTAAGAAAATAACCACTGATTTAGACTAGGCCCAAATTGTGTTCAGAGGTAAATATGTGCAATTTAGCATTAAGGAAAAAAACCGGAAATTTGAACTGCATTCTTTTGGAGATTCAGAAGCAGGCATAGCCATAGCGTTTTTGCTGTAGATGAAGACACATCGCAGTGCAGTTTGCTCACACCCGTGTTCCTATTTGGTGGAATTTGACCACAGACAGATAAAAATTCTATTGCTTTTACTTCCTGGCTCCCTGATTCCACTAAACATTTATTGCTTCCTACACCTGTGTAACCGGAAGACAGAGGTTCACCTGAGGTTTTATTAAACAAACAGCTCAAAGTCCTCATTTTCATGTTAATATCAGTCCATCATTGCTTCTTTTGATTAATGAAAACTACGTCTCTCCCCTTAGATCCAGTTTCTTCCCAGGTTTTGTTTTATTTATTTATTTATTTTTACATGGGCAGGCACCAGGAATCGAACCCGGGTCCTCGGGCTTGGCAGGCAAGCATTCTTACCTGCTGAGCCACCGTGGCCCACCCTCTTCCCAGGTTTTGTACTCACATGTGCACACATTTATGTAGATGCGCGTTTTGGCACACACACGCATACAGAGAGAGTGAAGAAAGGAAGAAAGAGAGTCTGGGTTACTAAACTACTTCTCCTTTTCTGGATCTGCCCCATGACCCTCAGCCGCTGCTGCCAGCCAAGAGCTGTGCCACCTTCCTTTAACTACATGCATCTCTTAACCAAAATTTTACGCTTTTCCCTGCAATCATTAAAACTGTGATATCCAACATCAGGCTCATCACTTTCCCTGTCCGTCTCTGGCCCTTTAACCTGTCCCTTGTCTTGTGTTCCCCACCTCAGGAAGTCAAACGCCACCCAGCCGCAAGCCCAGCTGCCTTGACTTACGTCTTCTCCTCGAGCCCAACATCCAGCCAAGCATACTGTGATGGTGAAGTTCACAAGCCACCTTGGCTGCTCCATGGTGTCCAGCCGTTTGGTCAAGCAAGCACGGCCTGACTGCTATGGTGAGGGCCTTAAATCATCTTCACTTGCTTGCATCCATGGCTGACCACATCTACAATCAACTAAGGGGGCTGCGTTCAGCGATGGCAGACGTGGTCTCCAGTCTGCTGACAGCCTTAGGGGGAGAAGTGATGACGTCAGCAGTCAGACGGGGAGTTCCCATTTCTGCCTCAGCCAGCCAGCCTCTCCCGGGGAGTTCATCAAAACCTTCATCAGAGTTGCCACCTGCCCTATGGAATTCGGACTTGCCCATCCTTATGGTCACAGGAGCCAATTCCTATAACAAAGCCACAGTCTCTGGAGAACCTTAGCTAATAATACACCTGCCAAATCCTTTGCCATGCTTTGCCACCTGCTGCCACTGTCAGTCCTTCCCCAAGCCACCCACATGTCCCTCTGGTGCCTTCAGTAACTCTCAACGTGTCCCGCGTCCACCCTGTCTCTGCACCCAGAGCCACGGCCTGCAAAGCACACAGTGCCTGAAGGTAAGCTGCGACGTGCTCAGCACAGCCTGAGACCTGCAGGACTGGCCCTTCCCTTCCCCCCCCCCCCGGGTTACCCCCAAGAACCTTCCCTGAGACCCTCCCCCAGACCCACCCCTGGGACTGAGGTATGCCCCCCCACCCCACCTCCAGGGCCCTCCCCAGATCTCGGGAGCCCTGGATGAGGCTGCCCCTTCACCTGTGCCCCAGCCTGGCCACACCTGTGGGCCTCACAGGCAGGTGCGAGAGGAGGAAAGGTAGGTGGAAACCAGAACTAAGAGGAGGCCAAAATGGGGTGGCACTGGGCAGGGCAAGGGCTGCTTATCGTGATTGAACACGTTTGCACAATTGTCAATGGAATGGGTTCGTCATTCACAAATTCTTCACTGCTGCAGGTAATTATTCCGAAGTCTGCAAAAACTTCTGGCCTGGGGAGCTTTTAGGGGGAGAAAAATAAACAAATCTTCCAAACAGGCATCTTGCTGTGGTAGGAATGTAAGATGAACCGCTTAAGTTTCTCTGGCACACTTCCCACAGGCCATCCAAACAATATACTCCGACGATTTTGGTTGCTTCTTGTTCCTATCTCTTAACAATAATTGATTATTCTGTTACTGTTTTGGAAAATAAAAAGCTCAAAGCACTGCAGTTGCCTTCTCACAGTGCACCCCCTCCAAAGGAACAAAATATGGTGAGAAGATAGATTTGACGTTTGGGATTTCTAATGAGAAAATTCAAGGCTAGTAAAAACAAAAGGCCTAGGTCACGTAATGGAGATACATAAGAATCATTTCCCAACAAAGACAATATTTAATTTGTATTTGGTGATAAAATGCTAATTACAATGTGCAATGAACGTCGATAATAGAACATAACATTATACAGATCGCCCAAATTAAAATTAATAGCAAAATAAAATATGTAAGCTCTGTAAAAGGAGCTATACTGAAAAGTATTTTTTTGAGGGAAGTTGTAATCTCCTTAGGAAATGAGTAGTTCATGAGAACGTTTGCTATGAGAGCGAGAACGTTTGCCCTCTGCTCTGCAGACCCTGCTTCTTCTCCTGCCCCGTGTAGGCAGGAGAAGAAGCCCCTGGAGCCCCAACTCCTGGGGAAGGCTCCTGGGACCTCCTGCCTCAGTGCTTCAGTCTGCACACCCCGCTCGCTCCTGCCCTGGGGCTTTATGGTGGATCAACAAAGGAGCCAACAGGCTTAGCAGCCACTCCATCGTAACCTACACTCAGCATTAGGAATTAACAATCCCACAATGAGGAAATCCTGTCGTCTGGGCCACATGGTCACCATCAGGAAAAGCAGCCACTCCAAAGGTGAAAACTTAACATAAAAAAAGATACGCACAGAAGTAAGCTCAAGTTTCCCATTAAATTCAATATTAATATTCTCTGATACTTTATAATTTAGTTTCTTTTAGTTTCAAAACACAGAGAAAATACAACTTTTTCACCAGACTTCTAATAGATGCCCTCATGCCCTCCATCCCCCCAGTGTGCATTAGAGGTCCCTGCAAACCTTCCCCTTCGGTGTGTGGCGACCCCAGCAGACACAACTCCGGGGCCTGCTGCAGCTTTTCTGAATGATGAAATTATATGCCCAGCTTGCTCTAGCAGCACAGTTCAGACATGCGTTCAGTTATCCCGAGGCCTTGCTTTCCTACTGATGGTCAAACGCCAATTTGTCTTTCAACCAGCATGCCTCTGGAGGATTTCCAGCATCTTCAGGATGTCCCAGCCCTGCTCCCACAGTAGCCTTGCCCACCTCTGTGTTTCAGGACAGACGGCTGTCTGTCCTCCAGTGGAACATTAGCTCCTTGGAAGTAAGCGCTGTCTTGCTCCTGCTTGAAGAGCCGACATAGCGCAGTGCTTGGCCCATAGCTGGAGTTTTCTGCACGTATAGGGCAAAGGCTACAGATGGCAGCTGGGTGTTGACCTGTCAGCATGGAGACCAGTCACTCCATGGAGCCCCCAGCCTTCCAGCCCCACTTTTCCCCGCTGCTCAGCTGACTGAGGTTTAGCCTTAGGAGGGGTATGGAAAGCTGTGGGTGTGTTTTACCAGCATAAGGGATGGTGGGCAGTTTTCTGGCATTTAATGGAAAGAGTCAGGAAGGCCAGACCCTCTAGAGGGCATGCCCATCAAAATGGCAGCAGTGTCCCCTGGAGAAACACTGAAGGCTGTCCTTCAAATTCCTTCTTACCAGTTACTGGCTGGACCCCACTTGCTCCCTCACAAACGTGGCCAAAAGTTATAGACAGACAACTCACTCTTAGGTTGATAAAGAGGACTGCTACCCACCCCATCCTTCGGGTGACTGTGGCAGAGAACAAAGGTCCAGCTTACTCCTGGGGAAGGTCGGCAGTGGTGGGGACAGATGGACACACAAGACAGCGACACATGAAGGGCAAGCAATGGAGGAGAGCTCCAACGGGAGACAGCGAGCAGACGGGACTGTTAGGGACCAGAAGCAACAGCTGCCTTCAAGAGAACTTCCTCAGCATTGAAAGGAATGTGACATCCACATATCATCTTTTATATCTGGAATTAGCATCATGAACGAATGTACCAGGAATGAGCATTGCCTTTTCTCACCCAATATGAGGCCGTAGAACATCTTCTGCTCCATAAATCTGATCTGAAATAACTACTCTAAATGAGGGGAAAGTTTACCTCTTCCGAAAGTGCCTCCTGTGATTCCAGAGACCTGTGAACTATCAGACAGGGTTTATGCTGAACACACACCCTGTGCACAACAGGAAAGGGGAGTCTGCTGGGTTCCTCCACCTGGCTAGGGTGGGAACCCCAAGTCTGCATTCTAGGAAGAAACCCCATGCCCCTTTCTTCATGCCCCTGACATTCCCCCTGGAAGACCTTCATGGCCACACCTCAAGGGGGGGGGGGGGAGAGGGTCTCCTTGGAGGCAGCACAGCCTATGCCACCTCCTTCCAGTGGGGTAGGGTGGTTTCAAGGCTTAGGAAATCAAAGACCTTTCAGTCCAGGTTTCTTCTTCTTTTCCTAATACAACGCCCTCAAAAGCTTAGGCTTCTGACCTACCTGCTTCTCGTCACTTCCACGGCCCAGTAAGCACAGACAGGAGTTCCTACCTACACGTAACTCCCTGGCCTGACGGAACCCCTCGTGGTCCCATTCTGGCCATGCAAGTTCCCTCCCTTTGCCCCCCTCATCCCCTCCCTTCGTCCCACCTCCCTCTGCCCTCCCCTCCCTTCCTCTCTTCTCCTTCAGGCTACCTCGAGGCCATCCAAAACTGTAAGCTGGAAGGCTACTCAGTTATTCTGGTATTTGTACAGGACAGAATCATTTTGTTCAACTGAGAAGTCTTTGTAATTTACAATATTTTTCTTTCTTATTTCTTACCTTTTAGGATCCAGAAGCATCCAGTTCTTTCTAATCTATTAATGTCTTGATTTTTAAACTCTTTTTATTTCTTCTGTTTCAGCCTGAAACCCACCAGCCACTGCCCACACTGATCCCCTAGTGACACCCGCCCTGCAGCCAGCTCTGCCTCCAAATGACCGCAGGTGACATTCCAGAGGCTGCACCAGTGCTGAACGCGCACCGCCAGCCTCTGGCCTACAACGCCAATTTCCCACCGTCCACCAACAGACTGCTAAGACCATGCCATGATTTTAGGTTTCATTACACCAGCATCCCACTCTCAAGGTCATAGCAAATAAATCTCAAAATGTCAGTGACCAACCAAATAAGTATTTCCATCTCATTCACCCAGTGGTCCGATGTGGCTAATTCCACTGGCCACACACACACGCCTTCCCACGGTCACTCTGGACTCAGGCTCCTCCATCTCATAGCTTAACCCTCCTCTGGCTCAGAGCTGCCTGCGTCCAGCCATGGATCAGTAGAGAAGCCATCAACTTCTCAACCACTTTGGCCTGGAAATGACGCCCTAAACTTTCATGCCCACTCCATTGGCACACATTCCTTACTTGGCTCGGCCTAAATGCGAGGGGGCCACATAACACACCCCAAAACACAGCTCTATGCTCTGGAAGAAGGAACACAAATGTTTGGAGCATAACTTTCTAGCCATCTCTGCAAATGGTAGTCTGAAAAAGATCCAGAAGAACCACTCCACGCCGTTCTCAAACTTCTCTATGCACAGGAATGAACACAGGGACTGAATAAAAACAGAGCCCAGAAGGTCTGGGTACGGTCCCCTAAGGTGTGCTGGGGGTGCTCTGAAAGCCACAGCAATAGGAAGTCTAGAGGAGAACAAGGAAACCATGATAAACTTCACATGGTGGGACGAGGGCTCCCCCAGGCTTGAACTGCTTTGGTCCATAGACCCACCAGTGTCCAGCACCGTGTGACCTTGAGCAAGAATTCTTTCCGGCTCACCCAGTCTGCAAGTCTGAAGACAATGTTAACATTCTCACTGGTAAAATCAAAACAGCACACACAGCAGACGAAGTAATCAAACCCCCTGCTCAAACTTCGGTCAACACTGTCTAAGAAAATGCATCTTCATAAAAACAGCTTCTGCTCGGGGTAGAACACTTTACCTACAAATTTCAAAGTACATCCGATATTTCCAAGGCACGTAATAGACACCTACTAAACAGCTGCCCTGTGCTAAACCTAAGGCTAGGAAGAGGGACGGAGGGGAGCCTGGCCTTGTGAAACCAAGGCTGCAGGCAAGACAGCACGTGGAGAAATGAATTACAACAGGACAAGTACCGCACTGCAAGAGAAGCGCAAATAAAGCATTTTAGGAGACCAACAAGTACCTAAGTTTGCTAAGTGGTTTAAAAAATGGGGGAAAATGGCACATTCACTTATTCAATGATGATCAGCACCAAAGTGTGAGTTAACAGCTTCATGCAAAATACACCGAGCAGTGTACAATGTCCACTGCCTACAACAGCCAGCGGGAGCAGCAGATTCTTATGTCTTCATTATTTCCAAGCAGTGTAGGATGAAAATAGGAACATGGCGCCTAAAATTACAAAATAACAAAGGAATTGGTTATAGCAACCTCCACCCATGAGCAACTTATTATCTCTGGAAATTTGCAGCTCTGGACCCCTCACAGGCTCTCCTCTGTGCCTCAGTAGGTCATCTGTTAAAGTTACGAACGCCTCGCTTATGCAAAGACATTGGTGAGGTGAGAAATATGGTTCCTTCAGGAAAGTGCTAGATGTGTAGATTCTTTCTTTCTGCCCCCTCCCTTAGTCCTTCAGACCCATCTGTCAGATGCAGAGCTGCCTGTGGACAGCATTCTCCGGACACTGTCTCTGAAGTACAGGCACAGCATTTCCACTAAGCTTTTCTTTACATAAACTGCAATTACCCAGTCCCCTAATACAAGGAGTGCTGAAAAATACAGATAGGGACTTCCATGCAAGTGGAATGGCAGCAGAGGTAACTGCCAGTGGCCTGAAGGACCAGTCTTCTAGAAAGTCTATTCATCCAAGCAGCAGAAAAAAAATAGGGTAGAAAATTTTCATTTATGCTGACAGACAGATTTTCACAGGTCGAGAGGCCTTTGAAGCATGACAGGAGTATAAGGCAATTCTAGTTTGCTAACTGCCAGAATGCAATATACCAGAAATGAAATGACTTTTAAAAAGGGGAATTTAATGAGTTGCTAGTTTACAGTTCTAAGGCCGAGAAAATGTCCCAATTAAAGCAAGTTTATAGAAATGTCCAATCAAAGGCATCCAGGGAAAGATACCTTGGTTCAAGAAGGCCAGTCAAGTTCAGGGTTTCTCTGTCAAGTGGGAAGGCACATGGCAAACACAGTCAGGGCTTCTCTCTCATCTAGAAGGGCACATGGCGAACACGGCGTCATCTGCTAGCTTTCTGTCCTGGCTTCCTGTTTCATGAAGCTCCCTGGGAGGCGTTTTCCTTCTTCATCTCCAAAGGTCGCTGGCTTGGGGGCTCTCGTGGCTATGACGCTTTTCTCTGGCTCTCTCTGAATCGCTCTCATTCTCCAAAATGTTTCCTCTTTTATAGGACTCCAGAAACTAATCAGGACCCACCCAAACGGGTGGAGACATGTCATCACCTAATCCAGCTTAACAACCACCCTTGATTAAATCACATCTCCAGAGAGATGATCTGATTACAGTTTCAAACATACAGTATTGAATAGGGATTATTCTACCTTTATGAAATGGAATTGAGATTAAAACATGGCTTTTCTAGGGGACATACATTCTTTCAAACCAGCACAAAGGCTAAGGTCACCAACGAGTACCAGTATCTGGCGGGCAGAAATTTCTCATTTTTTAAAAAAATGTCCTCAATTCTTTTCCCCCAAGCCTTCAGTCAAAAAAGTTTCATTTCCGGATGGGCCATGGTGGCTCATCAGGCAGAGTTCTTGCCTGCCATGCCAGAGACCTGGGTTCGATTCCCAATACCTGCCTATGCAAAAAAAAAAAAAAAAGTATCATTTCAGCCTGTTCCTCTTAAGTCAAAATACAAGTGAGCAGAAACCAGATGATTTATAAGGTATTTTGGAATATTAAACAGTTAACTCTTCTCTGCATCTGCCATAGGTTGTGTTTCCTGGGAGGGTGCATTAACCAGCGTCCCTGAGAACAGCCCCTGTGAGGAGAGGGAGTTGGGCTGGACAGCAGATGCACAACTCTAAGGAGGCCAGACAGAGACCTGGTGGACATGGGAGGTGAGGCCAGCAGCCCTGTCCATCTCAGCCTGTCGGCTGCCCCCAGGGAAGGGGCTCAGCGGTGAGGCCCCAGCGGGGGCCGAGCCGGTTCCCAAGGGGAACTTGGATGGACACAGTGTGTCCATAGAACCTCCGCCTCCTGGCCAAGCTCTGTGGGGTGTTGGGAGATGTGTCTCATCTCTGCTAGAGTTACCATTTCAACGCAGCTACCCAGCAAGGCAGCGCAGCTCTCGGCTGGGCACGGAAGACCTGTGGGGTGCCCTTTCCTCCTCAGAGTCCACGACGGAGCACCCGATTGGTTAAAACTTCCCTGCAAATTGTTTTCAGTCAAATTAATGGGGAATGAAAGTACAAAACTTTATCTTCTTCTTTTAATGTGATATTTTATGTACAAAATTACGTTATAATAAAAATTCTCTGTGCTCTATAAAACAACTGATTTAAAGCTTAGAAGGAAATATCTTGATTTCTTGGCTAACGCCAGCTGCTAAAGGGCAGTAAAACATTTATATGCCTAAGAAAACAAATCAGAATCACTCAATCTTGCAAAAATATTCTTTTATCCATTTGTCATTTCTTTAGGAAGAATGAAGAGTAAAGACATAGGGTGCCTGTAAAGATGTTTTTCCAAGGCTTTTTACTTTCAAATCATTTCTGAGTTAGAAGCTTCCATTGATATTTTTTGCTTTTTCTGCATTTTTACCAGTCTATTTCAATATATGGATTCATACTGCTATTCTATGGGATTATTTCAAGGAAATTGGATTAATACCTAGTTTTAAAATCACTGTGAGATACTGTTATACATGTAGAACTGTCTTAAAACAGTCCACTTAAGAGGACACTAGCTTACCATAACATTGTTAAGCAGCAAAGGAACATCACAAAAAATGTCATGAATGCAATGAGCATGACACTAAACATATGACTAGCTCTAGAATAAATCCCAGCATGAAAATTAGTTAAAACGGACACGAAGGATTGTAGGAAGATGGTGGAGCAGGAAGCTCCAGCAATCAGTCTGTCCGCTAAAGTGACTATGGATGCAGCAGAGCTGTCTGAATCAGCTGTCTTGAAATTGCGGAGTCTAGTGGAACCCAGTACAGCTTCCAGAAAAGAGCAGGAGGAGAAGGCTGGTACACTGAGGTAAATGCTGTATGTTTCACCCCACCCCCTGCAGCAAGAACCATTGCCCTCCCCAGCCTCACGAAGGACAGTAGTGGGGATGGCAGCTCAGGCTCCTGTGCAGCCTTCTGCTATCAGGTTAAGACATAAAGACCTGGTCCTCCAAAATCCAGAGGTGTGTGGTCTGATTGCCTACCACTGCCTTTGACCAACTGCTTCACATCACTGGGGGCCAGATTTGAGATGGCCACTGTAGCAACCCACCCTGGGCTAAGGCAGTAACCTTCCTCAAAACTAGGGAGAACAGTTCATGGGCTGCATTACCTGGGCAAGTATGGATCAAGGACACACAGCTTCAGAAGTCATAAAAGAAGCTCCTGGCACCCTTGCTGGCCCCTCCCCACTTGCCCACATTGCAGGGTGGAGCCAGCATGTGCTCCCATTGTGGGTTCCTGGCCCTGTTCCAGAGGGAGCAGAGTGGCCCTTGTGTGCACACTGAGTGCATGTGTGGTGGGGCCAGTCTATCAGGTCGAAGTCTGAAGGCCTGAACCAGGAATGTGCCTGGTTTGTCCTGAGGGCAGGGACGTCCCTTGCAGACAGCCCAGACAGTGGGAGAAACAAGTAAGCTAGAACAGCCTGGGGCAAAGGACCACCTGCATGAAGTCATGAAAGAGAGCACCCAGGAGGAGCGAAAGTCCACTTCAAAGGCAGAAGAGAGGATGCCAACCCAAACTCCTATGAACTATAAATAGGGGACCGCCTAAGGCTCCAAGGAAAGGAAGCTGACTCCACATCTCCAGGCAGGTCATGGGACAGAGAGGGCACAGCCCCTCTATCTGTCTCAACTGATCTTGATTAAGGAGATAAAGGAAAACACATAGAAAGAACTAAAGGATATGAGGAAAACAATGAAAGAACAATATAGGAATATCTTTAAAAGTCTAGATAGGAACCACACAAAAATACTGGAGTTGAAAAATACAATAACTGAAATGAAAAATTCCCTAGAGGGTTTCAACAGCAGATTGAAGGTGGCAGAAGAAATAATCATGATGTCAAAGACAAGACTGAGGAACAGAAAGAAGTACCCCCAAAAAGATGGTGGGATGGAGGAGTATAGGAACAATCTGTGCTATTAAAGTTAACTTGCTATCAAGAATAACATTGACTATTTTCAATTTAAGATGGTAAATGTAAGCCCCATTGAAATCACAAAGAAAACATCTAGAAAATAAATAGAGAAGGAAATGAGAAGGGGCACAAAATAGAAGAACACAAAAAAATTTTACTAAGAAAACAGGCATTAACAGGAGAATTGAGGGGCAAAAAAATGGTATAGAATTACAATGATTAAATAGCAAAATGGAAGAAAAAAATCCTTCATTATCAGTAGTTACTTTAAATATAAATGGATTAAACTCTTGGGTCAAACAGTAGAGATTGGCAGAATGGAGAAGAAAGTGCAACTTAACTAGAAGCTGTTTATAAGAGACTCACCTTAAATTAAAAGACATAAATAGGTTGAAAATGAAGGGATGGAAAAATATATACCATGAAAATAGTAGCCAAAAGAGACCTGAAGTAGCTATTCAATACTGGATAAAATAGATTTTAAGTCAAAAATTGTTACCAGGAACAAAGAAGATCACTATACACTGATAAAGGAGTTGATTCAACAAGAAGACATAAAATTATAAACATACGTGCACCTAACAGCAGAGACCCAAAATATATGAAGCAAATATTTACAAATTTGAAGGGAGAAATAGATGGCTCTACATTAACAACAGGAGATTTCAATATACCCCTTTCAATAATGGAAAGACATATAAACAGCAGATCTGTAAGGAAACAGAAGACTTGAAGATATTTTACCACACAGACATGAGGTTACACTGGAAGTTCTAGCCAGAGCCATTAGGCAAAAGAAAGACATAGAAAGCAACAAAATTGGAAAGCAAGAAGTTAACGTTTCCCTGTTTCCTAGGGCAGAAAATCCTTAAAAACATCCAAACAAGACTATAAGATATAAACGAATTCAGCAGTGATGGGTTACAAGTCACCATGCACAAATCAGTGGTGTTTCTGTATGCCAGTGAGAGGCGATGTGAAGAAGAAATCAAGCAAAAATTCCATTTGCAAGAGCAATTAAAAGAATCAAATACCTAGTAATAAATCTGACCTAGGCTGTAAAGGACTTGTATGTAGAAAACCAGAATAAATTACAAGAAGAAATTGAAGAAGTTTAAATAAATGGAAGGATATTCCCTGTTCACAGACTGCAAGTCTATATATTGTTAAGATGTCAATTCTACCCAAAGCAATTCACAGATTCAACACAATCCCAATAAAAGTTCCAACATGCTTCTTTGCAAAAATGGAAAATCCAGTCATCAAATTTATGTGGAAAGGTAAGGGGCTCTAAACAGCCTATGCCATATTGAAAAAAAAGAATGAAGTTGGAGGACTCACATTTCCCAGTCTTAAGACTTATTATAATCAAACCAGCCTGGTACTGGCACAAGGATAGACATACAGACCAATGGAATTGAATTAAGACTTCAGAAATCAGCCCTCATATATATGGTTAACTGATTTTTGACAAGGGTGTCAAGTCCACCCAATGGGGAAAGAATGGTCTCTTCAACAAATGATACCAGGAAACCTGGAACTCCATTTTCAAAAAATGGAAGACCCCTACCTCATACCATATACAAAATGGAACAAAGACTTAAATGTAAGAACTAGAATTCTAAAAATTCATAGAAGAAAACATAAGGAAGCATCATCAGGACCTTCTGTCAGGCAAAGGTTTCATAGACTTTACACCAAAGGCAAAGCAACAAAATAAAAAGTAGATAAATTGGTCCAAATCAAAATTAAAAACTTCTCTGCATCTAAGTAATTTAGCACGAAAGTAAACTGATAACCTGTACAATGGGAGAATATATTTGGAAACCACATGTCCAATATGGGTTTATTATCCAGAATGTATAAAGAAATCTTACAGCTCAACAACAGAATAATACAATTCAAAACTGAGCAATAGACTTGGATAGTTCTCCAGAGAAGACATACAAATGGCTGAGAAAAAAAAAAGCACATGAAAAGAAGCTCAACATCATTAGCTATTAGTGAAATGTAAATAAAAAGTACAATGAGATACTATTTCACAACGCTAAAACGGCTTTTATTTTAAAGAAGGAAAATAAGTGTTGGAGAGGATGTGGAGAAACTGGAACACTCATTCATTGCTGGTGGAAATGAAAAATGGTGCAGCTGCTGTGGAAGACAGTTTGGCAGTTCCTTGGAAAGTTAAGTATAGAATTATCATGGCCCAGCAATTCCATTTCTCAGTATTAACTCAGAAGAATTGAAAGCAGGGATTTGACTCAGAAGAATTGAATTAACTCAGAAGAATTGAAAGCAGGGAGCCACTGCAGACTGGAGGGTAAGGAAATTTTTGCACACCAAGGTTCATAGTGACATTATCTGCAATTGCCAGAAAATGGAAGCAGCCTAAGTGCCCATCAACCAATGGATAAACAAGATGTGGTACATTCATACAATGGAACATTATTCAGCCATAGAAAGGATTGAAGTTCTGCTACATGCGACAACATGGGTGAAACTTGAAGACAGCATGTTGGAGTGAAATAAGCCATGCACAAAAGAACAAATATTACATGATCTCACTGACATGAAATAATTAGTATAAGCAAATTAGTAGAGTCAAAAACTAGTGTATAGGTCACCAGAAGCCGAGGTGGGTGTAGGGAGTGGGAAGTTAATGCCTCATTGGCTCAGAGTTTCTATTTGGGGTGACGGAAGGGTTTGGACATGGATGGTGGTGACAGGACATCATTATGAACGTACTTAATGCCCTGAATTACATCACCAATGATAGGACATATTGAAACCATGAACCTCTGACATGATGCCCTGAGAGCATGCTACATCTCTTTGGCTTCACTACCAGAAACGCATGCCTTCATCCTAATCAGGAGGAAAATACACAGATTGAAGAACAGTCTACAAACTAACTTGCCAGTACCCTTTATCAGTACCGAGGGCATGCATCAAGGAAAGATCGAGGAGCCACTGCAGACTGGAGGGTAAGGAGGCCTCAGCATGCATGGGGTTCCTGGAACAAAAAGGGACTTGAGTGGGAAGGCTGGTGGCATCTCAGTGAAGTCCATAGGTTGGTTAGCAGCACAATACCAATGTAAGTTTCTTGGTGCGGTCATTGTGCATGGGTGTGCTTTGTGCATGGGTGTGCAGTGTGCATGGGTGTGCTTTGTGTATGGGTGTGCAGTGTGCATGGGTGTGCTTTGTGTATGGGTGTGCAGTGTGCATGGGTGTGCTTTGTGCATGGGTGTGCTTTGTGTATGGGTGTGCAGTGTGCATGGGTGTGCTTTGCGCATGGGTGTGCATGGGTGTGCAGTGTGCATGGGTGTGCAGTGTGTCAGTCTCAGGAGAAGCCTACATGATGCACCTGTGGAAAGTCTGTACAATTTTCGCAGCTATTCTGTAAGTACAAAATTATTTCAAAATAAAAGTTTCTTAACTAGGCAAAAACTCCATACTGCTTTCTTTAGTGTCTTCAATGCAATTCCAGGCCACAAACCTCACACTGCTTTATCCTGGAAGAAAAGTAGGTTGAAACTGACCTGTAGAGAAGGGGAACCTGCTGTGAGGACACTCCAGTAGTCTCAGATTCCTGCAGTGACTACCAGATTGCTCTTTGAGGGAATGAAAGCCATCCTGCCTGCTAAAGTGATAGCCGGCGCATTGGGCCCTCCGTTCTTCACCCCAACAACAGGTCTTCTCCTGGTACCACCATTAAATGCTTCTAAAAACTATTAGATGGCTGCCATTCATGCCAGTGAACAAGGACTAAAAATAAAAACTAACGGAGACACACGTCCAGGAGGAAAGCAGAAGCTTTTCTCACCTTCCCCACCAAGACCCTTTGGCTACAGCTCCCATGCCACTAGCTGCATATTCAGCAAATGTCAGACCAGAAGTCTTGTCATTTAGAAAGAAGGGGAGAAAAATTAAATACAGCCACATCAGCACACCACACCTGTTCAGAAGTATTTGGAGACTTGAAAGCTGCCTTGATAGTAAGGGCTTTTATTTTGGCCATTAAGAAAGGTTAAAAAATGATCCCTTCCTAACTGGACCATGTGGGGAAAATGTCTTGAATTGGATAAGTAAAGAATGATAACCATGTAAAGAAAATTGGTTATGAAGATGGGACCAAAATATTATCATCATTGAAGTTCTCAAATCTTCCAGCACCTCTACAGCTTCACACACAAACCTGTCCACACTGCCCTCCCACCACCCTGCAGCACTAACACCTGCCCAGCCACATATCTCCCAGGGGTCCCTGCTCCCTGCAGAGCTAACACCTACCCGGCCATGTGACTCCCAAGGGGTCCCTGCACCCAGCTCCCTGCAGAGCTAACCCCTGCCCATCTGTGTGGCCCCTGGGGGTCCCTGCACTCTGCTCCCCACACAGGACGGCCATTCACCCAGAAGTGGGTCATCTTTCTACCACAGGCCACAAGGATCCTGGGAGTGACACTCAAAAATATCATTTCCAAAATATTTCAAATTTTATCCAGGAAAAAGATGACAGTGACCAGCCCCGCCCCACCCATTCCGAGGTACATTGGTACTCTGCCAGAAGTGCACTAGGGGGTTGACAGGCCCTAAAAATGTTCACAGGTACATTTCTATTGAACACCGTTAAAAGGAGGCAAAATGTCTCAAATCCAGCTGTTTTCTTATGCATTAAAATGAAGGGATAAACGACACTTTTAGGGTAGAATGCCCTCCACCAGGTGTCCATCCAGCTAAAAGGAAAGCCCACTTCCAGGAAGCTGGGTCCATGGTGGTTTGTTTAGTGTGCTATGCTTCAGACACCTGGCATTATATTGTGGTAAAAGAGAATTCTGAAACTGAGCCTTCTCTTTCTCTTTTCCTCATTGTTATAGCTTGTTGTTTCTCTCTATGACAATAGCTTTCTGGTCACTCTCTTTTCCCTAATGCATATAACTATATGTGGTAGTTGGGTGTCAACTTGGCCAGGTGAAGATGCCTAGTTATACTGCTGTGGACACGAGCCTATGGCACATGAACCTCAACTGTTTCTGATTACATCTGCAGTTGGTTAGGAGGCGTGCCTGCTGCAATGAATGATGTTTTATTTAATTGACTGGTACTTAAATGAGAGAGTGCAACATAGCACAGCCCAAGCAGCTCAGTATACCTCATCTCAGCACTCGCAGCTCAGCCCAGGCCTTTGGAGATGCAGAAAGGAATCACCCCGGAGTAAGTTGTTGGAACCCAGGGGCCTGGAGAGGCCAGCTGAGATCATCCTGTGCCTTCCCACGTAAGAAAGAACCTCAGTTGAAAGTTAGCTGCCTTTCCTCTGAAGAACTAATGAAATAAATCTCCTTTTATTAAAAACCAGTCCGTCTCTGGTGTGTTGCATTCTGGCAGCTAGCAAACTAGAGCACTATGAATAAAGTCATCCTTGCATGTTTTAAAATTAAAAAAAAGAGAATCCTGAGGGCAGTGCCAGGGCAGCTCAGTGGCAGAATTCTCCCCTGCCACATGGGAGACACAGGTTCAATTCCCGACCCACACACCTCCCAAAAAAAGACAAATAAATAAGATAAAATAAAAGAGAATCCTGAAATATTTACATGAATGTGATGTGACACTTAGCAGCCACTTCAACGACTTTCATCTTGGACTAAACCTGACGTTTCTAGGTGGCCAGTTCCTGCCTGGACCTCGGGCCCCTGGGGTCACAGGCGAATGACACCATTTATAACGTGATAGACGTGCAACTGCAAGCTATAAGGACACATGAAAAATTCATGTTTTACAGCAGGATTTTATTGTTTGTAGCATATTAGTTGTGTGAAGATAACATTACATTTATTGATAAATTTCAGAAAAGTTTCTTCTCTCCAAAAAATAATTTTCGTAATGATAAATAAGCACAGCACAATGATTGTGGCAAATTCCTTAATTCTACCGCAGATTTTTTGCCTTAACCCTTGATGTGGTCTCAATACTAGACCTCGGTGGGTGTGAGGTGGTTAAGTAATGGAACTCTCATCTGCCATGCGGGAGACCCAGGTTCGATTCCCAGCCCATGCACTTTCCCCAAAACAAACAAACAAAAATTCAGCAAATGGTGCTGCAAACATGGGATACTCACATGGAAAAAGAATGAAATGTGACCCCACCATACAGCGTACAAAAACAAAACTAGAACATGCCACCAAACCGTTCCACAAGCTGAGTGAGAACCTCTTCAAAGGAGATGGAAACTGACAGCTTCACCGAAGAGCAGCTTGGACTCAATGTGTGGACACAGGCAAGGGGACGTTCCCTTCTCAATGTCTGCGTGGATCTCTAATTAGTGCTATAAGAGTTAGACACATACATAACAAAATAGACCCCATAACATTTAAGTTAATGTGGGGTAGATTACAGTACGGGAGATAGCAGCACTCCTGAAAATGAGTTACACAGCTGTGAGATTCAGTAAACAATGGGAGAATTACAAAGCAGCAAGTGTTCATGGGCCACATGGGACCTCAGCTGACTCTTCTGACAGTAGAAAGGTGCATTTATTGAGCATTTATTGTGCGATGACCCTAATGTGCTTGGGCCCTCAATGTGGCTGCCACTATCCCAGTTCCCAGGGGAGGGAATCGAAACTTAGTGGGGTTGGATGTCGGTGCCTTGCTCAAAGCCCCATGGGGTACAGAAGGGAACTCGGTTCAACTGTCCCCCACAGCATATGTCCCTTTCCCTACACATGTCAGCTTCCCTCTACATGTCAGCAAGGGCTCAAGTCCTGAAGGTTCCTCTGATGGGTGAAACCTTGTCCTGGGCACTTTAGGGTAAAGAAGCATATAAACCTCACTTACAGTCTTCCCTTCTGTGATGGTGAAGTTCCCGTGTCCACGTGGCTGGGTGATGGGGTCCACCTGCCTGGCCAAGCAAGCGCTGGCCTGATTGTGATGGTGAGGGTCTATCATAGATTTATATTGTCAGTAAGTTGATTGCATCCAGGGCTGATCAATCTACAACCAACTAAGTAGATTACATTCAACAATGACAGATGTTCCGTCCAACCAGTGGAAGGCTTTCAAAGGAGAAGCGATTACTTCAGCAGACAGAAGAGAGAATTTCCATCGCTGGCCGGCCAGCTTCTCCCGGGGAATTCATGGAGGACCTTCACTGGAGTACCCAGCTGTTGGCCTTCCCTTTGGAACTTAGACTTGCCCATCCCCATGGTCATATGAGACAATTCTTATAATAAATCTCCTAATATTTACACACACACATCCTGTAGGTTCTGTTTCTCTGGAGAACCCTGGCAAATGTCCCATCCAGACCTAGACCACATCTGATGCTGGCCATCTTATCAAAGGGCATCAGATCCATCTAGTAATCTACGCTTCTCCCTCATCCACCACCACCCTTACTTCCAGCTACCTGCACTATCTGTCCCTGGACCATCACAGGCCTCTCAACTGCCTCTCTACCTGCACCATCTGTCCCTGGACCATCACAGGCCTCTCAACTGCCTCTCTACCTGCACCATCTGTCCCTGCACCATCACAGGCCTCTCAACTGCCTCTCTACCTGCACCATCTGTCCCTGCACCATCACAGGCTTCTCAACTGCCTCTCTCATCTACTACCACCCCTTCAACTCATACCTCGCTAGAGGGACCTTTCAATTTAACTCATTCCCCCCACCCCAGCCCACACACACTTTAAACATTTCAGTGACTTCTCAAATCCTGAACCAAGGCTCCCCTACTTGGTCAAGCCTCTCCCCACCTCTGGAAGAAGGTTATATGACTTCCCCACATCCAGTTCCCTGGAGAACACCATTTTCTGACCTAGCCTTTGGCAAGGGCCATCTGACCGGTTAGGTCATTCAAGTATTCAATGGGAGTGATGTGTGCTGCCTCCAGGACAAAGCCAGCATTGTAGATGCAGACCCACCACCATCTGTGGTGGGGTCCAGAGGACAGGACCCTCTGTCAGCCTAGATTGCTGAGTTACTGCTCAGAGGTCTCTTCTATGGGACACTTTGTAAGAAAAAGAAAGCAACCTTTGAAGTGTTAAGCAACTAAGGTCTGAATTTGTTTGTTACCACAGCATACCTTTACACATCCTAACTAACACCCCAACTCTCCAAACTCCTTAGGACTTCCCGTTCCCACTTTGTAGCTCAAGACGCATCAACCAGCTTTTACCTCTAAGCCCTCATCTTCCTTCCCCCACCCAGGTCTGTGCTCATGCTACTCTCTCCCACTCTCCCTAATTAACCCCAACTCCTCTTTCCAGTTTCAGCCCCATAACTACTTCTGCAGTGAACTCCACCCAACAAGCCTCTCATTCACCCTCCTACGTCTATGCATGACTTGGGATGAGTTGGCTGTTCTTTCCCATCACACCAGGCTATCCACACCACCCACTTTTGTTCACTACTCTAACCTCTGCATCTAGCACATTGCCCTGAATTGTGTATGCACTCAGTAATGGATTAGAATTTTGCACTGGTGCCAGATTTTAGTTCTCTTTCCAAAAAAAAAACTTTTCATGGAATCCATAACCAAATATTTGGCCCCAGGATGCAAAGAATCAGGTGCTCAGCCACAGACTGACCTCTCCCGGTATCACACACACCACAGCAGGCCAGAGAAAACTTGATCTTCTGTGGAGAGCTAGTGTTGGTTATGGGGCATCACCTCACAACACTACCTGGGCAGGTACCCAAGGCCTTAGGGCCCATCACATGATGGGCAGGTGGACCATGTACGCGGTGGGTCTCAGGGCACTTCTTGACTCAGGCCCACCCTTGAGCACCTAGTGACTTCGTACTGTCCACCTGCAACCCCTTTGATGAGAGCCACTGTGACCCCTTGGTACTCAGGAGGTAGCAAGGCCCAAGCAGAACGGCACAGAGGGGCTTCTGGTATACCAGTTCTGACTCTGGGCCTTGCTATTTTCTCACTGGATGGCCTTGAGCCAGTCCATAAGGGACTGTTCTGAACTTCATGTGCCTTTCCTGTGAAACAAGAGGACAGTTAAAGCTCCCTCACAAGATGACCTGAGAGGTTAGAGGATACATATAAGGTGTCTAGTACACAGAAGGTTTTTAATAGATGGCATCTTGATGCTCCTCCACCAGAACGCCAGGGTTGGTCAATGGCTGGCCACAATGTAATCCATAATTTACTCTTCTGAGGCAATATTTACTTCATAAAGAACTACTGGGCAGAAATATCTTGGCCTGCCTTCCTGTGGTCGGAGCCCATGGCACAGAAGACCACCTGGAGATGCAGCTTAGCTAAGGTGTGGCAACTGAAGGAGGGGGTTCTTAATCTGGATTCCTGGAGGACTTGTAAGGAGGACCCCGAAGTCACTGATGCCAGAAGGGAGACGACATTGCCATGTGACAGAAGGCACATACGCAAGGGAAGGAGCTCAAAGGACTGCCGTCAGCTAGCATCAGACGCAGGAGAGCTCCAGCAGGAAGCAAGCCTTGCCAGTGCCTTGATTTGGACTTCTCCTAGCCCGCAAAGCATGAGCCAGTAGATTCCCATTGTTTAAGCCACCACATTGTGCGGCTTCTGACATGGCACCTGGCAGACCCGGACACTCTATGGGGTGGTGAAGGGGACTGGACGGGGCAGGGGCTCACTGCCCCGTGATGCAGCCGCCACAGAGGCTCAGGGGGCCACCACCCCACAGACCAGAGGCCAGGACAGCAGTGCTGGTTTGGGACTGTTTTGTACCCCAGAAAAGCCACGTTCTCTTAACAGTAGTATGGGATCTTTTGATTAGGTTGTCTCTGTGGAGATGTGACCCCACCCATTCGAAGTGTGTCTTAAGTAGCTTACTGCAATCTTACAGCAGCTCATGGAGAAAGATCTCAGAGCTAACACAGAAAGCAGATGCCTAGACACAGATATTTGCAGATGCAGACAGAAATACTCCAGGTCCTAGGTAAGGACTCACAGAAATAGCCAGAACCTAAAGAGAACTGACACCGTGAGCAGAGAAATGAAACCAAGACGCAGACGTTTGGAGGTGTTAAGCTAAGAGATGAAACCCAGAGTTTGTCCTGGAGGAGCTAAGTGAGGGCCTACAGATCTTAGAGTGAAAGCCACTGGGTTCAGAAGCTAAAGGCAACAGAACCGGGAGCAAGGTCAGGCAGAAACCAGCCACACGCCTTCCCAGGTGACAGAGGAAGGCACACCATTCCTCTGAGAAGGTATTCTCTTATTGATGCCTTAATTTGGAAATTTTCATGGTCTTCTAACTATAAGCATATAACTTAATAAATGCCCTTTACAAAAGCCAATCTGTGTCTGGTATATTGCATTCTGGCCGCTTTAGCAAACTGAAACAACTGCCCTCCAGAGTTTTCCAAAATCAAGGCAAGTGTCATGGCTTTGCGCCTCCTACAAATGCCCCCCCCCAACCAGGTGTGGCTTCCGGGGCTGCCCCCACCGCTTCCTTCCTCCAAGGGCAGCAAGAGGGAGTTGCAATGTACAGGAAGTCACTGCAGCCCGCAGCTGGGGGTGAGGGCTGGGGTCTTGGCAGAAGGGGCCCCTAGGGGGTGGCAGGTCGCTACCCCTTTACCTGTAGCCAACTCGTTCCCGCGTCGTGAAGGCTCTGATGAAGGACAGACTTTGCACACAGATCCTATGGAGACTCGGGGAGTCCCAGGGGGACAATTTTCCTCGCTTGTCTCTACAGCAGATCATCACGCTGTCCAAGTTCCTCATCATTTGAGCAGATGGTCCACCACTGCCACAGGGACGTATCAGTAGGTTCATCTGGCTGCCTGCTTTTGTTTCGCGAACTGGAAATTCCTGAGAACTATCAGGTGGTAATTTCACCTAACCTAATGACAAACATAAATCAAAGTGATTTTAGGGAAAATAAAAAACGAAGTTCATGTTAGGAGAGGGCAGGAATGGACTGAGGTGTAGGACGGCCTAAGGAGGTGTCATGGTTAGGGACAGGTGTCAACTTGGCCAAGTTGTGGTACCTGTTCATCTGATTGGGCAAGCGCTGGCCTGTCTGTTGCAATGAGGACATTTCATAGGATTAGGTCACGATCACGTCAGCTACATCCCCACAGCTGATTCCATTTGTAATCAGCCAAAGGGGAGTGTCTTCTGCAATTAGTGATGCTAAATGCAATCATGGGAAGCCTTTTAAGGAGGACTCAGAGGAGACAGGTTCCATTCCTGCTTTGGCTGGTGAGCCTCTCCTGTGGAGTTCGTCCAGGCCATCCATTGGAATCATCGGCTTCGCTGCCTGCCCTGTGGATTTTGGACTCTGCGTTCCTATGGTCATGTGAGACACTTTCATAAATTTTATATTTGCAAGTGTTCCCTGTTGGTTCTGTTTCTCTAGAGAACCCTAACTAATACATCTTGGTACCGGGAGTGGTTCTTAAGGAACAGAATCTTAAAAATGGGTTTTTATGAATGGTTTTCTACTCTGACTGGGCTCAGAGACACTAAGGACTCTGATTCCCGTAATCAGAATGACACTCCCAATCCATGGACTGAGTTGGCAAAGGAGATAGTCAAAATATCATCATTTGATTCTCCTAATGCTTCGCTTGTACGAAGCCAGACTCTGGGGGATAATGTTTTTGACACCTTTACAGAGTTTTGTAGGAATAAGAGTTATAGAGATGTTGGTTGGTTGTTGTTAGATACACTGTCTACATTAAAGGGTGAAAGGGATGGGCTTAAGGCTTCAAACAAGAAGCTTAAGTGCCGTCTGAAAGATGTAGAGGTTTCTATGAGTATCCTGAAGGAAAATTTTATTTCCTGTAGCCGTAGACTTGAGATCTCTGAAAATCAGACTCAGAATCTTATTGTTAGAGTAGCAACTTTACAACGTAAACTGAAATCTCAGTCTTGCATGGTGTCTGCCATTAAAATGAGGGCATTGATTGGAAAGGAGTGGGACCCTGAAAAATGGGATGGTGACATATGGATTGATAATGATGTTGGGGGTGAGGTTGAAACCCTAGACCATGCTGAGCCTTCTTTAGATAACCCTGTAATAGTCTGCCCTGAGGACATAGCCGCCCCACCTCCAGCTTGCCTTGAGGAATTGGCCACCCAACCTCCTCCTGAAAGGATTAGCCCTAGAGTTATTAATCCTGTTTCACCAGATGAAACTGCAAATGAAAGCCCTGAAGCAAATGGCTTGGAAGATATTTCTAATTCTTTTCATGACCCACCCCCACCACCCCTCATTTCTTCTAGACCTATAACTAGACTAAAGTCCCAACAGGCCCCTAAAGGTGAGGTACAAAGTATCACACATGAGGAGGTACGTTATACTCCAAAAGAACTGTGTGAGTTTTCCAATTTATATAGACAGAAATCAGGGGAATATGTGTGGCAATGGATCTTAAGAGTGTGGGATAATGGTGGGAGGAATATAAGGCTGGATCAGGCTGAATTTATTGATATGGGCCTACTAAGCAGAGATTCTGCATTCAATGTTATAGCTAGAGCAGTTAGAAAAGGTGTTAACAGCTTGTTTGGGTGGTTGGTTGAAACATGGATCAAAAGGTGGCCAACATTACCTGAGGTTGAAATGCCAGAACTGCCCTGGTATAATGTAGATGAGGGAATCCAGAGGCTTAGAGAGATTGGGATGTTAGAGTGGATTTATCATGCAAAGCCTGCTCTTACACCCCAGGAATGTCCAGAGGATGCACCTTTTACCAGAACAGTGAGAAATAAATTTGTGAGACTAGCACCATCATCCCTCAAGAGCTCTGTGGTTGCACTTCTCTGTAGGTCAGATATTACTGTAGGAACTGCTGTCACTGAGCTGGAATCCTTAAACACAATGGGGATGACAGGATCCCGAGTTGGCAGAAGCCAGGTGGCAGCACTTAATCACCAAAGACAGGGTAGACGTGGGTATTATAATAGACAACAAACTCAAAGGAGGCATCAAAATTATATGACACGCAGAGATTTGTGGCATTGGCTAGTAAATCATGGGGTGCCTAGAAATACAATAGAAGGGCAGCCTACTAAATTCTTGTTGGAGCTGTATAAACAAAAGAGTTCTAGGTCAAGGGAACAGAAGTCTAACCTGAATTACAAAAACACAGAGTCACGGCCCCTTAACCAATTTCCAGACTTGAAACAGTTTACAGACCCTGAGCCCCTTGAATGAAGGGGAGGCCAGGTCCCTATGGGGAAGAAACCTGTTACACTGCCACAAATTTATACTGTTAACCTTCCTCTAAGTCTTCCCCAAGGAGACCGACGGCCTTTTACCAGGGTAACTGTGCATTGGGGAAAAGGAAATGATCAGATATTTCGGGGATTATTAGACACTGGTTCAGAAGTGACATTAATTCCAGGGGACCCAAAACGTCACTCTGGACCACCAGTCAGAGTGGGGGCTTATGGAGGCCAGGTGAACAGTGGAGTTTTAGCTCAGAGCTGTCTCACAGTGGGCCCAGTGGGCCCCCGGACCCATCCTGTAGTTATTTCCCCAGTTCCAGAATGTATAATTGGCATAGACATACTGAGCAACTGGCAGAATCCCCACGTTGGTTCTCTAACTCGTGCAGTGAGGGCTATTATGGTGGGAAAGGCCAAGTGGAAGCCACTAGAACTGCCCCTACAAAGCAAAATAGTAAATCAAAAGCAATACCATATTCCTGGAGGGATTGCAGAGATTACTGCCACTCTTAAGGACTTGAAAGATGCAGGGGTGGTGATTCCCACCACATCCCCATTCAACTCTCCTATTTGGCCTGTGCAGAAAACAGATGGGTCTTGGAGAATGACAGTGGATTATCATAAACTCAACCAGGTGGTAACTCCAATTGCAGCTGCTGTTCCAGATGTAGTATCATTGCTTGAGCAAATCAATACATCCCCTGGTACCTGGTATGCAGCTATTGATCTGGCAAATGCTTTTTTCTCAATAGCTATTAGTAAGGACCACCAGAAACAGTTTGCTTTCAGCTGGCAAGGTCAGCAATATACTTTCACTGTCCTACCTCAGGGGTATATCAACTCTCCAGCCCTATGTGATAATCTTGTTCGCAGAGAACTTGATCGCTTCTCCCTCCCACAAGACATCACACTGGTCCATTTTATTGATGATATCATGTTGATTGGACCTAGTGAGCAAGAAGTAGCAACTACTCTAGATTTACTGGTAAGGCATTTGCATGTCAGAGGATGGGAGATAAATCCAACAAAAATACAGGGGCCTTCCACCTCAGTAAAATTTCTAGGTGTCCAGTGGTGTGGGGCATGTCGAGATATCCCTTCTAAGGTGAAGGATAAATTGCTGCATCTGGCCCCTCCCACAACCAAAAAAGAGGCACAACGCCTAGTGGGTCTTTTTGGATTTTGGCGACAACATATTCCTCATTTGGGTGTGCTACTCCGGCCCATTTATCGAGTGACCAGAAAAGCTGCTAATTTTGAGTGGGGACTTGAACAAGAGGAGGCTCTGCGACAGGTCCAGGCTGCTGTGCAAGCTGCTCTGCCACTTGGGCCATATGATCCAGCAGATCCAATGGTGCTGGAAGTGTCAGTGGCAAATAGAGATGCTGTCTGGAGCCTTTGGCAGGCCCCTATAGGAGAATCACAACGCAGACCCTTAGGATTTTGGAGCAAAGCCTTACCATCTGCTGCAGATAACTACTCTCCTTTTGAGAAACAGCTTTTGGCCTGCTACTGGGCCTTAGTAGAGACTGAACGCTTAACCATGGGCCACCAAGTTACCATGAGACCTGAGTTGCCTATCATGAGTTGGGTGTTGTCTGACCCACCAAGCCATAAAGTTGGGCGTGCACAGCAGCACTCTATTGTAAAGTGGAAATGGTATATACGAGATAGAGCCAGAGCAGGTCCTGAAGGCACAAGTAAGTTACATGAAGAAGTGGCACAAATGCCCATGGTTTCCACTCCTGCTGCCACATTACCTTCTCTTTCCCAGACCAGAGCTATGGCCTCTTGGGGAGTTCCTTACAGTGAATTGACTGAGGAAGAGAAAACTCAGGCCTGGTTTACAGATGGTTCAGCATAATATGCAGGTACCACCCGAAAGTGGACAGCTGCAGCATTACAACCCCTTTCTGGGGTGTCCTTGAAGGACAGTAGTGAGGGGAAATCCTCCCAGTGGGCAGAACTTCGAGCAGTGCACCTGGTTGTTCATTTTGCTTGGAAGGAAAACTGGCCAGAGGTGCGTTTGTATACTGACTCATGGGCTGTTGCTAATGGTTTGGCTGGATGGTCAGGGACTTGGAAAGACCATAATTGGAAAATTGGTGACAAAGAGGTCTGGGGAAGAAGTATGTGGATAGACCTTTCTGAGTGGGCTAAAAACATGAAGATATTTGTGTCCCATGTGAATGCACACCAGAGGGTGACTTCAGCAGAGGAAGATTTTAATAATCAAGTGGATAAGATGACCCGTTCTATGGATACCAGTCAGCCTCTTTCCCCTGCAACTCCTGTTATTGCCCAATGGGCTCATGAACAAAGTGGTCATGGTGGTAGGGATGGAGGTTATGCATGGGCTCAGCAACATGGACTTCCACTCACCAAGGCTGACCTGGCTACAGCCACTGCTGAGTGCCCAATTTGCCAACAGCAGAGACCCACACTCAGCCCCCGATATGGCACCATTCCCCGAGGTGACCAGCCAGCTACATG
The DNA here is from genome assembly GCF_023851605.1 of Tamandua tetradactyla. Classification (NCBI taxonomy): domain Eukaryota; kingdom Metazoa; phylum Chordata; class Mammalia; order Pilosa; family Myrmecophagidae; genus Tamandua; species Tamandua tetradactyla. The sequence goes on along the minus strand of NC_135344.1, from coordinate 3,868,916 downwards.
GTGGCAGGTTGATTACATTGGACCACTCCCTTCATGGAAGGGGCAGCGATTTGTTCTAACTGGAATAGACACATACTCTGGATATGGGTTTGCTTTCCCTGCACGCAATGCTTCTGCCAAAACTACTATCCGTGGGCTTACAGAATGCCTTATCCATCGTCATGGTATTCCACACAGCATTGCTTCGGATCAAGGAACACACTTCACAGCAAATGAAGTGCGGGAATGGGCACATGCTCATGGAATTCTCTGGTCTTACCATGTTCCCCATCATCCAGAAGCTGCTGGATTGATAGAACGGTGGAATGGCCTTTTGAAAATTCAATTACGGTGCCAACTAGGTGGCAAAAACTTGAAAGGCTGGGGTAATGTTCTCCAGGAAGCTGTGTATGCTCTGAATCAGCGTCCGCTGTATGGTGCTGTTTCTCCCATAGCCAGGATCCATGGGTCCAGGAACCAAGGGGTGGAAATGGGTGTGGTGCCACTCACTATTACTCCTAGTGATCCACTAGGAAAATTTTTGCTTCCTGTCCCTGCTACCCTGAGTTCTGCTGGTCTACAGGTTTTAGTTCCAAAACGGGGTGTGCTTTCTCCAGGAGAAACAACAGTGATACCACTGAACTGGAAGTTAAGATTGCCACCTGGCCACTTTGGGCTACTTATGCCTCTGGATCAACACACCAAGAAGGGGATTACATTATTGTCTGGGGTAATTGACCCTGACTATCAGAAGGAAGTAGGACTGCAACTACATAATGGAGGTAAAGAAGAGTTTTCTTGGAATATAGGAGATCCCCTGGGGCGTCTATTAGTACTACCATGCCCTGTGATTAAAATCAATGGAAAACTGCAACAACACAATCCAGGCAGGACCACTAATGGCTCTGAGACTTCAGGAATGAAGGTTTGGGTCACCCCACCAGGCAAAGAACCACGGCCAGCTGAAGTGCTTGCTGAGGAGAAAGGGAACATGGAATGGGTAGTGGAAGAAGGTAGTGATAAATATGAACTTCGACCACGTGATCAGTTACAGAAACGAGGACTGTAATGCTGTTTTGTTTGTGTTATACTATTTAAGTTGTAAGATATCAAGTTTAAGAATGAATGTTGCCCAAGGATTTGCACGCTATTCTGGAGAGATTTAATGTGTTTCCAGTTATATGCAGGACAGTTGAGTATTGTCAAAAAAAAAAAAATGTGCGCTTATTTGTTTTCATTTGGAAATTAAGTATGGTCTAAGGTGATATATATATATATATATATGTGCCAAGTTGACAAGGGATGGACTGTCATGGTTAGGGACAGGTGTCAACTTGGCCAAGTTGTGGTACCTGTTCATCTGATTGGGCAAGTGCTGGCCTGTCTGTTGCAATGAGGACATTTCATAGGATTAGGTCATGATCACGTCAGCTACATCCACAGCTGATTCCATTTGTAATCAGCCAAAGGGGAGTGTCTTCTGCAATTAGTGATGCTAAATCCAATCATGGGAAGCCGTTTAAGGAGGACTCAGAGGAGACAGGTTGCATTCCTGCTTTGGCTGGTGAGCCTCTCCTGTGGAGTTCATCCAGGCCATCCATCGGAGTCATCGGCTACGCAGCCTGCCCTGTGGATTTTGGACTCTGCGTTCCTACGGTCACGTGAGACGCTTTCATAAATTTTATATTTGCAAGTGTTCCCTGTTGGTTCTGTTTCTCTAGAGAACCCTAACTAATACAGGAGGAAACACATGAAACGTTCAGATTAGTCAGGATAAGTCAGGCTGTTGCCACGGTAACAAACTTGCCTGCTCTCCATGGTTCCTTCTCACCCTCTGAGGAACACAAAGTCAGGAGGCCCTCTGTGGTACACTTGGCTTCTCCGGTAATCACCAGTGGGTGGGGGGAGAAAAGGCAGATACCAGGGGGCTTGCCAGCCCCTACACATCCCACCAGGAAGGGACAGGGCCTTCTCATAGTCATGGGCCAGACCTGCTCGCATGGCCCCAGCTGAGCTGCAGGGCGCTCGAAAGGGGGAGTAGATGGGATATTTGGTGGATAGCAAAGCGTGTCTCTGATCTGCAGTTCCTAGTAAATCCTGGATGTCTGGCCCTTTACACTTGGTAGAAGAAAACCAATGAGACGAGACTGCCTACAAATTCATTCATTCTATACTATCATAGATTTCATTTACTTGAATAATCTCTCTGTCACACACACAATGATTTCCTTCCGGTTCCTTTGACTATACCTAAGACAGCAAACCAAGAAGAGATTCTCTGACCATCAGCAAGAAAGCCAGAAAACAGAAAGAAGGAGAGAGGGAGAGAGAGAGAGAGGAAGAAAGAGAGGAGGAAAGAGAGTCCGATTCCAAGGTGATGGCTTAGTGAGGTGTGGAATTTAGTCTGTCCTCCAAAGAAGCTAGTAAATAGCCAGGAACAGCATAGAACAGCTCCCGGGGCCATGTCAGTGACCAGACACACAGCGTACACCAGTCTGGACGAGCTGGACCAGCTGCAACCCCACCCAGAACCGTGAGTTCCCCAAGCTGTGGAAGTGGGCACCCCTCCTCCACAGGCTGGTTCTCGGAGGGGAAAGAGACTTTATTAGCAGCAGGTGGAATTAATAAATTAATTAATTAAATTGTGAAATTAATTAACAAATTCTGACTACTGAAAATAGGCCCCCAACTCAGATAAACCTCAAATAAGTGCTAAAGGTACTAGCAGATTTTGCCCCAGCACAGAGGGGACAGGGCTGACAGAAACAAAAACAAAAACAGAGGGTTTTGGGATCTGACAGCACAAAATAATTGTAAAGGGCTGGATCCTAAAAATGGGGGGTGGCACATAGAACCTGGAGACACATAGAACAATGTACCAACTTAAGCTCTTGATTAACAAATTCGAGGAACACAGGTCTTGCTCTGAAAAGGGTTTTTTTTTTTTTCTTTTTTTCACAATTACAAGGGTTCTCCAGCACCAATTGCCCAAGGCAAGGGCAGAATGAAGCTTGTCTGAGCATCAAAGAGGCTGGTCAGGTGAAAGGAATTAATTCCCTGGAGGCTATACCTTCCTCAGGAGAGGGGTGGGACCCAGCTCAGGTGGAATCCCTCCCTCAAGGAATTCAGACCCCAGAGTCTGGAAAACTGAAGCAATTATAACCAGGCTACAACCTCTCCTCTGTTTCAACCACATCCCAGCAGGGAGGGTCTACTGAAGTTAAAGGTACCACATCGCTTTATGCTGGTGGGACCCACAGGCAGACAAGTGCCACATACTGGGCAGGATAAGAAAAACACAGAGTCCAGAGGCTTCACAGGAAAGTCTGTCAATCTGCTCGGTCTCACCTTCAGGGAAACCTGATGCAGGTGACTCTTTCCTCTTGAGAGGAGGCCAGTCTGATCTGGGAAAATCTGACTGAGGTCTATAATACCGAAGTAGACCCTATTAAGGAGAAAAAAAAAACAAGAACTGAAAAATTCTGATCCATTAAACAAAACCCATGCTAGAGGTCTAGAATAAGCTGAATTGAATGTCAAAGAACGTGTAGAGAACAAAGCCATCCAGCAAGAAAATCCTAGGTAAAAAAAGTGAAAACAATCTCCAGAATAAACTAATTAAGAAAATTATATCTTAGATGCCAGCAAAAAATGATGAGTCATACTAGGAAAATTAAAGATAAGGCCCAGTCAAAGGAACAAACTAACAATTCAAATGAGGTACAGGAGTTGAAACAACTAATTCAGGATGTTTGAACAGACATGGAAAATCTCATCAAAAATCAAAATAAAATGAGTGGAGGGAGGATATAAAGAAGGCAATGGGCAGATGAAAAGAAGAAATGGAAAGTCTGAAAACAACAATCACAGAACTTATGGGAAGGAAAGGCACAGTAGAAGAGTTGAAAAAAAACAATGTAAACCTACAACGTTAAATTTCAAGAGGAATAAAAAAAGATTAGTGACCTAGAGGATGGGACATCTGAAATCTGACAAGCAAAAGAAAACATAGGGAAAAATGGAAAAATATGAGCAGGGACTCAGGAAATTGAATGACAACATGAAGTGCACAGATACACATGTTGTGGGTATCCCAGAAGGAGAAGAGAAGGGAAAAGGAGGAGAAAGACTAATGGAGGGAATATCACTGAAAATTTCCCAACTCTTATGAAAGACTTAAAATTACAGATCCAAGAAGTGCAGCATACACCAAACAGAATAGATCCAAATAGACATACTCTAAGACATTTACTAATCAGAATGTCAGATGTCAAAGAGAAAGAGAGAATTTTGAAAGCATCAAAAGAAAATCAATCCATCACATACAAGGGAAGCCCAATAAAACTATGTGTAGATTTTTTAGCAGAAACCATGGAGGTGAGAAGACTGTGGTATAATATATTTAAGATTCTAAAAGAAAAAAACTGCCAATGAAGAAATTCTATATCCAGCAAAATTGTCCTTCAAAACTCAGGGGAAAATTAAAACATATTCAGACAAAAAAATCACTGGGAGAATTTGTGACCAAGAGACTGGCTCCACAAGAAATGCTAAAGTGAGCACAAGAGGCAGATAGGAAAAGACAGGAGAGAGCGGTATGGAGAAGAGTGTAGAAATGAAGACTATCAGTAAAGGTAAAAAGAGAAAAAAAATTAGATATGACATATAAAATCCAAAGGCAAAATGGTAGAAGAAAGTACTGCCCTTACAGTAAAAACACTACATGTTAATGGATTATATTCCTCAATAAAAAGACATAGACTGGCAGAATGGATTAAAAAAACAGTACCCATCTATATGCTGTCTACAGGAGGTGCATTTTATACCCAAGGACAAACATAGGTTTAAAGTGAAAGGTTGGGGAAAGATAATTTCATGCAAACAACAATCAGAAAAGAGCAGGAGTAGCTATACTAATATCTGACAAATTAGACTTCAAATGTAAAACTATTAAAAGAGATAAAGAAGGACACTGTGTTCAACAAGAAGACATAACAATCATAAATATTTATGCACTGAGCCAGAGTACTCCAAAACTCATGAGGAAAATACTGAAACCACTGAAAAGAGAAATAGACACCTCTACCATAATAGCTGGAGAATTCAATTCCCCACTCTTATCAATGGATAGAACATCTAGACAGAGGATCAATAAAGAAACAGAGAATTTGAATAATATAATAAACAAACTAGAATTAACAGACATTTATAGAACATCACACCCCACAACATCAGGATATACCTTTTTCTCAAGTGCTCATGGATCATTCTCAAGGATAGACCATATACTGGGTCACAAAGCAAGTCTCAATAAATTTAAAACAATTGAAATAATACAAACACTTTCTCAGATCATAAAGGAATGAAATTGGAAATTAATAATAGGCAGAGGGCCAGAAAATTCACAAATATATGGAGCCTCAACAATACACTGTTAAACAACCAGTGGTTCAAGGAAGAAATTACAAAAGAAATCAGTAAATAACTCAAGGCAAATGAAAACGAAAACACAAAATATCAAAATTTATGGGATGAAGCAAAGGCAGTGCTAAGAGGGAAATTTATTTCTTTAAATGCCTTTATACCAAAAAAAGAAGAAAGGGCAAAAATTGAGAAACTAACTGTTCACTTGGAAGAACTGGAGAAAGAACAGCAAACTAACCCCAAAGCAAGGAAAAGGAAAGAAATAACTAAGATTAGAGCAGAAATAAATGAAGTTGAGAACATGAAAACAATTGAGAAAATCAACAAAACCAGAAGTTGGTTCTTTGAGAAAATCAATAAAATTGATGGACCTTTAGCATGGTTTACAAAGAAAGAGAGGATGCAAGTAAATAAAATCAGAAATGGGAGAGGAGACATAACCACTGACCCTGCAGAAATAAAGGAGGTAATGAGAGGATACTATGAACAACTTTATGCTAATAAACAAAACAATGTAGATGAAATGGACAGCTTCCTAGAAAGGCATGAACAACCAACATTGACTCAAGAAGAAATAAATGACCCCAACAAACCAATCACAAGTAAAGAAATTGAATCAGTCATTAAGAAGCTCCCAAAAAAGAAAAGTCTAGGACCAGATGGCTTCACATGCAAATTCTACCAAGCATTCAAGAAAGAATTAGAACTAATCCTGATCAAACTCTTCAAAAAGATTGGAGAAGGAAGGCTACCTAACTCATTCTATGAAGCCAACATCACTCTCATACCAAAGCCAAAGATACTACAAGAAAAGAAAATTACAGACCAATCTCTCTAATCAATATAGATGAAAAAATCCTCAACAAAATTCTTGGAAATCAAATCCAGCAACACATTAAAAGAATTCTGCACCATGACCAAGTGGAATACATTCCAGGTATGCAAGGATGGTTCAACTTAACAAAATCAATTAATGTAATATATAATATCAACAAATCAAAGCAGAAAAGCCACATGATCATCTTGATTGATGCAGAAATGGCATTTGACAAAATTCAACATCCTTTCTTGATGAAAACACTTCAAAGGATAGGAATAGAAAGGAACTTCCTCAACATGATAAAGGGAATATATGAAAAACCCACAGCTAACATCATCCTTAATGGGAAAAGACTGAAAGCTTTCCCCCTAAGATTAGGAACAGGACAAGGATAGCCACTGCCACCACTGTTATTCAACATTGTGTTGGAAGTTCTAGCCAGAGCAATTAGACAAGAAAAAGAAATAAAAGGCATCAAAATTGGAAAGGAAGAAGTAAAACTCTCACTATTTGCAGATAATATGATACTATATGTTGAAAACCCTGAAAAATCCACAGCAAAACTACTAGAGCTAATCAACGAGTACAGCAAAGTGGCAGGTTACAAGGTCAACTCTCAATAGTCTGTAGTGTTTCTACAATACACTAGTAATGAGCAATCTGAGGGTGAAATCAAAAAAATATTCCTTTACAATTGCAACCAAAAGAATAAAATATTTAGGAGTAAATTTAACTAAGGATACAAAAGACCTATACAAAGAAAACTACAAGAAATTGCTAAAATAAATCACAGAAGACATAAATAAATGGAAGGGCATACCATGTTCATGGATTAGAAAACTAAATATAGTTTAGTTGGTAGGCAGACAATGGTGGTGCAGTGGCAGAGTTCTCACCTGCCATGTCAGAGACCCGCCTTCAATTCCTGGTGCTGGCCCATGCCAAAAAATTAAAATGGCAATAACTAAATACAGTTCAGACATCAATTCTACCTAAATTGATTTATACATTCAATGCAATACTAATTAAAATTTTAAAAGCTTACTTTGCAGAAATAGAAAAACTAATAACCAAATTTATCCGGAAGGGCAAGGTGCCCAGAATAGCTAAAAATATGTTGAAAATGAAAAATGAAGTTGGAGGTCTCACATTACCTGACTTTAAGGCATATTTCAAAGGTACAGTGGTCAAAACAGCATAGCACTGGCATAAAGATAGATATACCAACCAATGGAATCAAACAGAGTGTTCAGATATAGACCCTCTCATCTATGGACAATTGATCTTTGGTAAGGCAGTCAAGCCAACTCACCTGGGGCAGAACAGTCCCTTCAATAAATGGTGCTTGGAAAACTGGGTATCCACCTGCCAAAGAATGAAAGACAATCCACATCTCACACTTCATACAAAAATTAGCTCAAAATGGATCAAAGATCTGAACATTAGAGCTAAGACCATAATATTTTTAGAAGAAAATGTAAGGAAATATCTTGTAAAATTTGTAATAGGAGGCAGTTTCCTAAATCTTACACCCAAAGCATGAGCATTGAAGAAAGAAATAGATAAATGGGAACGCCTCAAAATTAAATACTTTTGTGCATCAAAGAACTTTGTCAAGAAGGTAAAGAGGCAGCCTATACATGAAGAGACAATATTTGGAAACGATATATCAGATAAGGGTCTAGTATTCAGAATATATAAAGAGATTATTCAACTCAACAACAAAAAGACAGACAACCCAATTACAAAATGGGCAAAAGACATGAACAGATTCTTCTCAGAAGAGGAAATACAAATGGCCAAAAGGCACATGACAAGATGTTCAACTTCCCTGGCTATTAGGGAAATGAAAATCAAAACCACAATGAGATGTCATCTCATACCCACCAAAATGGCCATTATCAATAAAACAGAAAATGATAAGTGCTGGAGAGGATGTGGAGAAAGAGACACACTTATCCATTGTTGATGGGAATGTCAAATGGTACAACTGCTGTGGAAAGCAGTTTGGTGTTTCCTCAGGAAGCTAAGTATAGAATTGCCATATGATCCAGCAATACCATTGCTAGGTATCTATTCAGAGGACATGAAGGCAAGGACACAAATGGACATTTGCACACCAGTATTTATAGCAGCATTATTTACAACTGCCAAGAGATGGAAACAGCCCAAATGTCCATCAACAGACAAGTGGCTAAACAAGCTGTGGTTTATACATACGATGGAATGTTATGTAACTGTAAGACAGAATAAAATCATGAAGCATGTAACAACATGGATGGACTTTGAGGACATTTTGCTGAGTGAGATTAGCCAGAAACAAAAGGACAAATACTGTGTGGTCTCACTGATATGAACTGACATTAATGAGTGAACTTAGAGAATTTCATTTAAGAACAGAGGTCACAGGAGATAGAAACAGGGTAGATATTGGGTAATTAGAGCTGAAGGGAAACAAATTGTGCAACAGGACTGATTGGAAAAATTCAGAAATGGAGAGCACAATACTACCTAACTGTAATACAATAATGTTAGTACACTGAATGAAGCTGAATGTGAGAAGGATAAAGGGAGGAGGCCTGGGGGCACATACGAAACCCAAAGGAAAGATAGACGATAAAGACTGATATGATATAATCTAGGAATGCCTAGAGTGTACAATGATAGTGACTAAATGTACAAATTAAAAAATGTTTTGCATGAGGAAGAACAAAGGAATGTCACTATTGCAGGGCGTTGAAAATAGATGGTCATTCATATTTTAAAACTTCAACTTATGTGTGAGATAAGCAAGAAATGTTTATTTGATACAAAATTTATATTTTGACTAGTGCATTTCCTAATTTAACCTATATGGACAGTTTAATTGAATACCATAAATACATGGAACCTTGAATAGGGCATGAGATTTTGTAGGTCTGCCCAGGTTAGTATGATGCCCCAATAAATCCCAGAGTGATTTGAACAGTGAATAAAGAAGCACTTGCAAAGTCCTTTTGGGGGAATGGCAAGAAAGAGGGAAAATTCATCTTCCCATTTGGAGAATTCCTGATATTCTTTCAAGCAGTGGGGACAAACAAATCAATAGGCTGAGCCCTCAAACTTGGGGTTTGTTCCTATGAAATTTATCCTCGCAAAGTACAGACCAAGCCTACTTAAAATTAGGCCTAAGAGTCACCCCCAGAGAACTGCTTTTGTTGCTCAGATGTGGCCTCTCTCTCTCTCAGCCAACATGACAAGCAAACTCACTGCCCTCCCCCTCTCTATGTGAGACCTGACTCCCAGGGGTGTGGGCCTTCCTGGCAACATGGCACAGAAATCCTAGAATGAGCTGAGACTCAGCATCAAGGGATTGAGAAAACCTTCTCGACCAAAAGGGGGAAGAGAGAAATGAGACAAAATAAAATGTCAGTGCCTGAGAGACTTCAGAGTTGAGAGGTTATCCTGGAGGTTATTCTTACACATTATATAGATAACCTCTTTTCAGTTTGTAGTGTATTTGAGTGGCTAAAAGGAAGTGCCTGAAACTGCAGAGATGTTCACCAGTAGCCTGTTTCTTGAAGATGATCGTATAACAATATAACGATTACAACGTTACTGTGTGATTGTGAAAACCTTGTGTCTGATATTTCCTTTATCTAGGGTATGGACAGATAAATAAAAAATAAGAATAAAAAGATAAACAAATAATAGAAGGAACAAAGGTTAAAATATACTGGGTAGATGCAAATACTAGTGGACCATGAGAGGGAGGGGTAAGGGGTATGGAATATATGAGTTTTTTTCTTTTTTCTTCTTATTTCTTTTTCTGGAGAGATGCAAATGTTCTAAAAAATGATCATGGTGATGAATATACAACTATGTGATGATATTGTGAGCCATTGATTGTACACCATGTATGGAATGTTTGTATATTAAGAACATTTGTGTTTGTATGTTATTTTGTCAATAAAAATATTTAAAAAAAAGAAAGAAAGAGGGAAGGAGGGAGGAGAGAGGAAGAGAGAGAAAGAAGGAGGGACAAGGGGGAGGGGGAGGGGAGAGAGGGAGGGTGGTTGGTGTGCAACCAACCAGCAGACCCAGTACAATACAGCAAAACCCCATACGTCTCTTTGATGAAGGGAAACCTACACTTTTTATTTTCACAAATTAGTAACCATATTGCCCGTGGGAAATGGCCCCGGCTGACCACTGAGTGAACAACACGTTTCAGTTTTGTTCCGAACGCTCCGGAAAGGCCTGCCAACGCGCCCGCCGCCGCGTGTTGTGATGAGACGACAGCAGTGGCAGGCAGGGCGTTATCTCCCTGAAACACGTGTCGTGGGGATTCACTAACTCATTCAACAGGTGCTCGCTGAGCTCTTTGTCTCCGACGGAGGCTGTTCAAGACCCTGGGCCACAGGAGTGGACAACCCAAACGTGGTCGCTGCTCTTGCCGCGAAGGACAATAAGGACGCCAACCGGTGGCTGCACAGGGGAAGGGGAGCAGAGCCGTCACCAAGGAGCCAGGTGGGCGAGCGGCGCGGGTCCCGGACAGGTGGGGACGGCAGTGGCGCCCTGCAGCTGGCTTGTCCCTGGGAGGCCCTTTGGGAGAGGGAAGGGCCGGGGAGGCGGCCGGCCACATGGGAGCTCAGAGCCCAGGTCCTCCTCCCTCCCCCGCGGCCGCTCAGGAAGGCGCTGCACCCGGGGCCCTGCCCACTCCCCGGACCATCTCGGGCGGCATCCGGAGGAGCCTGGCAGCGCCCACGTGGGTCAGCCTCAGCGCCCAGCCCGAGTGGCTCCTCGGAACCCACCTTTGGTCAGCCTCTCGGGTCCGGAGTGCCCCAGGCTGTGGTTCTGAGACGGCTCGGCCAGGCCAGGCGGGAGGGACGGTGTCAAGGCCAGTAGGCGGCTGGGCCCGAGCCCCCGACCCACGCGTGGGACACCACTCCCGGGCTTCTGTCCGGCGGGCTGCCTGTCCCTCCTCACCTCCTGCCATTGCCTCCACGGCTGCTGCCTCTTTCCCGTCGCCTCCTGGGCATGCGCCATGCCGCACCCCACCCCCGGAGAGCTCCTAAAGCTCCAAGGAGGGGGCCTGGCCCAGCAGGGGGTCGCCACGCTCCAGTGTGAAATGCAGACTCAAGCAAAGGCCTGGAACCGAAGGACAGAAAGGCCACCGAGCGTCAGGACGCGGTCTTGGAAGAGGCAAGGAGAGAGAAGGGGAGCTGGGAGGACATCCCAGCCCGACCTGCACAGGAGGCCCCACCTGGGGCAGGTTCCCAGCGAGTACACCTGGGCCGACTCACCTGGAGACGGTCACCAGCAGGCCATGGCTTCCTTGAGACATGCCGGCCCCTCTCACACCACAGAGCTGGAAGCAGGACTGAATGGCCACCTTCCCAGGCTGCCCTGCTCCTCCAAGGTGCCAGGCAGGCTGCCACCCCTCTCCCAACACACTGGGCAGCACAGGGCCTTCACTCAAGTAGTGGTAATGCAACGGCAGCTAAAGCACCCACAAACTCAATCCACACGGGTCAAGTCCCGGTTGACCCTGAGTGGATTTCGGGGCCAAGTCTGGGCCTGGCACCCCTGGCCAGGTACACTGACCTGCCCCTGGAGCTGTGTGACGCCTGGACATTGGCATCCTCAGGGGCTTTTGTCACGGGCTCACCTGGCTCCCTCGTGCCCACAGCAAAGACAGGGCACGTCCACCCTTCCGCATGCTCTGATGCTTACCTGGTGCATCCAAACCTGGCCCATCGCCGGAGATGCCTGGAGGGTGTGGAGGGCAGAGGGCGCCCTGCTGCGTGGGCTCTGCCCCCAGGGACCCCGGGACCCTGAGGCTTCCCCTGTGAGGATCCGCAGGGTACAGCCTGTGGGTGGGGGCTGCCTCGTCGGGGGAGCAGTCCACCAACACGCCGGTCCCAGCTGGAACTGGACACCACACAGGACAGCAGAGGAGGCAGAAGTCTGGGGGTTAGAAGCGCACGTCCCCTCAGCTGCTGAAGGGAAGGGCACGCGCCCGCTGGCCACCAGCTCCACGGCATTCACGCAGCCCAGACTCAGACATCTCCAGACAAGGCACCGCCCCCTCCAGGGAGGCCTCCCAGCTGCTGCTCATTTCTAATGCTGTCAATTAGACGCCCCAAGGACACAAACTACAAGGGGATTATTCCGAAGACCTGCTGAGCCCGACCTTTGAAGAAAGGCTTTCCCAGTGCTGGACAACCTCCGACTAGCTCCGTGGGATTTTGACTCCTGGGCTGCTGTTTAAAACCCCCTAGGTTCTTGTGGTCAGCCAGCTTCCTAGTGAACATGGCCACACGTTGGAGGGGACAGGGCTGAAGCGCATGTTGGAGCAGCCATCCGAGGACAGCGGGAGGCATTTGGTCCTGGATCCACCAGCATCACGCCTCCAACACGGGCCCCCAAGCTCACCCTCCACACAGAAGTGCCTGGGCGCCGGAGACCCCTGAGACCTTCATTCGCTGAGTTTCACTGCAAAAAACATGTGCAAAAGGCCTGAGGTGTCCCCAAAGGCCTGTGCTCTAACAGCCACAGCCCATTGAATAGGTGCTTTTCACCCAGTGACAGGTGGTAGCTGCGAGGACTCAGCCCCCCAGGCACCCAGAGCTGTGTCTCCCCATCGCAGGACTTCAAAGTCCCAGACTTAGGAGGAAATAGGTAGCTGCAGTGTCACTCTCTGCACGCCCGCACACGCACACACACAAACACACAGACACTGTCCTAACTTGCCCCTAGCTGAATTGGTGAATTTGCTACCTTTATTTTAGGAGGCTTATTATGTTTCTTTCTCTGATCACTTGAAGTTTGGTAAATGATACAGTACAATTTATTATTTATACAGTGTCCTTCATACAGAGTATTGCAAAACGTTTGCAGTAAGAAGAGAGACCAGCAGAAAGCTCTGCCGAGTTGGCCCGTTCTCTCTGGCAGACAAATGGGGGGAAGGGAGGCAACGATGGACCCGGGAGGCAGGGCTCTTTCCCTGCACCCCATTTCCATCTGAGCCCTCCTGTCCGTCAACCCACCCGAGACACAGCTGTCGGAGCTCATGGGATCGGAGAATGGACGGACGGTCACCTCGGAGGACGCAGGGCCTTTGGTATTTGGCCAAGCGTTGCTTGACTACAATATACTCCACTCAGACTGCATCCGGGGGCACACATGGACAGAAACATGACGTCCAGGCTGCACTAGCACCGCTCACCGCTGGGGGCCTTCGGTTTTGCGGCTGCTGTGCTGCTGATTCTTAGAGGCAGCCCAGATTAATTTTACTGCAGTTGAAAATCATGCAAATATAGTTTCAGAGGAGGCATTTAATTCTTTATGGCCCTTTGCACACAACACAAATAGCACCTCCAGTGCTCAGCCCCGCCAAGTGCTCTCAGCGCTCTCCCACCATACAGTACATCACGATGTTAATTTTCCACATTACTTTATTCCTTCTCCAGACCACATTTTACAGCAGAGAAAACAAACTGCTTGTAATTACACTGCATGCCAGGACAAATTAAGTAAACACGCATTTTTAATGCTTTGGGCTGTAAGGTACAAAACAAAGGACTTCGGTTAAGGTCAATATTAGAGTTATGCAATCGCCCAGGGATACAAAAGACAAACCTTTTGATTGAATGTGGGTAAAATGGAAATGGTTCCATTTAGTGCAGTGGGACTAGAGTCTCAAAAAGTAATATACTGTCAATGAGGCCAGGACATTTTTCCCATGCTATATTCCTTTTCTTGGAGATTAATGCTAATGCCGATAATAAAAAATAATAACAAACCAACAGAAAAATCCATGGTGTCATTAGCAGGGAGATAAGTCAACTGAAAGTAAACCTGCTGTCTCCTGCACCTGCTTCGTGAACTTACTTCTCAACAACAATGTACAGTCAATAGACCCTACAGATCTTAGCAGTTCTAGGTTTCTTAATTCTCAACCGCAAGGTTTGAGTTGACAATCACGCGAAACATTCAGAATTGAGCAAATGTAGACTCTTGAGAGAGGATCCAGGGAGCCACTGCAATAAAAACGGGCATTGGGAGGGGTCCAGCAAGGCTCCCTGAGACCAGCACTAAGTGCTTCTCCTCCCACAGGACCCTGGCAGCACTGAGAGAGGGTCGGCATTGCAGGGGCAGTATGGAGGGAACCCCACGGACGCGCTCAGATCTTTGCCAACACAGGTGCTTCCACTTTTCTCCTAGAAAGCAGAAATGATGCTTGACTGCACCTACTTTCTGAGCTCCCTGAATATACTCAGCCAGTGTGTGCATGCGTACCACGCCTGCGGCACCCAACCGGTGTGTGCATGTGTTGCCTGCAGCACCCAGCTGGTGTGTGCATGCATACCACACCTGTGGGACCCAGCCGGTGTGTGCATGTGCACCATGCCTGAGGTACTCAGTCAGTGTGTGCATGTGCACCACGCCTGCAGCACTCAGCCGGTGTGGGCGTGCATACCCCGCCTGCAGCACCCAGCTGGTGTTTGCGTATGTCACCTGTGGCACCCAGCTGGTGTGTTCATGTGTTGCCTGCAGCATTCAGCCAGTGTGTGTGTGCACTGTGCCTGCAGCATTCAGCCAGTGTGTGCACGTGTCACCTGCCGCACTCAGCCAGTGCATGTGCCACCTGCGGCACTCAGCCGGTGTGTGCGTGTGCACTGCGCCTGTGGCACTCAGCCGGTGTGTGTGTGTGTCACCTGCAGTACTCACCCAGTGTGTGTGTGTCCACTGCGCCTGTGGCACTCAGCCAGTGTGTGTGTGTCACCTGCAGTACTCAGCTTGTGTGTGTGTGTGCACCGCACCTACGGCACTCAGCCAGTGTTTGCGTGTGTCACCTGCAGCACTCAGCTGGTGTGTGTGTGCCACCTGCAGCACTAAGCCAGTGTGTGTGTATGTGTGTGCATCGCACCTACGGCACTCAGCCAATGTGTGCGTGTGTCACCTGCAGCACTCAGCCAGTGTGCGCATGTGTCACCTGCGGTACTCAGCCGGTGTGTGCGTGTGCACTGCACCTGCAGCACTCAGCCAGTGTGAGCGTGTGTCGCCTGCAGCACTTAGCCAGTGTGTCCGTGCGTACCACACCTGCGGGACCCAGCCAGTGTGTGTGTGTGCACCGCACCTGCAGCCTTCCCTGCAGAGGCACCGCCTCCTGAACTTGGATGAACCCCACTTTTGAGACAGAAGGAGCAAAATCCCAGAGGGGTGGGGCCGAGGGCTACCCTCTGAGGTCCAGCCTGACCCTCCCACCCTCCCTCTTAACAGGACACCAGGAAAAGCCTGCAAAGAGCCCCGCTTTCCATGTAATTCCTCTATACACATCCAGGACCTGCAGTTTCCCTCTATTTCTCATACCATGAGGGAGAGAGATTTTAAGTACCTTTATTTTATAATCACCTTTAAATTCAGCAGAACACCCAAAGTGTTTCTCAGCTAATTTCCTAATGCCAGGATTTGCAGGTATTTTGTAATCCCATAATTGGCAACTAACTGTGTTTTTGCAAACCAACAGCCCTACTGCCTCTCTCCCAGCAGTTACCAGATGGGTGGCCTGGCCCTAGCTGGGCTGCCCCTGTATTTGGTTTCCCACAGCAAAGATTGAGGTGTCTGCCCTTCAGTAATGAGCACAAAGCTGGGCATGAGTGCGATGAGCCAGTGCTATTACCAGTTTATTGTTAACCATTTAAATAAGGCTCTTTCTCTTACTTGAATAGGGACCGAGATTTTAATCCCATTTTTTCCTAGAGAAAAATGCACATGCACACACCAGCTGGGTCCCACAGGTGTGGTATGCATGCACACACCAGCTGGGTGCTGCAGGCAACACATGCACACACCGGTTGGGTGCCGCAGGCGTGGTACGCATGCACACACTGGCTGAGTATATTCAGGGAGCTCAGAAAGTAGGTGCAGTCAAGCATCATTTCTGCTTTCTAGGAGAAAAGTGGAAGCACCTGTGTTGGCAAAGATCTGAGCGCGTCCGTGGGGTTCCCTCCATACTGCCCCTGCAATGCCGACCCTCTCTCAGTGCTGCCAGGGCAATAAAGACCTAAAATAAAAAATTCAAAAATCTCTTCATTGCTATCTCTCAAATCTGCAAACTCCAACAGGAAAACTAAAGAACAAGGTTTTGGGAATTTTCCCGTGGTAAGAGCTCAGTATTGCACCAGGATTTGAAGATGTCTTACTCAACTGAAAATTCTCTCATCATCCCCACCATTTTTGCATCATGAGAATGTGATGGTGAAAAAGTGATCGTTCAGGGAAGGTAAACCCCCTTCAAGCAGCTCCAGTCAGTGACCCAGAGGGCATAAATCGACTTCCCTCGGAGGGGCTTACACTGCTCTACAAAAGGGGCTGGGCAGCTCCGTGGTGCCGGCACAGAATACCACGCCAGCACCCATACAGGTAAACACACCGGCACCCACGCCAGCACCCACTCCAACAACCACACGGCATCCACTCTGGCAACCACGCGGCACCTGTTCCGGCACCCACTCCAGCAACCACACGACACCCACTCTGGCACCCACCCTGGCACCCACTCCAGCACCCACTCCAGCACCCACTCTGGCAACCACACGGCACCCACTCTGGCACCCACTCCGGCAACCACACGACACCTACTCCAGCACCCACTCCAGCACCCGCTCCGGCACCCACTCCAGCAACCACACGACACCCACTCTGGCACCCACCCTGGCACCCACTCCAGCACCCACTCCAGCACCCACTCTGGCAACCACACGGCACCCACTCTGGCACCCACTCCGGCAACCACACGACACCTACTCCAGCACCCACTCCAGCACCCGCTCCGGCACCCACTCCAGCAACCACACGACACCCACTCTGGCACCCACCCTGGCACCCACTCCAGCACCCACTCCAGCACCCACTCTGGCAACCACACGGCACCCACTCTGGCACCCACTCCGGCAACCACACGACACCTACTCCAGCACCCACTCCAGCACCCACTTCGGCACCCACTCGGGCAACCAAGCGGCACCCTCTCCGGCAACCACACGACACCCACTCTAGCACCCACTCCGGCAACCACATGACACCCACTCCAGCACCCACTCCGGCACCCACTCCGGCACCCACTCGGGCAACCAAGCGGCACCCACTCTGGCACCCACCCCGGCACCCACCCCGGCACCCACTCCAGCACCCACTCCAGCACCCACTCTGGCAACCACACAGCACCCACTCTGGCAACCACACGACACCCACTCTAGCACCCACTCCGGCAACCACACGACACCCACTCTAGCACCCACTCCGGTACCCACTCTGGCACGCAGGTACCCAAGCCAGCACCTGCAAGTTCTGGGCCCACCCCACGCCCCCAGCATCTGAAATGCAACACACCCTCCCAGCTCTGTCACCGGCCCCCGCACCTGTGGGGCTTGTGTTGTCATTTATAAGGTGCCTCCTTTCTCAGCAGCTTGTCAGCAGACTTCAGTCCCTTAAACTCTCGCTCTGAGACACAATTCTCTCGTTAATAAACAGGAGCATAGAGCCTGATGCTCTACAGCTCATTCAAGCCAACCCAAGAGCACACACATACACACACGTACATGCACGCATGCACATCTGCACACTCAGGCATGTGTACACACATATAAGCACAGACACATGTGTACACATGCACACGGGCACACATGTTCACACGCACAAACGCACGTGCACACCCACCAGAAATGAGTCTGACATTTCTGAGCATGGTCCTGAGAGGTTGTGCTTGTGTAAGGATGATTTAGGTACAATCTCAATGTTAAACAGTGACAGAAGCGCTCCAGACAGTTCTACCTCAAACTTATGTCTACTTTTTATTACTCCACAGAACCGGCTGGGAAATCAAGGGGTATGCTAGCACGTGCACACATGTACACATGTACAAAACACGTGCACACCCACCCGTGCTGCACCAGCACTTCAGGGCCCTTGCGTCGACTTTGCGGCAGATACCTGTGGGAAGGAATCAGGAAAGGCCGGAGTGCTGAGTGCGTGAGTGGGCCGCGGGGACCCCGCAGGGCTGGACGAGGAGGTCCCCCCAGTTCTGCCACCCACACCGACGTCATCGCAGCCTGTCCTCGGATTCGCGGGAGATAAAGAATCACTGAGGTCTGAAGTCACTCTTGGTTTGCTCACTTAAAAAGTTATCCTGAAAAAAAAAAGTTATCCTGGCATTGACAAAAATTATTTAACTCTAGCGTTGTTTCAGAAATTCACTAATAAAAGAACTTCCCAAAAATTCGCAGTAAAGGAACATGGTCTGACAGCGGCGTCTGCCGTGGGAGGGACCTGGGGCCGCTGACCTCACCGGGGGAGCTGCAGGGCCCCACGCCAGCCCCCTCGTAAACCTAGCAAGGAGGCAAAAATAAGAGATTCTTGGACATGGGACAATAGGCTCAAAAGATCACTGACACAGTAGGACAAAATTCTAGACTGAATTCAAGGAGGCAACTCTGATCAAAGTCCATCACCAAGAAAAAGAAAAGGGTTACGGATGCCGGCTCCCCCCATTCGGAGAAACAGACGCAATTAATCTCACGAGGAAAACGGTAGGCGCCCAGGCCGGCTCTGACCCCTGGGCTGTGTCCGCTGTCCGGGCCGCAGCGGCGGCAAAACAGGGGCAGGAAGGGCGACCGCGTCGCCAGGTGTCCTGCCCCCCCCTGGGCCCTCCAGAGCAGCTGTGGGCGACGCTGTCCCTCCTCGCGGCCACACAGACGACCCTGCCTTCTCCCACGGCCACCCCCGGCACCTCACGCTTCTCCGTGACCCCCAGCCCAGCCCTCAACCCTGACCAGCTCAGCCCTTCCACTCCGGGGACCCGCGGCCCCAGCACGGGGGCAGCTCGTCCCCGGCCCCACGTGCCAGCTGGGTGACCCCTGCCCTGGGCGGCAGCCTTCGCGCCCCGCTCCCCTTTGGACACGCAGCGCCGCGCCAGCAGGGCTCCGGCCCCAGGACCAGGCGCCGTGGCGCGCCCCTACACGTGTGCGAGGTAGGCCAGCGCAGCTCAGCCGGCCACGGGCTCCACGGACGGGGCGAGTCCTCTGTGTTTTCAGCCTGACGCGTCCGTAAACCTGCAGCTGTGTGGTTTAAAACCTCAAAATCTGATACCGTAAACAAATATTTACATTAAGATCTTGAACTAAAGATACTTACTACATACCTTCTGAAATGTGCATCTGCTATTTTAAAAAGGAAAAGAAAACTTTTATTACTTACAAAAGAAAAAGAAGTAGGCTCACTGAGCAAATATGAAATTTGAGTAAGTCGTTCACCTGTGATTTACCCGCATCCTCCCGGAAGGTCAAGTGCACGGTGTGTAGCACATGCACAAGCAGTGCAATGGCCCAGGAAGCTCCCCCACGTGCACGGAGGGGCCCCTGCCAGGAGCACAGGAGGGGCCCAGGGGAGAGAGACATGGGGGACCTGAAGACAGAAACGTGGGGGCCAGAAGACAGAGGCCTCATGCAGTGGCCTCTGACGTGCTCCCTCTACCCCTGGTCTCGTGTCTTGTTCTCCCCGCATTTTGATTAAACACTGGTTTGGTCCATCGATGGGTGTCGAGCGCAGGCTAGAAGCGCCCTTGCTGCGAGAGCAAGGAGGAAGGTGCGGCTGGGGTGAGCCGCGCTGGCCTCTGGGTGGGCAGGTGCAAAGGGCCCCGGCTGTGTCCCTGAGGCTCCCCAAGTGTCCCCAGCTGCCGGCGCCCCGTCTGTGTTGGGCCACTGCGGAGGGCATCCTGCCCCTGGGTTGTCACAGCACACACTGCCCTTACCTGCCGGACAGAATAAACGTGGTTTCCAAGTTCACCTCCAAAAAGGTGGCGTGCCCAGCCCCACCTGAATGAGAAACGACAAAGGGGCCCACCCTCGCCTGGGTGTGCAGCAAGGCTGCGCCCCTCCAGGCCTCAGTTTTCCCACCAGCCACGGCGGGCTGACATTACTCGCATAAACACCTGCCTAGTAGTTGTGCCGACGACCCAAATGGGTGACAAACGCCAGGGGCTGGCACGGCGCCGCAGAGGTGAGCGGCTGCTGGTGTAGCCGACAGCAGCTCCACATCGAGCTGAAGGCTGTGAGTGCCGTGGGCCAACAGAGGGGAGCGCCATTCCTGGACGCCGGACCCCGCTCTCCGCTGTGGCCCAGTGGCTACTCCCGTGACGGCCGCTGCAAGGGACCCTTCTCCACGCGGACAGCTATTCGTGGTTTCAAATGCCTGATAAGGGGCATCCTTACGTGACGTCTGGATTCCCACCACTGCAAAGTGAGGCTCAGCCCCAAATCCAAGGGCATCGTTTAAAAATCGATGTCTCACTTCATCAGCCTTTGGAAAGCGAAGAAGTTTTCAAAGTCAAAGTACACTGTGGCGCAAATGTTAGCAACAGAATACATCTGCAGAAACTGCTCGGTGCACGCTCAACCATCGATTTGTGCAGCCCACTGCTTGTTCATACCATATAGTAGATCTAAATAATAAATATCACCAGGGGTCATATTTCAACGTCATTGATCCACCATCTTGGAAATGCAAAAAGCACTACATTTAAAAACCCAGAGCCTTTGGCCTTAAGATGGTATCAGTGACATGAAATTAAAAGTTTAAATTGTAGCACTTGCTTTGCAGTTGCGGTATTCCTAACTGTCTGAGCAGGCATGCCCTGTTTTTAAAAATTCAAAGATTCCCGAGGGCTTGTAAAACCCCAGGGGAGAGGATCCCCGCCTGGGTGAACACCTACCCCGTGTGGGGAGGGGCTGTGCCCCCACCTGAGTGTCGACGCCCCTCTCTTACCACTGATTTAGGAGGTTCTCAGTAGACGCCTCGCTTCCATCCATCCGCAGTGCCGTTCCCACTGCGAGCTATCACCGCCCAAGGACCTCTAAAAGACAAGGAATTCAATTTTTAAAAATCTAGTTAACATATCAAAGAGCAGTAAATGTGCAAATTGCTGTCCTAGGCTTCCTTTATTGCTTTTCCATTTCAGGATGTCCTGCCTGTCGCCACCCCGCCATCCCAGCCACTCACCAGGAAGGAAAGCAAACGTGCCTCAGATGTTTACCTTCAGTAAAAGCCACTTCAAAGTGTGCTTGTGGGACGCTCCCCGCCCAGCACACCCTTAAAATCTACTGTGGGACTGAGGGGCCTCCCCAGATTTAACGCACCAGCAGCACAGCGCCTGTTCGCAGCCCCAGCTCAGGGTGGCCTGGCGGGCAAGGCTGGACAGCTGGACAAGGTGTCGGCGGCAGTCCAGCCCTTCTTTCTATTCCTCCCCCCAGGCTCCTGTCCCGACAGCCCCCTTCATGTTTCCGCTGAGGCATTCCACAGCCCTGACTTCATCTTTCTGGAGAAGATGATTCCTATAAAGATTACTTGGCTCTCCTTTGAATATCAAGTTGCCCAAACAGCTTTGATGAGCATCCCTAATTAAGTATAGAATGTAAATACATTCAAATGTTACCTCCCGGAACACATTAGGGAATCACCAGGCCAGATGAACCGGCAGCTCGGGGGCAGCCAGAAGGGGCAGACCCACCCCCAGAGGAACAGATTTAAACAGTAACTGGTGCTCAGCTCTCCTCACTCTGCCCACTTCCTGGGGCCTGGAGGGGACGCGCTTTCAGGGTGATTCTGGGGGGGTAACACGGACATGGTGGCGTTTCTCCCTAACATCCTTCTGCATCGCCGATAAAGAGACCGAGGTTCAGAGATGCTAAGAATCTAGCCAGGCCACTCAGCAGAACGCCGCTTCAGCCAACTTCTGAGCTCCGAATCACGTGCTCTCTCCCTCCCCTCTCGTGTCTCTCTCGGTGCATGGCAATTTGGGAAGTGATGCCAAGTCTGAAAAGTTTAGAAGACAATTTCATTTCATATGTTTCTTGTCTCTGAAAGGACAGTGCCCCCAAAATGTTTCTGCACAGCCATAGTAGCACATCTCCACAACAGGAAAGAAAACGTTTCTAATGGAGTGGGTCACTTTAAAAGTCACATTGTTTCCTGCAGTGACAGCACACAGCTGTAACAATGCAGAAGGACTGGTGGAGAAGGGAGACGCCTTCCACTTTCAATAGCTGCCGAGAGCGCTGCAGGACAGGTCAGCTGAAGGGCAGGGTCTCAGGAAGAAGCCAAAAGCGGCATCGGTCTGGACGCTCCCACCAAGGGGAGGACAGGAAGAGCAGGTGGGGGCCGCAGATGCAGGCAGACCCGGGGAGGGGTCCCCTCGGCCACTCGCCTTCAGGGATGGCAGAACACCTCGTCCGAGGTCTAAGTTCTTACTCTCACCACGTGGGAGGGAAAACTCCACGTGCCCTGGAGAACCGAGGCTTCCCCCAAACCTCCCTGAAGACATGTGGCCACCCCGAACCCCCAGGTCTCTCTGCCCTGCGCGCTGCTGTGGCCGGGCCACCCTCCCCCGCCTCTGCAGCACTGAAGCCACTTGGCAGGCACCCGTCTAAGGGCTCCCACGTATCAGCTCCTCCAGGCCTCACAGTCACACCCGACGGACACACTATCATGGTCCCCATTTCACACATGGGAAACTGAGGCACGGGCAGGCCAAAGAGCTAGCTCTAGAGTCGCTCCCTCTAATGGCCAGGACCTGATCACGGAGATGCTAGCGGCAGGGGGGCCGCACCTCTTGGGGCGACGGCCACGAGCAGAAGCCCCACGAGAGGGCCACGCGCTGCCCGGCTCCCAGCGTCAGTGCCCACAGGCCCTTTCAGAGACCAAACATTGTCCGTTTGCCTCTAAACCGAGCCGGAGAGCTTCTAGGGCTGCCTGTGAGACGGACCCTGTCGGCCTCCTCTCTTTGCTCTGACTTTGGTCTTTTTGTCCCATGCTGCACGTCTTCCACTCCGAGACTGACTTTGTACCTCAATCTCACGTTTTGTGCCCCCGAAGTCAGCCTGCTGTCCTGGCGCTGGCCACATCTCCGAGAAGGGCCCCCCGTCTCTGCCTGGGGCTGGGGTCCTAGCCCCCCAGTGCGGACCCCACCACTCGCGCAGTCTGGCCTCTTGACACGCCATTCATTCCCCTGCTCAGCACACTCACCCTGAGCACACTGGGCACCAACAGGCAATGGCGAGCAAGACGTGCAAT
This sequence comes from Tamandua tetradactyla, assembly GCF_023851605.1. Taxonomy (NCBI): domain Eukaryota; kingdom Metazoa; phylum Chordata; class Mammalia; order Pilosa; family Myrmecophagidae; genus Tamandua; species Tamandua tetradactyla. The sequence continues at coordinate 3,845,581 of NC_135344.1, read as the reverse complement.
TCATTTCACACGCCACTGCACCAAAACCACAGAGGCAAGCGTGTTCCCCTTGATTATATCACGCTCTCAAGGGTGTGAAAACAGAAAAGAGGGGTTGACTCTCCACCTCTATGTATATTATAGACAACTTTTAAAAGTAGTTCCATTACATTGCATCTGACTGATATACTCCTTAAGGAAAGAGATGTGGTAGGATTTCATAGCTGGACTAGAATTAAGGTTCTACTATAATCACCACTTGAAGAGTTATTGTATCAATTACATATATATTTAATCCTGTTATTCAGTGGAGAGTAGTTGCTTTTCTTTAAGGGAAAAGCTTTTAGGAGGAAAGTATATGATAAATGCAGTCTTCTATTTCTCCCTAAATAGACTTTAAGACGATAAAATTATACATATCCTGAAGATTTATCACAGCAGTAGTATTACCAAGGATTAAATAACAATTGCAAGCTCAGTAAAGGTTTATATGAATGCTGACATGTACATAGAGTCATATGTGTTGGTCTCTACGCTCCATAACAGATTCATTTTGCAGTCCCAAATGATTAGACAAGGTTAATAAATAAACCATAACTTCCACGATTTAAAGTCCTTGGAAAAGATAGAGTTTTCCATGGTCTAAAGACAGACAGCCAATGAGCACAAGATGCTTGGCAAGAAGTAGGCTAATCCATATTCGTGCACTCTGCGCAATTATTTATTAGATACATTTGTTGAAAACGAAAGTTGTGTTGTAATAATTGAATGTCAAAGTATTTGTCAGAAAGATCAGCTTTTAATTGAATCTCAAATTTAATTAAAAAGACAGAAAAATACTTATCACACTCTTAATGAAATAAGGAAAGTTCTGTGCATTCAGCTGAGAAGAAATCAGCATTTAAAGAATCTTTAGGAAAATGCAGCTACCCATGCCTGAAGGCTCCTTAACTGCTAGTTCTAGATTTTACAATTAAAGGGAGAAAATTCTTTGACAAATGGTCACTCTGAAAGTTTGTGTGCTTCAGGTCAGAAGTCAGATAAGATGGAGCTGAGGTGACTCCAGCTGCCATGTGAGGGCTGCGTGGTACTTCCTGCTAGGTCTGGGACTGGGCCTCTGTTTTCAACAACCTGCTTTGACAGATGGGCCCTCGAGGGTTGTCTACACCAGCACAAGACTGCTCACAGCAGACCTAACAGCACACTTGCAATTCCAAGCCACTTCCCGAGAAGCTGCCATCCAAGGCCTCTATTCACAGAAACCCACGCTGTTATCTCGATACTCTCTCCACTTCTTTTTTGTGCTTATTGTTCAGTATCATGCATCCATTGCTGTCTTGAGTGGAAGACAGTGGGTGTGCTAAGGTAGCTAGGCAGAGACAACGCGGGAAGCTTCCAGCCCCATGGTCCAGCAGGGTCAGCTTGCTGGGGGCTGTGGGAAAGTGGCAGAGTGGGAATCCCTAGGTATCAGTCCCTCCACCTAAACAACCATGGAACTTGCAGGAACTGTCTGAACTGACTGTTTTGAAATTGGAATCTAGTGGAAACCTGTGCTGCATCCAGGGAAGAGCTGGAGGAGGAGGTTGGTAAACTTCTGTAACTATGAACAAATCTCACCCTCCATGCAGTGGGTACCATCCCCAATCCCCACCACAGGGCAGACAGCAGCGGGGACTGCCGCCCAGGTCAGGGTGAGCCACAAGGACTTGGTCCTCGAAAACATGGGGGTGTGATCTGATCTCTGGTCACAGCATTTGATTAGCTACTTCAGACCCTGGGGACCAGCTCTGAGGGCAAATATTGTCCCCATGACCCTCAGGCAAAAGCAGCAGAAGAGTCATGAGAGGCAGCACCTCTATTTTCTCTTTTTATTCCCCACTTGGCAGCAAAAACAGTTTGAAAAGTTACAGATCGATAGCTCCAGCCATCAATAACAACAACAAATACCTAGCTATCCCAGAGAAGTGGGAGAACTAGGTTTCCAGAGTTGTAACATCATAATATCAGAATGTCCACTTATCAACAAAAAATTCTTAAACACTCAAAGACCCCGGAAAGTGTGACCTATTCACTGGGGAACTATCCCTGAGCAAGCTCATACATTAGGACAATCAAAGACTTTAAATCAACTTCTTTAGCCTATTAAACATAGCTTATTAAACATAGCCTATTAAACATAGCCTATTAAACATAGGCTAAAGAAATCCATATACAAAGAACTAAAGGAAATAAGGAAAATGTTTGAACAAAATAAAGAGATGGAAATTATAACAAGGAACCAAACAAAAACTTCAGAGCTGAAGTACAGTAATTGAAATGAAAAAAATCGTTAGATGGATTCAACAGAAGATTTGAATAGACAGAAGGAAGGATCTGCAAACCTGAAAAGAAGACAATAGAAACTATCCAGTGTGAGGAGCAGAAAGAAAAATATAATAAAGAAAAATGAACAGAGCCTGGGGGACATGTGGGGTACCATCAGGCATACCAACACATGCATCACTGGATTCCCAAAAAAGACAGAAGAGGGAGAAAGAGTATTGAAAGAAATAATGACTGAAAACTTCCCAAATCTGATGAAAAACATAAATATACGCATTAAAGAAGCTCAAGGAACTCTATGCAGGATAGACTCTAAAAGACCTAAACTAAAAAACATTATAGCAAAATTGTCAAAATCCAAAGATGGAGGATTTTGCAAGCAGCAAGAGAGATATGACTTCAGGGGATCCCCCAGTAAGAGTAACAGCAGATTTCTTATCTGAGACCATGCAGGCTAGATGGCACTGGTATATTTAAAATCCTTAAAGAAAAACTGCCAGCCAATAATTCTATATCCAGCAAAATTATTTTTCAAAATTGAAAGGAGAAATTAAGGCATTTATAGACAAACAAAAGCTGGAAGAGTTCATTACCTGAAGACCTACCCTACAAGAAATGCTAAAGGAAGTCCCTCAGGCAGAAATGAAAGGACACTGGACAGTAATCTGAGGCCATAAGAGAAATGGTAGCTGTGACGGTTAGGTGAGGGCAGCTGCTTGGCCAGGTTTTGGTGCCTAGTTGTGTGGTCAAGCAAGCACTGACCTAATTGCTATTGTCCACAAGAACATTTCACAGACTTAAGTCATCAGCAAGTCGACTGGACCTAGGTGTGATGACATCTACAACCAACTGAGGATATTGCCTTCAGCAATGAGAGATGTCTCATCCAACGGTAGAAGACTTGAAAAGGAGAAGAGATGATTTCAGCAGTCAGAACAGAAAATTTCCATCTTTACGTCGACCAGCCAGCTGCTCCTGGGGAATTCATCGAAAATCTTCATCAGAATTCCCAGCTTACAGCCTGCCCTATGGAATTTAGACTTACTTGTTCCCACAGTCATGTAAACCAACTCCTATATAAAAAAATCTCCATACACATACACACACACAAACAGAAACACACACAGGACTTGAGCAGATATTTTCACACTCATGTTCATTGTACATTAGTCACAACAGTCCAAAGGTGGAAGCAATCCAGATGTCCATTCTCAGATGACTAGCTAAGCAAAATGTGGTCTCTGTGCAATGGAATAGTATTCAGCTGCAAAAAATGACATGCTGGTACATGCTACAGCATAGATGGACCCTGCAGTCATCATTTTAAGTGAAAAAAGCCAGACATAAAAGGGCAAATATTGGAGATTTCTCTCATATGAACTACTTAGAAGAAGCAACTTCATAGAGACAGAAAGCAGAATAGTGGATATCCAGGGTGTCGGGAGGGGGGAATGGGATGTCATTTCTTAATGAGTATGAGTTTGGCTCTGGGATGAAAGAAATAGTCTGGAAATAAATAATGGTGAAAGTTAGACAAGATTGTCAACGTACTTAATATCAAAGAACTGTCCACTTAAAATGGTTAAAATGATTTTTATTTATTTTATTTCAACACAATTAAAAACAAAGAAATTATTAAATGCAAACTGGGGGTGGTACGAGGTGGTGCAGTGGCAGAGTTCTCACCTGCCATGCCGGAGACCCGGTTCAATTCCCAGTGCCTGCCCATGCAAAAAAAAAGTTAAAAGCAAACTGGCCCGTAGGGTCTCCCATGCAAAAAAAAAAGTTAAAAGCAAACTGGCCCGTAGGGTCTCAATGGAGCTCATAAAATAATTCAGCTGGAAACCATGGGGTGAGCCCAGGTTGTCGGCAAGGCCCCTCCGTCCCTGAAAGCAGCCGTGGAAGCCCCACTGCCCAGGGAGCCTCGGCCAGCCCGGGAGGAAAGTGGCCGGTGGCCCGGGACACTCAGGTCCTCCTGGGAGGGCAGGCGCTGTGCGGAGGGCTGGGCAGAGGCCCGGGGGACCGCCCATCCTTCAGGACAGAGCTCGGGGCCTCCCAGTGAACTGGGAAAATCCCGGAAGCCCACTCGCTGGACCCGCTCCATCCCGCCCCACCCCAGTCCGTGGAGAGACAAGACGGTGGACACCCCGGGATTGACCGGAAAATGGGGCTTATCCAGGGGGGCCCCCACTGCCCCCAGGACAAGTCCTGACCCACACCCCAGGTGCAGCCCCGGGCGAGCGGAGGGACGGGCGGAGGCAGCGGCGGCGCTGGGACGCAGACCCCTGGCCCAGGCCGGTCCCACAGAGTGTGAAGACCCCAGACTCCCACTGGGGAAGGCAGTCCTAGAGCTCCAGTTCCAGAAATTCCAGGGACCGCAAGGAGAGGTCCTAAAAGAACTTCACACGAAGGTGTCCGTAAACAGTAGGACATCAAAGGGGCTTTCTGTACGAGAGCCACTATTGTGTGAGCCCAGGAGGGTGGCAAAAGTCATTCAGACCACGCTGAAGGGCGGGTGCTCCTGTTCCAGGGGGGCTTTCAGCGGCTGGGGGAGCTCCGTGGGCCTGGGGGGAGAAGCCCTGCGGCCACAAGCAGAGGTCCAGGCTCGGTGTGCGCCGGGCTGCGCTGGACACGGGGAAGGACAGATCCAGTCAGGGTTCCTTTCCTGGGCTGATCAGTCAGAAGGCAGCTACAGCTGTGGTGCGCGTGTGCAGCTTTTGTCACTATTCAATATGCCAGTGTTTCCCCACGTGCAGCAGTGACTCGGGGCTCAGGATGATCCTTTCCCAGACTCAACCTCAGGAGATGCGGGCAGGATTTCTTAATTCCCAGGACCAGGAGACATGTCGTGATTGGATCCTTTGCTCTGTAGCGCAGTCCCTACCTGACACCCCTAAACACACTGGGGTCCCCACCTGACATCCCTAAACACATCGGGGTCCCTACCTGACACCCCTAAACACACTGGGGTCCCCACCTGATGCCCCAAAGCACATACCCTTCCCGTGGCCTGGGCAAAGAGGTGGGTGGCGGTGCTAAGCCTGGCTCAGCGCAAACACGGCAGAACCTGCAGCCTGCAAGCGCTGACTGGTGGGGCCGCCCCCACCCCACCCCCGGGACTCGGCCTGCCTGACTGCTGGGCCGCTGGGACTGCCCTGCACACCTAGGCTACCACAGCCAGTCACAGGCCGGAGGGGCAGCAGGGCTACAGACCGGACGGAGGCTGTGAGGGACCACCCCTGGGAGACAGTGCCATCAGGGCGGGGGGGTCCGCTGTGGAAGAGGCGGCCCGGGGTCTCCCCCGCCTCATCGGGTGGCCGCATGGAGCACCGTGGGCGCCTGGAAGCGAGGGGCCGCGCTGGGTTCCCGGGGCACGCGCCAGCCCCCCACCCCCACCCCCACCCCCACCCCCCCTCACCGTTTGCCCGCTGCCTGAGCTCAGGGCGATGTGCTCAGAAGAGCTCGCGTGGGCACCTCCTGGGCTGCCACGGGAACCCGGCAGCGCGGCCTCAGGAGGACTGTGCCCTGGAAATCAACCCCCGGAACCGGCGGCTGCAAACTCCACCTTAGGTTTAGGAAAGAAACGTTCAATTCCGGCATGCGGCGGGTAACGCGGGAACAGCCTGGAAACCGCTGAAGGCGTGGTGGGATCCCAGGTGCTGGGGCCACCTGCGGCCCCTCCTGAGGCAGCCCGGGAGCCCGACAAGGAGACCCCACCCTGTGCAAGGGGCCGTTTCCCACTAGTGAAAGGATGCCACAAAACACACCGGGCAACGTCCACTGCAGGCTTCCACCCAAGGCTGCGAGGCCATGCAGACCCCGGCGCCCCCCTCTGCTGCCCTGACTGTCCACCCTGGCACCCAGGGCCTTGGCTGTGGCTGGTCCCCTAAGCCCTGGGGCCTCCCACGTCCAGGGGCATCGGGTGGACTGGCCGCGTCCATTTGGCCACAAAGGGGCCTGGGCCAGAGCCTCAGCACCTGTGCAGACAGCAGCCTGGGAGCCCAGCCACGTGGGGGCAGCCGTGGGGGAGGGGGGACGAGTGGTGGGTGGGTGACCCCAGGACACCTTCGGAGCATCGCAGTACTTTGAGAAAGGCAGGGTATGCAGACTCGCCTCTGCTAAAAGAAGTTGGTTCCCACCTGGCTTGGATGTTCTCGGGTGCCAGGCTTGCTGGGTACCCCGCTTTCCACATTTGGAATTCTCCGGGTGACAGTTTGTGCTGGGTCCCACCCCCCACCTTCCTCGTCTCCCGTGCCCCCACGGCAGATTCCTGTCTGGAGTTGGGGTGCACTCCTCTGCCTGCTGGCGGCGAGCGCCTGCGTCCATGTCGTGGGGGCTGCAAAAGGGACCTGCAGCAGCTGGGCGGCGCCGAGCCCCTCCCAGCCTCTCCCTGCACTGCGGGGCCTCGGCAGCCGATGACAAGAAAACGTATGGACGGAAGGGACTCACCTCGCACCACTCGGCCGTAATTACAACTTTGCCGCCGACGTCCCCATCTGACAGGCTCCATCTTGTCTGCCCCTCTGTGCGGTGGCGTTTATTTACAATCTCAGTAACATCACCAAGTGAATGAAGCGCCCCGATGCCAGGATCAGTGATTGATATATTGTAGGATGTTAGCAGGGGGCAAATATTGAGAGGCAGAGACTGGAATAAGGAACAATTATGTAAATTCTGCAGAAAACTTTACAGGCGGTCTTGGCAGGCGGGCGGCAGCGTCCGGGATTGAGTCTGAGGTGGAGGGGGCGAGGGCGGGAGGCTGCAGCGTGGCCCAGAGCCATGGCCGGGGCCAAACGCCTTCCTGAGCCCTCAGGCACCGCGCCCTGCTCATCGCCCAGCCACTGAGAGCTCTGCAATGTGTTCACCCAAGGTCCCCCGTCACCAAAACCTAGGAAAATGGAAGTAGAAACCAGACATGCAGACCTGGCAGGCCGAGAACCCGGTAACGCTACAGGGACCTCTGCCCCCATCCCTGCCTCCCTGGCACACTGAGCCACTGGTAGCAGGTGCAGCGAGCCACGGCTTGCAGCCTTGACCTTGGGAAGGAGCCTCAGCTGCCCCGGGACAGGCTGTCCACTTCCCAAAGAAAAGCATCTGAAAGTGCCTCAAAACAGAAAGGGAGAAATCCACCAACGTGCAAAAAGTCGGTTTCTATTTGCCAGAGCCTATCGCATCACCTGTAACTCTCCAGAGTCCTGTGCAGGGAAACTGTTTGGGGGGGGGGGGCGGGTGCTTACCTTGTGGCAAGTGTGATTACAATGTATCCAGTGGGCAAGCATATGTGAAATGTATCAAGTGGCTTGACAACATCCCAAAAGCAGGCATGAAAATGCAAAACCCCACAGGTAAGAGGCCCCAAAGGAAATACACCAAATCCGTGCGGGTTAGCCTGTCTAGGTGGTTAGCTCTGCCCCTTTGTGCAGCAGACACGCATGTAGGAGTCAGAGAAACGCCACGTAAACATTCCTGCTGCATGTGTCCTTGTAAGGGGGCCTCTCCCTCCGTGCAGAGGGCCTTCTCCTCCCCCTGAGTAAACCTCTGGGGTTTCAGCTCACTCATCAAGGCTGGCTGTGGGGAGAGAATGGGCTGAGAAGCTGGGAGTGGAGAAGGAAGGAACTGAGAAGAGTGGCCTCTCAGTGAAGTGGGCCCCTCGGCAGCGGCGTGAATAACCCACCTGCCCAGCTTCTTCCCATCAGGGCTTTGGGAGAGGAACCCCCAAAAGAGCAAGTGTCAGCGCCTCCTTCCAATCAGGGGGGCTCCCGGGCAACCCTGCTGCCTGGCCCAGGACGCCTGTTGATGGATCCCCAGGCATCCAGAATTGGGATGGGGTGGGGGGTGCCGTCTCTGACTCTGCAAATCTTGGTCAGATTTAGGAGCTGACTGATGATGAAATATAGCTGGAGTGGTTCCTTGCAAAGCAGTAAAGATTTTCTGATGCCACAGTTGCATTCTTAGGGGAAATGGATGCTAATTGCTGTCTAGACATTTTATTACTCGAGGGAAGCCCTGGCCATTGACCACCCGTCCTTTTGCACATCAACCTTCAGGGCAGCCCCAAGGGTTTGCTTCTGAGGAAGACGATCCCGGTGGGCTCAGAGGGGATGACAGGGACAGCACCCCACATGCTGAGGGGGAAGGCGCAGGGCAAGTTGCCACAGGATGGCAGGAATCTGTTTTATGGGGCATATACTTACCTGACTTGTAAAATGCAAACTAACCTACTCTAAGTTTGAACAGATTCCACTAAGTCTGCACGTCTTCTCAGCCTATGTACTTTTGTCTCCTCATTATTCTTGTTTATAATCATTTTGTTTTAATTACCTTCAACTAGTACCCAAAATGCCATGCCGCTTTGGAATGTGACACACCAAACAGTTAAAAGTAATGAAGAGAGACATCAGCTCCCAGCACACAGGATGGTTTTGCAGAAAGGATGCCTCGAAGCGTGCTCAGCGCCCGCCCCACGCGTGGACAGTTAAGCAGGAATCTGGGGACAGGAAGCCGCAGGCGCATTTCCCTCCTTCCTGAGCGTTCCCGCACCTGCCCCCCTCCCCAGCCCTCCCATGTGCAGAGTCACAGAGCAGACCAATTCCGGACAAAGAGGACTGTAAACCCACAGAAACGATCTGGCTAATAAATGATTTTGGATTTAAAAAGGCAAGAGGACAAGACAAGCGAAAAAAGGCAAGTGAGAAAAAAAAAGCTGCTGAAATTCAGAAATCGGATGCTTCTGCCCACGTTTCTTTTCTCATCTGAATGTCACCTGCAAACGCAGAGGTGGGGAGGCCGGAAGGGAGAAGGGCAAGCAGGCGTGAGGGGAAGAGCCCTTCTGCAGAAGCGACCCCCGGCTCCCCAGAGCTGGGCCCCTGGCAGCTCCCTGTCTGCCCGGCCCCTCCCCCGGCACTTTAAACCCCAGTGGCAGCAAAGACTGATGGGGAAACAGGAGAAAAATTAAAAAGCAAACTGGAAGATTGTTCTTTGACAATTTAAAGGAAGCCTGTGCAGGTATGTGAGCCTGGGGTGGTCCCGCAAACAGTGACCCTTCTGCAGTCCCCTGACCCACCCCAAAAGGAAACTACAGAGGGAAGGGGTGAACAACGCTGTCCCTTCAGTCTCTGCAGCCAGCAATGAGCGCAGACTTCCAGTCTTGCTCTCGGCCTCTGCTGGCCGCCTGGGACCCAGCCTCGGCATGCCCAGCCCCAATGCCCCCAGCCCCAGTGTGCCCAGCCTCAGTGTGCCCAGCCTCAGTGTGCCCAGCCCCAATGCGCCCAGCCTCAGTGTGCCCAGACCCAGTGTGCCCAGACCCAGTGTGCCCAGCCTCAGTGTGCCCAGACCCAGTGTGCCCAGCCCCAGTGTGCCCAGCCTCAGTGTGCCCAGCCTCAGTGTGCCCAGACCCAGTGTGCCCAGACCCAGTGTGCCCAGCCTCAGTGCACCCAGCCTCAGTGTGCCCAGCCCCAATGCGCCCAGCCTCAGTGTGCCCAGACCCAGTGTGCCCAGACCCAGTGTGCCCAGCCTCAGTGTGCCCAGACCCAGTGTGCCCAGCCCCAATGCGCCCAGCCTCAGTGTGCCCAGCCTCAGTGTGCCCAGACCCAGTGTGCCCAGACCCAGTGTGCCCAGCCCCAGTGTGCCCAGCCTCAGTGTGCCCAGCTTCAGTGTGCCCACCGTGCCCCTTATGAGCCACACAAGCAGCTCTCAGAAAGGCCCACCCTGGGACTGGTTGTGGGATGGCACCAGAATTCCATTTTATCCTGTTTGTCCTCAGGAGTGGCCAAAGCTGACTCAGAGGTAGAGCTTCTGCTCACCTGGCCATTTTTTTAAAATGGTCTCAATATCGGAGATTCCAAAGGACCTTTGCTGCCCCCAGAAGAGGGGGTAGGAGCCGCTGGCCCAGCAGTTTACACCAGGGTTGCCCCTCATTCCAACACCACCTCAGTAAGATCGACTCAAACACGGCCCTTTGAAAGAAAAAAACAAAGGTGCATTCTTTGTCCCAAGCACAAAAGTTCTGAGTTTAATTCTCCATCTTGCTACTTAAGCAATGCTACCCTCTCCAACCTGCTTCACTACCAGGCTCAGTTTTCCCGGTGCAGGGCAGCAACTTGTCACCTCCACACATGCCAAGCAGGCGTCTGTTTCCTGAGAGAAGCCCTGTCAAAAGGGCTGCAAAATGTTTTGACTGGAAAATGCCAAATGTGCATGGGGGGATACAGTATTCCATTCCTTAGGTTATCTACAAAACAAGGTTTTTTTCCCTGGCTGCCAGAAAGACAGAGAGAAAGTTCCCATTTCTGACAGTCTGCACCGGTGGCTGCTGGGCCCCATGCCACTGTCTCAGAAAGCTCACTTCCAAAGCAGACAGGCAGACATGTAAAAACTGCAGATGCACTAACATCTTTATGGTCTGAAGGCACTGAAGGAAGCAGAGAAATATTTGTTAATCAAAAGAAGTGCCTTCATTTATGTTGACCATTTCTTTCTTTAGTGGCTTTATTGAAGTGTGATTTGTGTACCATCCAACCCATTCTCCCAGCATGCGCATGCGAGGTTTCTAAGTGTGTTCTCAGAGCCATGCAAGCACCACCACAATCCGTTGTTAGGATACTTTTATCATCCCCAAACAAAGCCTTGTACCTGTTAGCCGTCCCTTCTCAGCCTTCCCCCGGCCCAGGCCACCACCAAACTGCCTTCCGTCTGGTGGCTTTGCCTGTTTTGGACATTTCATACACGTGGAATCGTACAACAGTTGTCCTTTTGCGTCTGGCTTCTTTCACTCGGCCTCATGCTTCCAAGGCACATCCCAGCCGCTGCCGCTTTAAGTACTTTATTCTGTCTGCAGCCGAGCAATGTTCTGTTGTGTGGACAAGCCACACTTTGTTTATCCTTTGTTTGATGGATGTTTGGGTTGCTTCCGCTTTTTGACTGTTGTGAACAATGCTGCTGAGAACACGCGTGTGTAAGTCTTTGTGTGGAGGAGGGTTTTCATTTCTCCTAGGTGTGCACCTGGCAGTGGAATTTCCAGGGCAAAGGGAAAGTCCTTGCTTGACATTGTGAGGGTCTTATGCTGACTTTTATACCTATTAAACTCCAGGACTTCCAAGAATGTCTTTCCTTTTGGCCTCTCTCTCTCTGGTTATCTGGAGAGCAAACCTACCACCTGCAACTTCTATTCTAGTTTGCATATAAAAAGCTACAGCAACATACTCAAATTATACCCTGCACAAAGTTTCCAAACTTTTCTAGGAGCACAAGTCTCAATTAACCCAGGTTAACACAAGTGCAGTCACAATGGGCTGGGACAATGGGACCTGTTTTATTTCTTAATCCCCTGAAGGTCCCACGAACGAGCCTCCATTTGAAGTGACCTGAGAGGCACTTGTCCCAGAGGCTGACCTGAAGCATCTCGAGGACCTTAAGGAGCTTTTCATCCCCAAGCTTTATGTGTTCCCTTTATGCAGAATCTGCTCCTGACAAGGGGCCGGCTGTGGGGTTCTTTTCTTCGGATAAAAGCAATGGAAAAGAACTGATGTTTTACAAGCCTTGTTTGCAGCTCAGGAAGAAGTGTTGTTTTTCAACAAGCAAAAGCAGAAGAGAAATTTGGTATCTCCAGCCTATCATTGCCATTTGTAAAAGCTGCACCTTTACATCAAGAATGTAGGGATTTTTTATGTCTTTCCACTCACAGCATTTCAAAAGCAATCCCCCCCCTTTTAGAGAAAGGGGACAAGTTTTTACAGGAAGTCCCCATGAATCCTTATGAGTGCACCCACATGTTGAATCTGCCTCAAAAAACTGGTGGAAGGTTTGGGAGGTGAGGCTGGAGTGAAGCCAGGCTCTGGGGCTGACTCAGTCTCAGTAGAGACACAACCCTCACAAAAGGCACATCCTACCAGTCACCTTCTGGACAGAGTGGACGCCAGAGCCCTGGGGTACTGGTGCTCGCTAGCGCGGGTATTGGAGCTGCTCCCCTGGGAAAAGAGAAGGAGCACGAATGAGGCAGGGGGCACTGAAGCCAGTGTGGTCAGTCTCAGCTTGAGTTAGAAGACGCAGCATCAGCACTTGTCTGGCCAACAGTGACTGCCAGGCACCAGGGGCCCCTCAAGACCAACTGCTTCCTGACCCATGCAGCTTGTATCTTAGTGCACAGCATTAGTACCCCATCCAGTATGGCTAACTCCCCATTTCACGTAAAGCTGACAATAGTGACCAGAAATTCTTCAGCAGACCTTTACTGAGCACTTAGCATGTGCTGGACTTTATATGTTTCATCTCAGTCAGACCAATCTGTTAAGTGGCTCTTCATTTAAAAGACAGATGTTTACTGAGAACCTTTCACGTATCCAAGCACATCTTGCACTGACAATTCAGAAATTAAGACAAGCAGGATGTGTGGCCTCAAGGAGCCTACGTGTGAGCAAATACATAAGCACAATCACCTCCGTATGTTCCACAGGAAGGAGGAATAGGAAGAGATTATAAAGTGGGACTGGGCACCTCAGGGAGGACAAGGAAGGTTCAACCCTGGCCCTGTTGGACCAACGCAGAAACCGAAGCTCAGAGCCTGTAAGTAGGTCACTTGGGATCACCGTTTAGAGAAGACAGAGCTGGAACCCAGAGGCTGATGAGTGAGGCCCCCTTGTCCTCCTCCACCTGCCCTTACGTTCTCATGCACATACATGCCCTCATTTCACATCTGGATTTACTGTCTGTCCACCTCTAAAATATACAAGCCTGGTCCATTCAACTTTGCTCTTAGTCATACTCGTGTGTGTGTGTGTGTGTGTCGCTAGTGTCCCCAACAGATTAAGGGCTGAGCTCTCATTTCAATCCACATAAACATCTGGTCACTCACCAAATGCCAGATTGACCCAATCACAATTTTGCAAGGAATAAAGCTACACAGAAAAGAGAAATCGCCCTGTGAACACAGCTTGTCAGAAGAAGAAACTAGAAGAACTGGGGCCCAAACTTTCTAAATTCCCCACCACAAGCAGCATAGTGAAGCACGTCCAAGCACCCACCAGATCAGTAGGCAGAGCCAGGGACGTGAGGATGCCATTATAAAAGGTTGCTAGAGAAGAATGGGAGTGCAAAAAAGTAACAAATCAGTGGCTCCACCTACAGAACCCAATATTCATTCCTTACTTGCATGAGGAATCCTTCCCTTATTATTTCTGTCTCTCAGATGTAGAGCTGATGATCTCCAGAGTGGAGGAAATTTAGAAATGTCAGTAAGGTCTCTTTTTCTTCACAGCTACATGAAAAAGTAAGAACTCGGAGGAATAGGGGAAACCAGGAGTCCCCAGGTGTCACTGTCTGGAGGAGGGCCTCTCCTGGACGACCCCGGCCAGCCCTCCCAGTACAGGACCAAGTAAGGAAGCGTCCAGGCAGTCCTGCAGGTGCGGCAGGCGGAAAGGCCAGCTGGGAGATGGCGGTGGCCGGCTGCTCCTGCCCACAGGTAATAGGCTGCCTCTCGGACCCTGGCCTCCCCCCTCCACCTGAGGACAAGCCAGGCACTGACGCCAGGCCCCACCATGGTAGAGATTTCCCAAAGGCCTACCCTCAGGGCTCCACTGTAGAGACGCTCAGACCAGGAGAACTTGCGTTTTCTGGCATTTCAGACTTTCTCTTAGTACATCACTTTTACTGTTTTCTCTTTACCATTCTTTCAAACTCCATTAGTCAATATTTTCTATTAATTTAAAATAATACCTTTGCATTTACATTTAAGCTTTGTCTATTGTTGAGAATGTTGGCTTTATTTCTTCTTTTTATCACTACTTTAGGCTTACTTTATCTTTTTGCTTTTTATCTTCTCGGTTTTGTTCCATTATCTCTTATTTGCTTCTAATTCTTATTTTGCTTTTTATCAATTTTTATCTTCTAACTGGCTACAATATTTTTCTGCAGAACTATTTATTCCTTCATCCTTATCCCTCAATCCTCATGCCAAGTAATCCTCAGGTCCTGTCAATTCTATTCGCTAAATTCCTCTGACTTCTCTCTCCTACCCTCCAACCTTGGCACACCTGTACACACCTGCGTGCACACACGTGCACACACACAGTATGCATACACACACGCTTTCTCCCCTGCACATCTTCTGTTTCAAGCCCTCTCATCTCTCCTCGCTGCCGGCTCTCTGCAGGCATCTGGGCCAGCCCCTCCACCTCTGCCCTCCCTGGCACCCTGTCGCTCCTGGGGGGCCACTGAGGTAAAAAACAAGGTGTTCTTAGAGGCCAAGGAATTCCCCTTTTACAAGAACTTTCATTCTTAATTGTGTAAAGGTGTCCCACTTCGCCTCAAAGCGCTAGCCTTCATCTTGGCTGAGGTGGGCGTGGCCCGTGAGAGAGGAGGCAATGGGCGCTGGACGTGCAAGTGGGCACCGAGGACACGCCCACCTGGGGGGAGGGAGACCCGCGCGAGGACACGCCCACCTGGGGGGAGGGAGACCTGCGCGAGGACACGCCCACCTCGGGGGAGGGAGACCCGCGCGAGGACACGCCCACCTCGGGGCCACGGCGGCTGGAAGCGGCGGGGCGCGTGGGCCTCACCCACACCCTCGGGGGCGTCATTCGAATCTGTCGCGCAGAAGGGGCAAGGCGGGGACACGCGGCGGTCGGGTTCTGGTCGAGCCCGGCGGCCGGGGCTCCAGGCGCCTGCAGCCTTCATTTGACTAATATTAGGTTTTCAATATTTTCCTCCTTTATTCCTGTCTCATGGCAGAAAACCAAATATCTAAAGTCGTAAGTAAGGAGAGAGAAAGGGAGAGAGAAAGGACGAAGGAGACACCTTTTGTCATTCAAAAAACACACTGTAACAACTCTTTTCTGTGAGAACTGTTCATACATTTCCCATAACAGTCATGCTTTTAAAAGTCTAAATTAAAAAAAGCAAATCAATGCAAAGCAATAAAATTGAGATTAAAATGTAAAAATGCCACGTTGTCTCAATGTCTCTTCCTTAATATTTTTAAAGAACAAAGTAAGACATGAATGCTCATTTCGAATTATTCTAGTCTTAAACCGTTTGTGAGATCGCAGTTTTTGGACTAGGCACTTTTAAGTTTCCATTTGACGTAAGATTCTAAGTTTTATGACAAATTTTCTTTAGGTATTAGATAGTACTGACAGAACAAAAAAGAAGAATGGGCTTTTTAGAGGACATTTTTCTCTTCACAAACATGAAGTGAGAGACTCAATTCAGACTAATAATTGAAATGTTTTTTATAAACATTTATCAAGCTGACTAGTGCAAATCTAACAGTATTTATGCACACATCATCCTTTCCAAAGGCAACTAGAAAGCATGCATATAACCCATCAATATGAAATAACATTTAAAAAAAAAAGGAGAACTGGAGAGAGTATAAAATGGAGTGGGAAATCCAGCCGGACCCAGGGGGACGCTGGCGAAGCAGCAGAGGTCAGGTGCCCTTAGCAACGATGCCGAGGAGGGCGCAGGCCCTTTGCCGCCAGGTCTTACACTTTGGGTGCCCTGGGCACCCACAGCTCCTGCTGGATGCCAACTTGGCTCCCAGGAAGAGGCACCCCACTTCCCCGCACGTGACTCGGCTTCCCAGCCACGTCCCAGGACTTGGCAAACGGCGCGCGACCCCTCCGAGTCCCCTGCCTGGTCACTGGGGTGCAGGAGCCTTGAGAAAACGAGGCAGTTCCCATGGGAGCAGGAGAGCACCAGACCCAGCTAGGACATGAGGCGGCCAAAGTCAGGGGCGGGGGTCTCTGAGTAGGTACCCCTGGGAGGAGCGGGGGAGGAGCTGCAAAAACAAAGCAGGCAGGCAAGGCCCTCTCCCCGGTGCCCTCCCTTCTGCACCCTTACAGGCCCCTCTGCTGAGAACCTTGCTGAAATCACCCTTCCGTGAGCCGGCTCCGGTGGGTTTCTTTCTCCTGCCTTAAAAGTAGCCCAGTGAAAGTCTTGTGCATATGAACACATGCACTGCATAGGGACAGACTCACAGGAGAGTAATGTATCTCTGGGTTGGAAAGCGGTGGTGATCTTTACCTTCTTCCCTTCTCTTTCTGATTGCCTTTTACTGTATTCTATCTCAATATATTACTTTAATGATCAGTACCAATAAATACCATCTTTTTAAATGAGACACTGAACCATCTTTCGCCCATACAGCTGAAATGAGATCTATTGCTCATTGCTGGGTGCCCACATCAAAGAAGAGGTTTGTAAGCAGGCTGTGGGGTGTGCCCTGTTGGTCCTGGGTGGAGAAGGGGGTGAGCATGCTCCCCAAGGGGACGGCAGTACGGACGAGAAGCCCTGATGGGTAGGTGGGCACGGTGCCTCCGAAGGCCTGGACCAGAGTCCAGGAGGGCCAGGGCACAGCTGTGAGGGCGCACCACAGCAAGGCGTGGAGGGGAATCGGGGGGCGGGAAGCTGGGGGCATACAGCAGGGCGGGGTGAGGGTCAAAGAGTATGTCAAGGCAGGAACATAAGGAGTGAGCCCGGGCCAGACCTCAGCCCGTCTCAAGGGGACATAAGAATATGGCACAGGGAGACCCCCCCCAACCCTGGCCTGCTGGGCTCCCATCTCAGAGGGATATGGGGATATGGCACAAGGAGACCCCTCCCGGCCTATTGAGATCCCATCTCAGGGGGATGTAGGGTTACTGCACAGGGAGACACCCCGACCCCGGCCTGCTGGGCTCCCATCTCTGGGAACACTGGGGGACCCCAGGAGAGCATCCCCCTGGGGATGAGGCCAGTGGCAGTAGAACCTACTCCCAGTGGGGCTTTTGACTTTTCTAGCAAGCAGGAGCTTTCTTCTTGCAGATATAAACACCATCCTTTCCTTTCCTGGTAATAAAAGTAACATGTGTTGGTTGTCAAAATTTTTCCAACAGTATGTGGAAATTCAAAGCCCTCCCAATGCCTCTCACCCTCTCCTTCTCGTAATCCCCACCCCCACCCCGTCCCCCCAACTCCACTCCCTGTCCCAGCTGGCAATTTGGCTCATATCTATCTAAAATCTTTAGCACTCTTAGACACGTTTCTAAACACAACCATAGCATGCGAAACATATTTCTCTGCAGCCTATTTTTAAGCTTGCAACCATCACGGGGAGTTTTCCCTGTCCGCGTCTATAAACCCGAGGGGACACCATAAACTGAGGGGCGCCAGGAGGGAGAATCTGCGTGGAGCTGCTTCTCCACCTGCAGCATTTGTAGTCTGTGAGATTCCATGTGGGCGCTCGAAGGCCACCTGTGCTGCCGCGCCTGGTGTGGCTGCCCCTCAGCTCAGAATGCTCCAGAGCACAGGGGCCCAGAAAGCAATGCCACGGATCGCTCGGACCTGGGGGTCGCTCGGACCGGGGGTGAGCTCAGGGTTCCGGCACAGGACCCCGGCAGGGCGAGCCAGGCAGGGGCCCCTCCATGGACACCTCCGACTGCTCGGGCGGCACAAGCCGGCAGGCGCCTGCGAGACACACGCCAGGTTCATCCTACTCAGAAGCAAGGCGGTTGTAATAAGTGGTTGCAGGGTTGATGCCAGGCGTCCTCCTGGTCGTCGTTGCGGGGAGTAGTGCCGTGTTCATCGGGCAGGGGCTCTGCGCCCCCTTACCCAGGCGAGGGAATGAACATGCCTAGCAGCTAGAGACTCGCCCCAGACTCCGTGGCTGGCAAAGTGGCAGGGCAGGGCTGCAGGCAGTGGAAAGGAAATAGAAGGGGCGTGGGAGTGCACCTACATGTGAGCAAGACCCGTGTTTCCACAAGCGCCTTTCACTCAGTTCCGCATTCAGCTGACCCAGAAACACCGAGCAGCGAGTTCACGGCGCCCACGAGTGCCAGCGGGCCTTGGGAGGTGACCCCGTTCTCCTACCAGCTGAGCCTCCCCCTAACCGTGCCACAGGGGCTGGCGCCCGAGCTCTACAGGACATTAGCTGGAAACCCCAATCTTCTGGGGCCGCTAGCCCTGGCTGCTCCAAGTCATGCCCAGTCCCCACCCCCAGCAAATCCCAAACACGTCTGTAGGGCCGACGGCCTGGCTGTCGCTAAGCCGTGGTTTTCTGTGCCCTGTTCATGCTCAAACACCTGGTCAGCATGTGTCAGCCATCCGGCTCACGAGCACTCAAGTATTGAGTGGCACTGGCGGTAATGCTGGAAGCTACACTGGTGATTTACCAACAGCCTACAGGGCTCCTCTTTCCAAAAAAAACCCTGGAGATGTTTCACACTTGTCTTAGAAAGCACTGCAAGAAATTTAAATCCTCTGAAAGAGCGGCATGTGTAGATGGAAAAAAGCAGGTGCTTGAGTCAGGACCCCAGCTCTGACCTGAAGCCAACGTGTCACCTTAAGCAAGGCCTCAAATGTCTTCAAATCTCAGCTGTAAAACGGAACTGTTCCCTAACTGGGAAGGTGATTGTGGCTTCTATTATTATTTTACTTTATTATGTGCCGAGAAAACAGCTCTCCAAACCTGTAAAACTCGAGCTGCATTGACACATGGATCTGAGACACATGTCAATTGAGGGTGACGTCATACTTGACCATATTTACATTTTTACACACATGGAAAGTGGAAGGAACCATAATACCAGGGCCACATTTAGCATTAACAATCAGAGGGGTCAAAACTTCAAATATTTTGCCATTCATATATTTACAAGCATGTAAACAATAGTTGCAAAACATATTTCAAAGTTCTGTGTCAAAGGAAATTTCCTTCAACTCATTGCCAACGCCCCAATATGTGATTAAAACGTTTTTGCCATGTGTCTAAACGTTTTAATATGTCATTTCTTTATAGCCTGGGGGCATATTTACAAGTGTCACAGATTAGAATTCTCTGCCATTGTAATTTTAATTGATTATAGATAAACAATACGAGGTAGGGGACTTTCACGTACACCCCTCAAGAGTCATTGCTAAGAAAATCATACGCATGGAACAGTTTTAAACAGAAATCAAGCATTTCCTAGGGCAGGGATCAACAAGCTTTTTCCATAAAGAGCTGGAGTAAATAGTCCCGACCTTGCAGGCCAGATGGTCTGTCGTAAAACTCGACTCAGCCGCGGCGGCCCCCAGCAGCCAAGACCTTGTGTCAAAGAATGAGCACAGCCGAGCTCCAACAGAACTTCATTTGTGGACACTGAAATTTGACTTTCATGTCATTTTCACATTTCAAAACACATGATTCTTTCAATTTTGGCATCCATTAATAAATGTGAAAGCCATTCTCAGTTTGCAGGATATACAAAAGAGGTGGTAGACTGGATTTGGCCCAAGGACCATAGTTTGCCAATCTTGACCTAGAGAGGGTTGTTTAATAAATAATCCTCTCTAATAAAATAAGCCCTTACAAATAAGGCTCTACAGAATATTCCTCTTTGTGTCTGTATGTGAAAGAAATTATAATTTATATTTAATTTCCAAACATTTTACATTTGAAATCCCTTACTATAAACCTCAGTTACCATTTTACAACCCAAA